>NW_012104687.1:182437-185660 GCF_000951045.1 Mandrillus leucophaeus
GTGGAGGTTGCAGTGAGCCAAGATCATGCCCTTGCACTCCAGCCTGGCAACACAGTGAGACTCCATCTCAAAAAACAAACAAACAAAACTACAGCAATGTGAAATAGTATGAAACTGTGTCAGTAAGTAATGGTATAGATGGACTTCTGGAAATGATTAATGTGGAATGGAGTAGAAAATGACTTGTGATGGAAGGAGGTACTCTCCTCTGGTCTAGAGAAATGAGTGTTTAGGAGGCAGAAGCAGGAAGGCATTCCTTTGCCCTGACCACCACTAGAAAAACGATAAATGACCGCTGGGCAGGGTGGCTAAGCCTGTAATCCCAGCCCTTTGGGAGGCTGAGATGGGCAAATCGCTTGAGGTTGGGAGTTTGAGACCAGCCTGGCCAACATGGTGAAACCCCGTCTCTACTAAAAATACAAAAATTAGCTGGGGGTGATGGTGCGCACCTGTAATCCCAGCTACTGAGGAGGCTGAGGCAGGAGAATTGCTTGAACTCGGGAGGCGGAGGTTGCAGTGAGCCAAGATTGTGCCACTGCACTCCAGCCTGGGCAAAAGAGCAAAACACCGTGTCAAAAAAAAAAAAAGAAAAGAAAAAAGACAAATGGAAATAAAACGTTCCATTCCATCACAGCATCTTGTTAAAATGTATTATGTTCTTTGCAGAATATTTTTGTTTATCAGTGGGGAAGCTGGCTTTATATGCCACCCGAGAGATTTGATAGGAGAATTGTGGGATTATAAAGTACTTTGAATTCCTCTTGAAACACTATTTTTACCATGCTTCTGGTCTGCTCACATTTAGTGAATTCCTGGAGACTGCAGAGTAATCTCTAGATTGATGAGGCAAGAGGCTAGAGTCAGAACAGTTAGGTAGGTGTCTACTATTGTAGTTCAAGTGTGGATGACAATGACCAGCATCAAAGCAGGGGGATAACAATAAAAGGTAGGACATTTTGAAGAAAGAGCTAATAGAGGAAAGTGAAAGTCTATATCCATATATCCAAGACAAGATGTCATGCAACGTTGTTATTTTTTTTTTTTTTTTTTGGAGATAGGGCCCATGCTCTGTTCCTCAGGCTGGAGTGCAGAGGCTCACTGCAGCTTCAACCTCAGTGCTCAAGCGATCCTCCCTCCTTGGCCTCCTAAGTCTCAGTCTCATGCCTGAGACTACAGGCATGAGCCACTGTGTCTGGTCTATTCTTTTTTTTTTTTGAGATGGAGTCTCACTCTGTTACCCAGGCTGGAGTACAGTGGCATGATCTCTGCTCACTGCAACCTCTGCCTCCTGGGTTCAAGCAATTCTCCTGCCTCAGCCTCCCAAGTAGCTGAAATTACAGATGCCTGCCACCATGCCCAGCTAATTTTTGTATTTTTGGTAGAGACGGGGTTTCACCATGTTGGGCAGGCTGGTTTTGAACTCCTGACCTCAGGTGATCCGCCCACCTTGGCCTCCCAAAGTGCTAGGATTACAGGCGTGAGCCACTGTGCCCGGCCTGGCCTATTATTCTTTTGAGGGTGGTTTAAAGTTAATTGCAATGACTGATTTATACTATCTCTTAAAAAAGAATAAATGGAGTCATATGATTGGGTTCAAATCTGGTTCTGTATAATCATGGGCACGTTAATTTATCTGAGCCTCAATTATCCTCATCTTATAAAACAGGATTGATAATATGTTTCTCATAGAGTTGAGGTAAAGATTAAATGAGATAAGGCACCTGGCACATACTCCCAATACCTGTTGATTCCATTTTCTCATCTAGTGTTGAAATCAGCTACATTTTAGTGGTTCCTTAGGACCTTGATACTCAAGGTCCACAAACTGGCAGTGCTGGCATCATCAAGGTGAGAATGCAGAATGTCAAGTTCCACCCAAGGCTTACTGAATCTGAATCTATAAACTAGATTCATATTAAAATTTGATAAACATTGGAACCTTAGGAGATTTTGAATGAGATTTCCTCCTTTTCCTCTTTTCATCATGAGAGTACCTAATGATTTGGTTGTTCTTTTATCTTTGGACAGTTGTTTTGGTGTGCACTCTTAGCTGAAACTATTTTAGATAAAATATGTGCACATGTGTTTGGAAAGACAGTCCAATTGCAGAAATGTTTATATGTATTATCATTTTCGAGACAGGGTTTCCCGCTCTTATTGCCCAGACTAAAGTGCATTGGCGTGATCTCTGCTCACCACAACCTCCACCTCCCAGGTTCAAGTGATTCTCCTGCCTCAGCCTCCCAAGTAGCTATTATTACAGGCACTTGCCACCATACCCGGCTATTTTTTCTATTTATTAGTAGAGACAGGGTTTCACCATGTTGGCCAGGCTAGTCTTGAACTCCTGACCTCAGGTGATTCACCCGCCTTGGCCTCCCAAAGTGTTGGGATTACAGATGTGAGCCACCGCACCCACCCCAGACATCCTTCTATGAATATGTCCAAATTAAACCTTGGCAAAGCTAGGGATGGTGGCTCATATCTGTAATCCCAGCACTTTGGGAGGCTGAGGCAGGTGGATTGCTTGATGTCAGGAGTTTGAGACCAGCCTGACCAACGTGGTGAAACCCCTCTCTACTAAAAATACAAAACTTAGCCAGGTGTGGTGGTGTGCGCTTGTAATCCCAGCTACTCAGGAGGCTGAGGCAAGAGAATTGCTTTAACCCAGGAGGTAGAGGTTGCAATGAGCCAAGATCACACAGCTGCTCTCCAGCCTGGGCAACAGAGCTAGACTACATCTCAAAACAAAACAAAACAAAACAAAAAATGCAACAAGAACAAAGAATCATAGAGGTGGGAAGAGAGAATATTACGATCATTTGGCTGAAGGAGAGAGGAATAGACCAGAGTGAGGAGAGGCACACAAAAAGTGAGATTAGGCCAGACGCGGTGGCTCATGCCTGTAATCCCAACACTTTGGGAGGCTGAGGCGGGCAGGTCAGCTGAGGTCAGGAGTTCAAGACCAGCCTGGCCAACATGGTGAAACCCCATCTCTACTAAAAACAGAAAAATTAGCTGGGCATGGTGGCGGGAGCCTGTAATCCCAGCTACTCGGGAGGCTGAGGCAGGAGAACCGCTTGAACCTGGGAGGTGTTCAGTGAGGCTGCAGTGAGCCGAGATGGCACCTTTGTACTCCAGCCTGGGCAACAAGAGTGAAACTCCGTATCAAAAACAAAACAAGACAAAACTTGAATTTTCAAGAATAGGCATTAAAACAGTC
>NW_012104687.1:186127-186763 GCF_000951045.1 Mandrillus leucophaeus
CCTCCCAAAGTGCTGGGATTACAGGTGTGAGCCACCACGCCCGGCTGCATTTTTTTTTCTTTTTTTTTGAGACTGAGTCTTGCTCTGTTGCCCTCTAGTGCAATCTCAGCTCACTGAAACCTCCGCCTCCCTGATTCAAGTGAAAATCTTGCCTCAGCCTCCTGAGTAGCTGGGATTATAGGTGCCCACCACCATGCTGGACTAATTTTTGTATTTTTAGTAGAGAAAGGGTTTCACCATATTGGCCAGGCTGGTCTCGAACCCCTGACCTCAGGTGATCCATCCGCCTTGGCCTCCCAAAGTGCTGGGATTACAGGCGTGAGCCATCGCACCTGGCCGGTTTTTACTTTTGTTTTGTTTTGTTTTTTTGTTTTTTGTTTTTTTTTGTTGTTGTTGTTTGAGACAGAGTCTTGCTTTGTCACCCAGGATGGAGTGCAGTGGTGTGATCTCTGCTCACTGTAAGCTCCACCTCCCGGGTTCATGCTGTTCTCCTGCCTCAGCCTCACGAGTAGCTGGGAGCACATGAGCCTGCCACCATGCGTGGCTAATTTTTTGTATTTTTAGTAGAGACAAGGTTTCACCATAGCCAGGATGGTCTCGAACTCCTGACCTCAGGTGATCTGCCCGGCTCAGCCT
>NW_012104687.1:186813-187632 GCF_000951045.1 Mandrillus leucophaeus
TAGCCAGGATGGTCTCGATCTCCTGACCTCATGATCCGCCTGTCTCGGCCTCCCAAAGTGCTGGGATTACAGGCTTGAGCCACCGCGCCCGGCCGTGAAACCCTATCTCTACTAAAAATACAACAATTAGCTGGGCATGGTGGCACATGTCTGTAATTCCAGCTACTCAGCAGCTTGAGGCAGGAGAATCACTTGAACTCTAGAGACGGGGGTTGCAGTGAGCTGAGTTTGTGCCACTGCACTCTAGCCTAGGTGACAGAACGAGAGACTCCATCTGAAAAAAAAAGAAAAGAAATTCATTAGTTGAAACATTGTTGGTAGGAGTAGTTAAACCAAATAAGATTTATTTTTCAGGGTCCAGGAGAATAACTTTATTTGCTTACTAAATCCCAATATAGCAATGTCATTTATTAAATTTTTTCATCAATTCCATAAACATTCTTTTTTTGGAGAATAATAGATATATTTAATCTTCCTTCATTCAACTATGGCAATGGTAATAATAACAATGTGCCTTCCTTCTGTGTTGCAGCAATTTAAAAATTTTAAGCTATAAATTTTAAGTGCAAGCAAAGCTCTCAGTGTGTGTGATTAAATTTATTGAAGGTGGCAAAGAGGGAATTACATTTTTATTTCACTTGTTTTTCCCTGTCCTAAATCTGTTACCCCAGAATGAACAAATATGCTGTATCAGAAGTGACTAAATATTAGAGTTAATGAGATATAACCAGCAACTGATATAATATACTTTTTCTTTTTTTTTTGGAGATGGAGTTTTGCTCTTGTTGCCCAGGCTGGAGTGCAATGGCACCATCTCGG
>NW_012104687.1:188372-202067 GCF_000951045.1 Mandrillus leucophaeus
CCAAAGTGCTGGGATTACAGGTGTGAGCCACCGCACCCAGTCCGGTTTTTACTTTTTAATTAAATTATTATTATTATTTGTTTTTGAGATGGAGTCTCACTCTGTCACCAGGCCAGAGTACAGTGGCGCTGTCTCGGCTCACTGCAACCTTCGCCTCCCAGTTCAAGCGATTCTCCTGCATCAGCCTCCCAAGTAGCTGGGGACTACAGGCACACGCCACCACACCCAGCTAATTTTTGTATTTTTATTTTATTTTATTTTATTTTTGAGACAGAGTCTTGCTCTTGTTGCTCAGGCTGGAGTGCAATGGTGGGATCTTGGCTTACTGCAACCTCCACCTCCGGAGTTCAAGTGATTCTCCTGCCTCAGCCTCCCAAGTAGCTGGGGACTACAGGCACACGCCACCACACCCAGCTAATTTTTGTATTTTTATTTTATTTTATTTTATTTTTGAGACAGAGTCTTGCTCTTGTTGCTCAGGCTGGAGTGCAATGGTGGGATCTTGGCTTACTGCAACCTCCACCTCCGGAGTTCAAGTGATTCTCCTGCCTCAGCCTCCCAAGTAGCTGGGGACTACAGGCACACGCCACCACACCCAGCTAATTTTTGTATTTTTATTTTATTTTATTTTATTTTTGAGACAGAGTCTTGCTCTTGTTGCTCAGGCTGGAGTGCAATGGTGGGATCTTGGCTTACTGCAACCTCCACCTCCGGAGTTCAAGTGATTCTCCTGCCTCAGCCTCCCAAGTAGCTGGGGACTACAGGCACACGCCACCACACCCAGCTAATTTTTGTATTTTTATTTTATTTTATTTTATTTTTGAGACAGAGTCTTGCTCTTGTTGCTCAGGCTGGAGTGCAATGGTGGGATCTTGGCTTACTGCAACCTCCACCTCCGGAGTTCAAGTGATTCTCCTGCCTCAGCCTCCCAAGTAGCTGGGGACTACAGGCACACGCCACCACACCCAGCTAATTTTTGTATTTTTATTTTATTTTATTTTATTTTTGAGACAGAGTCTTGCTCTTGTTGCTCAGGCTGGAGTGCAATGGTGGGATCTTGGCTTACTGCAACCTCCACCTCCGGAGTTCAAGTGATTCTCCTGCCTCAGCCTCCCAAGTAGCTGGGGACTACAGGCACACGCCACCACACCCAGCTAATTTTTGTATTTTTATTTTATTTTATTTTATTTTTGAGACAGAGTCTTGCTCTTGTTGCTCAGGCTGGAGTGCAATGGTGGGATCTTGGCTTACTGCAACCTCCACCTCCGGAGTTCAAGTGATTCTCCTGCCTCAGCCTCCCAAGTAGCTGGGGACTACAGGCACACGCCACCACACCCAGCTAATTTTTGTATTTTTATTTTATTTTATTTTATTTTTGAGACAGAGTCTTGCTCTTGTTGCTCAGGCTGGAGTGCAATGGTGGGATCTTGGCTTACTGCAACCTCCACCTCCGGAGTTCAAGTGATTCTCCTGCCTCAGCCTCCCAAGTAGCTGGGGACTACAGGCACACGCCACCACACCCAGCTAATTTTTGTATTTTTATTTTATTTTATTTTATTTTTGAGACAGAGTCTTGCTCTTGTTGCTCAGGCTGGAGTGCAATGGTGGGATCTTGGCTTACTGCAACCTCCACCTCCGGAGTTCAAGTGATTCTCCTGCCTCAGCCTCCCAAGTAGCTGGGGACTACAGGCACACGCCACCACACCCAGCTAATTTTTGTATTTTTATTTTATTTTATTTTATTTTTGAGACAGAGTCTTGCTCTTGTTGCTCAGGCTGGAGTGCAATGGTGGGATCTTGGCTTACTGCAACCTCCACCTCCGGAGTTCAAGTGATTCTCCTGCCTCAGCCTCCCAAGTAGCTGGGGACTACAGGCACACGCCACCACACCCAGCTAATTTTTGTATTTTTATTTTATTTTATTTTATTTTTGAGACAGAGTCTTGCTCTTGTTGCTCAGGCTGGAGTGCAATGGTGGGATCTTGGCTTACTGCAACCTCCACCTCCGGAGTTCAAGTGATTCTCCTGCCTCAGCCTCCCAAGTAGCTGGGGACTACAGGCACACGCCACCACACCCAGCTAATTTTTGTATTTTTATTTTATTTTATTTTATTTTTGAGACAGAGTCTTGCTCTTGTTGCTCAGGCTGGAGTGCAATGGTGGGATCTTGGCTTACTGCAACCTCCACCTCCGGAGTTCAAGTGATTCTCCTGCCTCAGCCTCCCAAGTAGCTGGGGACTACAGGCACACGCCACCACACCCAGCTAATTTTTGTATTTTTATTTTATTTTATTTTATTTTTGAGACAGAGTCTTGCTCTTGTTGCTCAGGCTGGAGTGCAATGGTGGGATCTTGGCTTACTGCAACCTCCACCTCCGGAGTTCAAGTGATTCTCCTGCCTCAGCCTCCCAAGTAGCTGGGGACTACAGGCACACGCCACCACACCCAGCTAATTTTTGTATTTTTATTTTATTTTATTTTATTTTTGAGACAGAGTCTTGCTCTTGTTGCTCAGGCTGGAGTGCAATGGTGGGATCTTGGCTTACTGCAACCTCCACCTCCGGAGTTCAAGTGATTCTCCTGCCTCAGCCTCCCAAGTAGCTGGGGACTACAGGCACACGCCACCACACCCAGCTAATTTTTGTATTTTTATTTTATTTTATTTTATTTTTGAGACAGAGTCTTGCTCTTGTTGCTCAGGCTGGAGTGCAATGGTGGGATCTTGGCTTACTGCAACCTCCACCTCCGGAGTTCAAGTGATTCTCCTGCCTCAGCCTCCCAAGTAGCTGGGGACTACAGGCACACGCCACCACACCCAGCTAATTTTTGTATTTTTATTTTATTTTATTTTATTTTTGAGACAGAGTCTTGCTCTTGTTGCTCAGGCTGGAGTGCAATGGTGGGATCTTGGCTTACTGCAACCTCCACCTCCGGAGTTCAAGTGATTCTCCTGCCTCAGCCTCCCAAGTAGCTGGGGACTACAGGCACACGCCACCACACCCAGCTAATTTTTGTATTTTTATTTTATTTTATTTTATTTTTGAGACAGAGTCTTGCTCTTGTTGCTCAGGCTGGAGTGCAATGGTGGGATCTTGGCTTACTGCAACCTCCACCTCCGGAGTTCAAGTGATTCTCCTGCCTCAGCCTCCCAAGTAGCTGGGGACTACAGGCACACGCCACCACACCCAGCTAATTTTTGTATTTTTATTTTATTTTATTTTATTTTTGAGACAGAGTCTTGCTCTTGTTGCTCAGGCTGGAGTGCAATGGTGGGATCTTGGCTTACTGCAACCTCCACCTCCGGAGTTCAAGTGATTCTCCTGCCTCAGCCTCCCAAGTAGCTGGGGACTACAGGCACACGCCACCACACCCAGCTAATTTTTGTATTTTTATTTTATTTTATTTTATTTTTGAGACAGAGTCTTGCTCTTGTTGCTCAGGCTGGAGTGCAATGGTGGGATCTTGGCTTACTGCAACCTCCACCTCCGGAGTTCAAGTGATTCTCCTGCCTCAGCCTCCCAAGTAGCTGGGGACTACAGGCACACGCCACCACACCCAGCTAATTTTTGTATTTTTATTTTATTTTATTTTATTTTTGAGACAGAGTCTTGCTCTTGTTGCTCAGGCTGGAGTGCAATGGTGGGATCTTGGCTTACTGCAACCTCCACCTCCGGAGTTCAAGTGATTCTCCTGCCTCAGCCTCCCAAGTAGCTGGGGACTACAGGCACACGCCACCACACCCAGCTAATTTTTGTATTTTTATTTTATTTTATTTTATTTTTGAGACAGAGTCTTGCTCTTGTTGCTCAGGCTGGAGTGCAATGGTGGGATCTTGGCTTACTGCAACCTCCACCTCCGGAGTTCAAGTGATTCTCCTGCCTCAGCCTCCCAAGTAGCTGGGGACTACAGGCACACGCCACCACACCCAGCTAATTTTTGTATTTTTATTTTATTTTATTTTATTTTTGAGACAGAGTCTTGCTCTTGTTGCTCAGGCTGGAGTGCAATGGTGGGATCTTGGCTTACTGCAACCTCCACCTCCGGAGTTCAAGTGATTCTCCTGCCTCAGCCTCCCAAGTAGCTGGGGACTACAGGCACACGCCACCACACCCAGCTAATTTTTGTATTTTTATTTTATTTTATTTTATTTTTGAGACAGAGTCTTGCTCTTGTTGCTCAGGCTGGAGTGCAATGGTGGGATCTTGGCTTACTGCAACCTCCACCTCCGGAGTTCAAGTGATTCTCCTGCCTCAGCCTCCCAAGTAGCTGGGATTACAGGTGCCCACTACCATGCCCAGCTAATTTTTTGTGTCTTTAGTAGAGATGGGGTTTCACAATGTTGGCCTGGCTGGTCTCGAACTCCTGATGTCAGGTGATTCACCTTCCTCAGTCTCCCAAAGTGCTGGGATTACAGGTGTGAGCCACCGCACCCAGCCAATTTTTGTATTTTTAGTAGAGACAGGTTTTCACCATGTTGGCCAGGATGGTCGCAATCTCTTGACCTTGTGATCTGCCCGCCTTGACCTCCCAAAGTGCTGGGATTACAGGTGTGAGCCACCGTGCCTGGCCAAATTAATTTTTGTGGGAGATAGGATCTCACTCTGTCACACAGGCTGGAGTGCAGTGGTAAGACCATAGCTCCCTGTAGCCTCCACCTCTTGGACTCAAGTCATCCTTCCACCCTAGCCCCCCAAGTAGCTGCCACCACACCCAGCTAATTTTTAAAATTTTTTTGTAGAAACGGGGCCTAGTCTATGTTGCCCCGGCTGGTCTTGAACTCCTGGGCTCAAGTGATCCTCCCATCTTGGCCTCTCAGAGTGCTGGGAGTACAGGCATGAGCCCCTGCACCCTGCCTACTTTAAATTTTTAACCTTCATTTCCCCATTATGAATTTCCTGTCATAGATACACAGAAAGTTTTATTTACCCAAGGTATGCAGGAATGAAATTACTTTCTATCCATTATAAAACTAGCTTAGTGTCTAGCTACATTGTATGATGATAATATAATAACTTCACCTAGGTGGAGACAAGTTAGGAAGGTAGCGGAAATTATGCTCTACTGCTGGAAGTGGGAGGAAAACGTACATGCACAGATTATTTGGAAATCTGCAGGGGAGAGTCCCCTCTTCACCCCCCCGCCCGAGACGGGGTCTTGCTCTGTTTCCCAGGCCGGAGTACAATGGCGAGATCTTGCTTCACTCCTGCCTCTGCCTCCTGGGTTCCAGTAATTCTGCCTCAGCCTCCCGAGTAGCTGGGTTTTCAGGTGTGTACCACCACACCCGGCTAATTTTTTGTATTTTTAGTAAAGATGGGGTTTCACCATTTTGGCCAGGCTGGTCTCAAACTCCTGACCTCATGATCTGCCTCCCTTGGTCTCCCAAAATGCTGGGATTACAGGCATAAGCCACTGCACCCGGCCTTTTTTTTTTTTTTCTCTTAATCAGTTATATCAATATGAATTTGTGGATATTCATTTTGTACTTTGGGATTCATTGATTGATTGGTTGATTGATTTAGAGATGGAGTCTCGCTCTGTCACCCATGTTGGAGGGCAGTGGTGTGATCTCGGCTCACTGCAGCCTCCGCCTCCCTGGTTCTAGCAGTTCTCCTGCCTCAGCCTCCCGAGTAGCTGGGACTACAGGTGCACACCACCACACCTGGCTAATTTTTTGTATTTTAGTAGAAACGGGGTTTCACCGTGTTGCCCAGGCTGGTTTCGAACTCCTGAGTGCAGGCACTCCACCCGCCTCAGTCTGCCAAAGTGCTAGGATTACATGCATGAGCCACAGCACCTGGCCTCTACTTTGGGTTTTAATCCAATACCAATTTATTTTGTGGCCCAGCTGTTTCAGTTTTGACCATCAGGAGCTCTTTGATCAGTCTCCTTTGCCCCTTTTACACAATCCCATCAATTTTCTTTTGTTTTTAGGGCACTTCCTTACTTTGTGGCAGTACTGGATTCTCCAGGCTCTTCTTATATATTTCCTGTCCTTCTCCTGGATTCTGCCATTTCACCAAGGAGCCCTGGTTTATTTTATTGGAGAATGGCATTAGAAAGAACATCTGGGTGCTAGGTATGCTTATTACTTGTAGGCCCTTTCAGTTAACAGAACAAGGTGGTAGATGAGTGTATACTAACACATGTATATATATGTGTGTGTATGTATTATACACCAATTGTAAATATTTCTATATGTAACCATCTGTATCTATTTAAACATGAGTTCATCCTGTCTCCTACTCTAATCCATTATCACAGAATCATTCTATTCTCCTTCCTTGACTGTAAATTCCCACTCCAATAAGAAACTTGGGTCTAGCCATCTGCCAACTATTTACTTAATCGTTCAATACCAGTATACATATATGGCTAGATTAGTATTGCTAGCCTCTACTTTTGTGAGAAACAACTTTGTCAAGTAGAGACTAGTGCTTATATGCAGTTTCTTTTGCCTTTATAGTTTTACAGATGCCCCTTGTTTCCAAAGTTACTTACGTTAACATCTTTTCCTCCACCCAAGGTGGTCTCATATATTTGTAATGTAGTTAGATTATTTTGTCATAATCTGGGATCCCCCAGCCTCCTAAATATGTGTTTTGTTTTGTTTTTTTAAATTACATCTATTAAATTTCACTCTTTGATGCTGTGGGTTTTGACAAATGTGGATTGTTAGCTTTGAGTCTTACTGGTTTCATAGAAAACCTTGGAATTTCTCATAGTGGCAATTGTCAATATAAGCTAAGTGACTTGGATATGTCTATCATTTTGATTGTTTAAAACTTTTCTAGCTGGGCGTGGTGGATCCCCCTACCCCCCGTAATCCCAACACTTTGGGAGACTGAGGCGGGTGGATCACTTGAGGTCAGGAGTTTGAGACCAGTCTGGCCAATATGGTGAAACCCAGTCTCTACTAAAAATATAGAAATTATCCGGGTGTGGTGGTGTGTGTCTATAGTCCCAGCTACTTAGGAGGCAGAGGTAAGAGAATTGCTTGAACCTGGGAGGCAGAGGTGGCAGTGAGCCAAGATTGCGCCTTTGCACTCCAGCCTGAGCGACAGAGTGAGACTCCGTCTTAAAAAACAAAACAAAAACTTTCCCATCTTAAAATAAAAGAGATCGTGTTTACTTTGCAGTAATTCATCCAGCTCTGCTCTTAGGATAGTCACTTTTCTGTGTTACTTGGATTTTAAAATGCTTTGAAGAATTGAATGGTTTGGGCGAAATACTTTAGGCTCTATCTTTAACTCTGAATCTATTTATCTTTCTAATTTTGAACTCCTTTTAATGTTTTTTTTCTGGGACTTATCACAATTAAAAGTTAGCATTTTTGTTTTGTTTTGGTTTTTGGTTTTTCAGCTGGGCTCCTGACGGTATTGCAGATTTACATAAAAGTGTAATTATGCCTTTGCTTAAGATTTATTTTTATTTCAGTAAATTCGTCAATGAAGAAGGATAGATTTTATGCTCTACTCTCAACTAAGATGAACTGTCTTACAGATGGTTTTGTGCTTATGGTCATAAGCAAGGCAATGTGAAAGTGTGGTTCAGAGAAGTCTTTCAACACTGAACACCTCAAGAGTATACTTTGCAACCAGAAGTGAGTCATTAACACCCCTCATCAGTAAGGGACTTTATGATCTTCATCAAAAAATCACTGATATTGATAAGGTGTCTACTAATGTGCCAGACGTACAAAGATAAATATGGCTTAGTCTCTGCTCTCAAGTAGTGTACAGTCTAATGGGGAAAAAAAGGAAGTTAAAATGACGTTTAGAAGTGGGTCATAGAGAGAGATGGTGCTATGTAAGTGAGCAGGCTTCCTGGTTGACACGTTTTGGGATTAGAAAGATTAAATGGTTCATAGTAAACTGAATGTTTTCGGAGCAGGCCTATCTTGTTTAAGGGCCTTTAGCCATTACTCAGATGACATTTGTGTAGCTCATCTCCATGTTTTGTTAGTTTGTTTAAATTACCTGAGTAATGAAAGGTGTAGTTGATTCTGGCTTATGTGTTTCAGATGACTTATAAATCCTAGAAAAAAAATCACCTATCAGAATTAAGATGATTCTGGTTTGTGTGTTTTAGATGACATAAATCCTTAAAAAAAAAAATCACCTATCAGAATTAACATGATTCTGGCTTGTGTGTTTTAGATGACTTATAAATCCTTAAAAAAAATCACCTATCAGAATTAACGCAAGAATATATTTTTTTCTTTCTTTCTTTTTTTTTTTTTTTTGAGACAGGGTTTGGTTCTGTTGTCCAGGTTGCAATACAGCAGTGCGATCTTGGCTCACTGCAACCTCTACCTCCTGGGCTCAAGTGATCCTCCTACTTTGGCCCCCTGAGTAGCTGACACTACAAGTGTGCACCACCACACCACGCTAATTTTTGTATTTTTTGTAGAGAGGGAGTTTCACCATGTTGCCCAGTCTGGTCTTGAACTCCTGAACTCAAGTGATCCAGTTGCTTTGGCCTCCCAAAGTGCTGCGATTACAGGCATGAGCTACCACACCTGGCCTCAAGAAGAAAATTTAAAACTCAAGTAGTTGTATTAACAATAAAGAGACCGGGCATGGTGGCTCATGCCTGTAATCCCAGCACTTTGGGGGGCTGAGGCAGGTGGATCACCTGAGGTTGGGAGTTCGAGACCAGCCTGACCAACATGGAGAAACCCCGTCTCTACTAAAAAATACAAAATTAGCCGGGCATGGTGGCACATGCTTGTAATCCCAGCTACTACAGGAGAATCGCTTGAACTGGGGAGGTGGAGGTTGCACCAAGATCGTGCCATTGCACTCCAGCCTGGGCAACAAGAGTGAAACTCCATCTCAAAAAAAAAAAAAAAAAGAATATATACACACACACACACACACACACACTCTCTCTATATATATACACACACACTGTATATATATACACACACACACACACACATATAAATTTGGGCATTGAAGTTCCATCATACCTTTCTTTTTCTTTTTTTTTTTGAGATGGAGTCTCACTCTGTAGCCCAGGCTGAAGTGCAGTGGGGGGGATCTCGGCTCACTGCAAGCTCCGCCTCCCGGGTTCATGCCATTCTCCTGCCTCAGCCTCCCGAGTAGCTGGTACTACAGGCAACCGCCACCGCGCCCCACTAATTTTTTGTATTTTCAATAGAGACGGGGTTTCACTGGGTTAGCCAGGATGGTCTCAATCTCCTGACCTTGTGATCCACCCGCCTCGGCCTCCCAAAGTGCTGGGATTACAGGCGTGAGCTACCGCGCCCGGCCTCCATGATACCTTTCTACCAAATAAAACGTTTTGCTGAATTTAAAACACATGGTTCTCCATATGAAATTTTCAGCTGGATGCAGTGGCTCACGCCTGTAATCCCAGCACTCTAGGAGGCCGAGGTGGGCGGATCACCTGAGGTCAGGAGTTCGAGACCAGCCTGGCCAGCATGGTGAAACCCTGTCTCTACTAAAATACAAAAATCAGTTGGGCGTGGTGGTGCATGCCTGTAATCCCAGCTACTCTGGAGGCTGAGGTAGGAGAATCACTTGAGTGAGTTCCACTGCACTCCAGCCTAGGTGACAAAGCCAGACTCTGTCTCAAAAACAAAACAACAACAAAAAAAGAAAGTATATTGATGGGTAGTTTGTGGGAATACTTTATTTTTCCATTTACAAATTTTTCTGTTTTATTAAGGGAATCTTAATTGGGTAACACACTAATGAGTTCACCATTTTTAAAAACTGCAGCTGGTATCTGTTATGAAATTTGGTATGCTTTGTAAAATAGCTTCCTGACTTTGCTTGTCGTAATAGCTCAGTTTGCTAATAGCAACAATGGTTGTGCCAAATTATTCTGTTTCTAGGCTTTTTTTTTTTTTTTTTTGGTCAGACTGTCAGTAATAAGAAGTCTCAAGATTATACGCTTTGTTAGTGTAGAATTTAAAATATTAAATAGTGTGTACTTACGATAAAAACAATTAGGTAAAAAATGTGTTTTTCAGTTTTGTTTTTTTTTTTGTCTTAAAGGTAACTCTGTTTTGTTGTTGTTGTTGTTTTGGGACAGAATCTTGCTCTGTTGCCCAAGCTGGAATGCAGTGGCATGATCCTGGCTCACTGCAGCCTCCACGTCTTGGGTTCAAGAGATCCTCCCACCTCAGCCTCCCAAGTAGCTGGGACAACAGGTTTGCACTACCATGCCTGGCTAATTTTTTTTTTTTTTTTGGAGGCAGAGTCTCATCAGGCTGGAGTGCAGTGGAGCAGTCTCAGCTCACTGCAAACTCCGCCTCCTGGGTTCATGCCATTCTCCTGCCTCAGCGTTCATGCCATTCTCCTGCCTCAGCCTCCTGAGTAGCTGGGACTACAGGCGCCCGCCACAACGTCCAGCTAATTTTTTGTATTTTTAGTAGAGATGGGGTTTCACCGTGTTAGCCAGGATGGTCTCGATCTCCTGACCTTGTGATCCACCCACCTCGGCCTTCCAAAGTGCTGGGATTACAGGCGTGAGCTACCGCGCCCGGCCAATTTTTGTGTTTTTTATAGAGACAGGGTCTCCCTTTGTTGCTTTGGCTGGTCACGAACTCCTAGGCTCAAGCAATCTGCCCATCTTGGCCTCTCGAAGTGTTGGGTTTACTGGTGTGAGCCACTGCACCCAGCTCTAAAGGTAATTCTGTAAGTGACAAAGGATATCAGTTTAAGGGACAATAATTTGACAATGTTTAATACCTTCACCTTCTCCAATTTTATTCTCTGAAATCTATCTATTCTTTATTTTTGTTATTGTTTTTTGATTTTTTGAAACAGAGTCTTGCTGTGTGACCCAGGCTGGAGTGTAGTTGTGCGATCTTGGCTCACTGCAGCATCAACCTCCTGGCTCAAACGATCCTCGCACCTCAACCCCCCTGTAGCTGGGACTACAGGTGTGCGCCACCATGACCAACTAATTTTTATATTTTTTGTAGAGAAGGGTTTTGTCATGTTGCCTAGGCTGGTCTCAAACTCCTGGACTCAAGTTTTCTGCCTGCTTTGACTTCCCAAAGTGCTTGGATTACAGATGTGAGTCACCATACCTGGCTTCTACCTAATCTTTAAAACTCAGCTGAAATGCTTGTCTGTGAACCTTCCTTATACTGGTTGGAAGCCATCTCTTCCTTGAACCACTAAAGCTTCTTGTTTTGTCTCATAGGCCATTTATTATATAATGTTCTGTGTTGTTATTATTAATTTATGTGTCCTTGGCTCTTAGTGGGTCAATCTGTTTGAGAGCAAATAGTGACATATCTTCTTTTTGTACGTTGTGTGGGAGCTGAGCACAGTATATTTTTTTCTTTTTGTGTTTTTAATATTTGATAGTAGTCAAGCTTGCAATAAGCACAGTATTTTTACATATAGCAAATGTTTCATTGATATTTGTTGAATGCACGGAGTAGGGTAGAATTTTTAATTTTGTCCTTTTTCCACTTTCTATAACTTTTTCATTTGAGTTGATACAATGATAATGGTGGTATATTCATAAGAAGGCTTATTGTCTTAGATTGAATCATTTTATGATCTTCTATATATCTCTCATTCAACAGTATTTTATATTTTCAAGAGTAGCATTTAGTACTTAGCCTACATTAGTGCTGCTAAGGTGGTTAATTTTATGAGTTCATAATGACATCTGTTCAGGGTTGCTGCTTTGTCCCTAAAACCTCAGAAGCCCTCATGCTGTGGGATGACCGTGGGTGCCTCCATTCAGTCCAGTCCCTTCTCCTTTTTTTTTTTTTTTTTTTTTTTTTTTACTTTTCAGCCTCCCAAAGTGCTGGGATTACAGGCGTGAGCCACCACACCTGGCCTAATGATGTAATTTCTATTATAAAATAACGACTGGGCACAGTGACTTATACTTGTATTCCCAGCACTTTGGAACATTGGGACGGAGGATCACTTGAGCCTAGGAGTTAAAGGCTGCAGTGAGCTATAATTGTGCCACTGTACAATTATAGCCTGGGTGACAGAGCAGAACCTTATCTTTATTTTTTATTTTATTTATTTATTTTTTTGAGACAGAGTTTCGCTCTTGTTGCCCAGGCTGGAGTACAATGACATGATCTCAGCTCACTGCAACCTCTGCCTCCCAGGTTCAAGCAATTCTGCCTCAGCCTCCCAAGTAGCTGGGATTACAGGCATGCGCCACCATGCCCAGCTAATTTTTGTGTTTTTAGTAGAGACGGGGTTTCTCCATGTTGAGGCTGGTCTCGAACTCCTGACCTCAGGTGATTCACACACCCTGGCCTCCCAAAGTGCTGGGATTATAGGCGTGAGCCACGGTGCCCGGCCAGAACCCTATCTTAAAAAAAAACAAAACGCATGCAAGCTCAGCACAAAGGTGTTCTGAGTAGACATGTCAATAAACCGTACACTCATTTGAATGCCTAGTGCCAAGAAGACAAAGATGCCTAGGCCAATGGTCGTGTCCCCAGGGAGCTCATATTCTAGTACATTCATTCAATCCGTTGGGGAAGCTGAGAAAGTCTAACACAAATGTGAAAGGTGAGAAGGACTTCTTTTAAACAGTTTCATGAAAACTACATTCACTGAGTTAGTATACTTACGTGTGAAAAGTTTATAGGGCTTCTTTTGGCATGAAAACAAGAAAAACTCAGGGTTTCAAAATGCCTCTATATCCCTGGGGGAATATGAGTGATGATTTTGTTACCTAATCATGGAAGTGAAAAAGAAGTGCTATGCAAATTGGTGTTGGGCATGTAATTACAGAGGAGTTGCATCTGAGCTCACCCATGTGTGTTCTCCTTGGCATCTGTTCCTAGGGCCAGATTAGCAAACATGCCCTCAAAGGTATGGGGTTTGATGTTTTTGTGGAGGGTGTAACAGTTGAATGGTGGAAATTGCTTAATATTGGCTATTACAGCAGTATGAGTCTCTTTATGTTGGCTTGCTATTGTATTTTAAGACAATTTGGAAAGAGAGTGAGTTTTATTGAATCAAATTTATTCTGAGTGGGAAAAATAGTAATGTAAATAATCTTTTGCAGCCTCCATTGATTCATTTTGTTCTGCAACAGACCTTAGGCTTATAGTCTGTCAAAATGTGCAAGGGAGCAACTGTATTTGAGATGCTGTATTTAATTTAAATGTCAACCATGCAGCCAAACTAATCCATTTCTTTGGACTCTTTTCCTTGGTGAATTTTAGAACTGAGTGGAGGTTAAAAACATAAGAAAGTTAGGTTGGGCACGGTGGCTCACGGCTGTAATCCCAGCACTTTGGGAGGCTGAGGTGGGTGGATCACTTGAGGTCAGGAGTTTGAGACCAACCTGGCTAACATGGTGAAACCCTGTTTCTACGAAAAATACAAAAATTTGGTCATGCCACTGCACTCAGCCTGGGGCACAGAGAGAGACTCCCATCTCAAAAAAAAAAAAAAAAAAAAATTAGCTGGGCATGGTGGCGCGTGCCAGCTACTTGGGAGGTTGAAGTGGGAGAATCACTTGAACCTGGGAGGCAGAGGTTGCAGTGAGCTGAGCTCGTGCCACTTCACTCCAGCCTGGGTGACAGAGTGAGACCCTACTTAAAAAAAAAATTTATATATATGTGTGTGTATATATATTTATATGTGTATATATATGTTTATATATGTATATATATTTATATCTGTGTATATATATGTATATATATTTTTATATATATATGAGAAA
>NW_012104687.1:202242-211192 GCF_000951045.1 Mandrillus leucophaeus
TGCCACCATGCCCAGCTAGTTTTTTGTATTTTTAGTAGAGACGGGGTTTCACCATGTTGGCCAGGCTGGTCTTGAATTCCTGACCTCAGGTGATCCACCCGCCTTGGCCTCCCAAAGTGCTGGGATTACAGGTGTGAGCCACCACACTCGGCATATGTTTTAAGACAGGAATTTGGGCTAGAAATGGAGGTCTCTGTTGTTTGAAAGGCCTCCCTCTAGCAAGTCAGTCATGTTGAAAAACACCTTATCCCCGTGAGCATGGAAGGAGGCCTAACTAGGATCGTTTTTCTTTTCTTTTCTTTTCTTTTCTTTTTTTTCCTGAGATGGAGTCTTACTCTGTCACCCAGGCTGGAGTGCAGTGGCATAATCTCGGCTCACTGCAATGTTACCTCCCAGGTTCAAGCAATTCTCTTGCCTCAGCCTCCCAAGTAGCTGGGACTATAGGCATGCGCCACCATGCCCAGCTAATTTTTGTGTTTTTAGTAGAGACGGAGTTTCACCATGTTGGCCAGGCTGGTCTCAAACTCCTGACCTTGTCATCCGCCTGCCTCAGCTTCCCAAAGTGCTGGGATTACAGGCGTGAACCACCACACCTGGCCTGGGATCCTTTTTCTAATACAGTTTTCAGGAAACCCATTATAATACTCTTCTGCTTTTGAGGAATGAAGGGAATTGCTCCCTTCTCACCATCACTGCCTTTCCCCCACACCACCAGGTGGACTTAAGCCATTCCAGTCCTTCCAAGTAGCCACCAATTGCTGATTATCACTAAGATTCTAATAGCCACTGTGCTAGGACACATTTGTAGTATCATGAGCTTTCAGCCAGTTTGGTAGATAAATTATCTTGGAAGCAATTTTATGAGTTCATGTTTTCATTTTCCTTAATGTGATCCTTCCAGTTTTAAAAGATGTTACACATAATTAGTGCATGAATTACTGCAGTGGTAGAGATGAGGTAGGAGGTTTCTGTTCTCTGCTCTCCCCCCTCTGTCACTTTTTGGAACATTTCAGATCTTTCTCAAAGCCCCAAAGTATATTTCGAGATTACTCTTCTCTTCGTCTCTGCCCCCCGCAATCCACCTTTTCCCAATTCTGGGAAGAACTGGGAAGAGAAGACCCTTATTATTCTTACTTTCATCAGTGCTAGAGGGAATGCTGGAAATTTGTAAAGTGGGGTGGCATAGTAAATGATCTGGGTAGATGTGTGTGGAGCAAGGGAAATAAATGTATTAAAAAATAATAAGGCCGGGCGCGGTGGCTCAAGCCTGTAATCCCAGCACTTTGGGAGGCCGAGACGGGCGGATCATGAGGTCAGGAGATCAAGACCATCCTGGCTAATACGGTGAAACCCCGTCTCTACTAAAAAATACAAAAAACTAGCCAGGCAAGGTAGTGGGCGCCTGTAGTCCCAGCTACTCGGGAGGCTGAGGCAGGAGAATGGCGTAAACCTGGGAGGCGGAGCTTGCAGTGAGCTGAGATCTGGCCACTGCACTCCAGCCTGGGTGACAGAGCGAAACTCTGTCTCAAAAAAAAATAAATAAAATAAAATAAAAATATCCCTTCAAAAGGACTGTCCATCTGTAAGGAGGCTAGCTGAGGCTGTTAGCTCCTTTAGTGTCTGCCTCAGCTTTGGAGCCTTCTGCCAGTGGTTGAGCGTAGCAGTGATTAAGAGCTTTGCCTTTTCTGCCCAGTACTACATTCTGCTGAGTGGCTGTCTTTGCTCCCAAGCTCTCTGTTGGACAGGCTTTGTCAGGTCTGCATTGTGGTCTGATGGTTCCTCCTGCCCAATCCTGCTCTTTCTGCACTTCTTCCAGAAGTTACTTACCATTAAACTTTTTTCATTCTGAATTCTGTTTAGCATCTGCTTCCTGGAGAATCTAATCTGCAACACAGTTCTTACATAAAACACCCTATTTCCTTCATTTTACTGGTTTTACCTCAGACTTTGCGTATCATGTCATAGGAGTATAAATGAGATGCCTGCCTCTGTATGTTTTCTTTGTAGAAAATTTAGGGACTACAGATAAACACAAAGAAGACATTTTTAAAATTATCAATAGTGTTCTCACTAGAAGTAACTGCTGATAATGGCTTATTTTGGCAAACCTTATTTATTTAAGATGGAGTCTTGCTCCGTCGCCCAGGCTGGAGTGCAGTGGAGCGACCTCAGCTCACTGCAACCTCTGCCTCCCGGGTTCAAGCAATTGTCCTGCCTCAGTCTCCTGAGTAGCTGGGATTACAGGCACGTGCCACCACACCCGACTAATTTTTGTGTTTTTAGTAGACACGGGGTTTCATCATGCTGGCCATGCTGGTCTCAAACTCCTGACCTCGGGTGATCCACCCGCCTTGGCCTCCCAAAGTTCTGGGATTACAGGCATGAGCCACTGCACCCAGCCAGTATTTTAACAAACTTTAGAGAAATGCATGAGTATTCAGCTCAGTAAATTTTTGAAAACAAAAGACATCTGTGTAACCAGTACCCAATCAGGAAACAGAACTTTACTAGTACCTCAGATACCTCACTTGTAACAGCATAAATTTTACCTCATTTTGAACTTGATATCATTGTAATCATACAATATATATTCTTCTTCTTTTTTTTTTTTTTTCTTCGAAACAGGGTCTCACTCTGTTGCCCAGGCTGGAGTCCAGTGGTGTGATCATGGCTTCCTGTAGCCTCGAACTCTTGGGCTCAAGCAATCCTCCTGTTCAGCCTCCTGGGTAGCTGGGACCACAGATGAGTGCCACCACACCCGGTTAATTATTTTTTTATAGAGATGGTGCCTCATTTTGTTGCCCAGGCTGGTCTCAAATTCCTGACCTCAAATGATCCTCCTGCTTTGGCTTACTAAAGCGTTGGGATTATAGGGATGAGCCACTGTGCTTGCCCATTCTTCTGTGTTCTGTTTTTTGTTTTTGTTTTTGTTTTTGTTTTTGAGATGGAGTCTCGCTGTATTGTCTAGGCTGGAGTGCAGTTGCCCAGTCTTGGCTAACTGCAACCTCTGCCTCCCAGGTTCCAGTGATTCTCCTGCCTCATCCTCCCAAGTAACTGGGATTACAGGCACGTGCGCCACCAAGCCTGGCTAAATTTTAGTTTTTTGTTTGTTTGTTGAGACAATCTCACTCTATTGCCCAGGCTGGAGTGCAGTGGAATGATCTCGGCTCATTGCAACCACCGTCTTCCAGGTTCAAGTGATTCTCATGCCTTAACCTCCCTAAAAGCTGGGACTACAGGCATACGCCACCACGCCCGGCTAGTTTTTGCATTTTTAGTAGAGATGGAGTTTCACCAATGTTGACCAGGCTGGTCTTAAACTCTAACCTCAGATGATCCGCCTACCTCGGTCCCCAAAGTGCTGGGATTACAGGTGTGAGCCACTGCGCCCAGCCTAATTTTTATATTTTTTAGTAGAGACGGGGTTTCACCATGTTGGCCAGGCTGGTCTTGAACTCCTGACCTCAGGTAATCCACCCGCCTCGGCCTCCCAAAGTGTTGGGATTACAGGTGTAAGCCACTGCATCTGGCCTTCTATCTTCTTTTGCTTAACATTATGTTTGAGAGATTTATTTATATGTATGTAACCTGTGGTTCTTTGCTCTATAATATTTCATGGCAAATGTACCACAATTTATCTGTTCTGTTGTTGATAGACATTCATGTTCTAGTTTTTTACTGCCTGGATCTCTTATGATATTTTCTATTGTAAATATTGCCTTGTATTTGGTATTTTAGCAACTGAAGCCTTTTCTTGGAACATTTACTATCTTCTTTCTTTTTGTTTGTTTGTTTGTTTGTTTTTGAGACAGTCTTGCTCTGTGGCCCAGGCTGGAGTGCAATGGCATGATCTCGGCTCACTGCAACCTCTGTCTCCCATGTTCAAGCGATTCTCCTGCCTCAGTCTCCTGAGTAGCTGGGATTACAGGCACGCTCCACTACACCTGGCTAATTTTTGTATTTTTAGTAGAGACGGGGTTTCACCATGTTGCCCACGTTGGTCTCGAACTCCTGACCTAAGGTGATCTGCCCGCCTCGCAATCCCAAAGTGCTGGGATTACAAGCATGAGCCAGTGCACCCAACCAAGAATTACTATATTTTGTAAATGGAAATAACCACTACTAAAAACAGAATTCTATAAATAGAATAATGTCTTTTGTTTCTGGCAAAGTTAACTCGGGGTCAGTGCCGCAGTTGCAGGCACTGCTGGCGAGTATTCTCGGGGCAAACAAGAAAAAGGTTAAGTAACTCATCCTGCATAAAAGCTTAGAAAAACTGTTCTTTCCTTTCTTTCTTTCTTTTTTTTTTTTTTTTTTTGAGTTGGAGATTCGCTCTTGTTGCCCAGGCTGGAGTGCAGTGGCACGATCTCAACTCACTGCAACTCTGCCTCCCAAGTTCAAGTGATTCTCCTGCCTCAGCCTCCCGAGTAACTGGGATTACAGGCATGTGCCACTATGCCTGGCTAATTTTGAATTTTTAGTAGAGACGGGGTTTCTCCATGTTGGTCGGGCAGGTCTCAAACTTCTGATTTCAGGCGATCTGCCCGCCTTGGCCTCCCAAAGTGCTGGGATTACAGGTGTGAGCCACCGTGCCTGGCCGAAAACCCGTTATTTCTTAACCTATATTCTCAGAATGTTGTTACTCTTTGCAGGACCCAGAGTTAGTTTTTTCTTCAAAGTTTGAGGTCTTAGATCATTGTTACTGGCCAAGGAGGCTAGTTGCTCTTCTCTTTGCTGTGAGTCAGTCAGATCCTTGAGTTAGAGGAATTGTTGGAGAACAAGTTTTCTGGTTTATGGTTATACCAGAACTTGGCTGCCACTCTGGTTTTCAGTGAAGAGAAAAAATGTAATCAGAAGCCTTTGGGGATGGGCTTGGTATTTGAGCTGTACCTGTCGAATTAAGGTGGCTTACAACTGGTGTTGGAAAGTGCTGAAGAGCAGATTTCATACTGAGAGTGGAAAGGAAATTATGAAGAGCTTAGATGTGCATGCCTGAATTGTTTTTGAGCTGCTTTCAGTGCAATACTGATATTTGTATTTTACCTATTACAGCTGTTGAATGGGATGTCATGGCCAGCTCCTCAGACAGTGAAGATGACAGTTTCATGGCTGTGGACCAGGAAGAAACTGTGCTGGAAGGGACAATGGAGCAAGATGAGGAGTCCCACCCAGTATTGGAGGCTGACGAGACTAGACATAATAGGTCCATGTCGGAGCTGCCAGAAGAGGTTTTGGAGTATATCCTGTCCTTTCTGTCACCATATCAGGAACACAAAACTGCGGCCCTTGTCTGCAAACAGTGGTATCGACTTATCAAAGGTACTGTGGATAGGAGAAAGGTTTATTTATTGATTTCAAATTTCATTGATTTATTTTTAGACTCCAAATTTAGTTTTTTTCCTCCCTTAAATGTATTATGGTTATAAAATCTGGTATTAGATGATACTACATTTTCTTTTTTTTCTTACCCTGGTTAGTTTAATGAACAGCTTGAATACTAAAGTATCTAATCCCATTTGCATTTTTTATAACGAGGATTCTTTTTAAAAGCTTCATATTCTTAGAGTTGATCTGGTTAATCGTATTGTTCTTTTTTTTTTTTTCAGAGTCTCGCTCTGTCGCCCAGGCTGGAATGCAGTGGTGCAATCTCGGCTCACTGCAAGCTCCCCCTCCCAGGTTCATGCCATTCTCCTGCCTCAGCCTCTGGAGTAGCTGGGTCTTCAGGCGCCCATTACCACGCCCGGCTAATTTTTTGTATTTTTAGTAGAGATGGGGTTTCACTGTGATAGCCAGGATGGTCTCGATCTCCTGATCCATCCGCCTCAGCCTCCCAAGTGAATTAATAGTATTGTTCTTGAATGGGCAAAATAGAAATGGATATGGGATAATAGTAATAGCCAATGTGAACATAGCTTTTATCATGTGTCAAGCACTATTGTAACTGCTTTACATTCACATAGCAAACTATGACTAGAACATACTGCATTTTATAGATGACAGAACTGAGTGAGGCACAGTTAACTTATTTACATGGGTAGTAAATACAGGATTAAAGATTCACATTCAGGCAATCTGGCTTTAGAGTCCATGCTCTGATTAAGGCTGCATATTGTCTCTGAGTAGCTACTTTTAGCAACTGTGCTTTCTTGAAAGCATTTGTCATTTGATTTTATCTCTAAACAGCAAAGACCCTATGTATATCTTTTACTTTTTAAAATATGTTTCTTGGCCGGGTGCAGTGGCTCACTCCTGTAATCCCAGCACTTTGTGAGGCTGAGACAGGCGGATCACCTGAGGTCAGGAGTTCGAGACCAGCCAGGCCAACAAGGTGAAACCTTGTCTCTACTGAAAATACAAAAATTAGCTGGACGTGGTGGTGGGTCCCTATAATCCCAGCTACTGGGGAGGCTGAGGCAGGAGAATTGCTTGAACCCAGGAGGTGGAGGTTGCAGTGAGCCGAGATCACCCACTGGACTCCAGCCTGGGCGACTGAGCAAGACTCTGGTCCTTTTTTCATCCTTTTCCTAATCAAGATTTCAACTTTTTGCTAAATGTTTAGGTTGCTAGACATGCTGTATTTTTAATTAGCAGAAAGTAGTTAGTGGCTTCATTGCATCTTAAGGGGAAAGGGCCTGCTTTTTGTTTGAAGATGATCAGTCAAGTTGAGTAATTTTTGATCAAGCGAGGGTTGTCTCGATGTGTTCTTTCCTGGGGGAACAAGACAGCCAGAGATATAACAGAGAACAATCTTTAGATCAGAATCAATCAGTTTTAAAATATTTTCCTTGCATCAAGGTGGTTCTCATGGGGAGGGAAGTCCTTGTCAACTCCCAAAGTCCACCTAGAGGGCTAACAGCCAGCTATTGAAACTGCTCTATGGGCCCTGTGCTTATTTGATTATAACTGCTAATACTGGCACACACAGCCTGCTTCTATATTCTGAGTTGACGAGCTCTTCAGGAGAGATTGGCTCCCTGCACTGTGGAAATACATGCTTTCACTTCTCAAATAAAGGGAGGAAAACCACAGGTAAGGGACTGTGATTTAATCAAATATATGAATTTATCCTAGGTTTTCTTTGGCAGTCTTATTTTGGTTTTCTTTTCTTTTTTCTTTTCTCTTCTCTCTTCTTCTGCCTATCCTATCCTATCCTATCCTTTTCTTTTCTTTTCTTTTTTCTTTCCTTTTCTTTCTTTTTTTATTTTTTTAAGAAAAGAACCCTACCCTAGTACTCACAGTCTTAAATCGATCTTTCTGGCAGAAGTCTCTGATGAGATAGTTTTGTTTCTTTGTTTTTAATTTTAATAGACTTTTTTTTTTTTTTTAAGAGCACTTTTAGGTTCACAGCAAAATTCAGCAGGAGAAACAGATTCCTCTGAGCGGGCACAGTGGTTCATGCCTGTATTCCCAGCACTCTGGGAGGCCAATGTGGGCGGATCACTTGAGATCAGGAGTTCAAGACCAGCCTGCCAACATGGTGAAACCTCATCTCTACTAAAAATACAAAAATTAGCTGGGCATGGTGGTGGGTGCTTGTAGTCCCAGCTACTCGGCAGGCTGAGACAGGAGAATTGTTCGAACCTGGGAGGCAGAGGTTGCAGTGTGCCAAGATCGAGCCACTGCACTCGAGTCTGGATGACAGAGTGAGATTCCATCTCAAAAAAAAAAAAAAAAGAAACAAAACCAATTTCTCATTTACCCCCTATCCTGACACATGTATAGCCTCTCCCATTATCAGCATCCCTCACCAGAGTGGTACATGTGTTACAATTGATGAACCTATACTGAAACATTGTTATTATTCCCAAAGTCCATAGTTTACATTAATGTTCATGCTTGGTGTTATGTATTCTATGGGTTTGGATGAATGTATAATGACACATATCCACTGTTATAATATCATAATAGCTTCACTGCCCTAAAAATCCTGTATACTCTCCCTCTTTATCCTTTCCTTCCACCAACCTCTGGCAATCACTGATTTTTTTACTGTCTCCATAGTTTTGCCTTTTCTAGATGATCATATAGTTGGAATCATATAGTATATAGCCTTTTCCGATTGGTTTCTTTCACTTAGTAATATTTGCATTTAAGTTTCCTCTTTTTTTTTTTGGAGACAGGGTCTTGCTTTGTTGCCCAGGCTGGAGTGCATTGGCGTGATTTTGGCTAACTGCAACCTCCACCTCCTGGGCTCAAGTGATCCTCCCATCTCAGCCACTGGAATAGCTGGGACCACAGGTGTGCACCACCATGCCTGTGTAATTAAAAAAAAAAATTTTATAGAGATAGGATCTTGCTGTTCCCCAGGCTAGTCTCAAACTCCTGAGCTCCAGTGATTTCCTGCCTCAGCTTCCAAAAGTGCTGGGATTATAGGCATGAGCCGCCGTGCCCGGCTTCCTCCATTTCTTTTCATGATTTCTTTTTTTGTTAGTGCTGAGTAATATTTCATTGTCTAGATGCACCGCAGTTTGTTTACCCATTCAGTTACTGAAAGGGCATCTTGGTTGCGTCCAAGGTTTGACAATTATGAATAAAGCTGGTGTACATCCATGTGCAGGTTTTTCTGTGGACATAAGTTTTCAGCTTCTTTGGGTAAATACCAAGGTGCACAATTGCTGGATCATATGGTAAGAGCATGGTTAGTTTTGTAAGGAACTGCCAAACTGTTTTAAGTGGCTGAACCATTTTGTACTCCCACTAGCAGTGAATGAGAGTTCCTTTTGCTCCACAATCTCACCAGCATTTGTAGTAGTAGTTGGGATTTTCATCATTCTCATAGATGTGTAGTGGTATTTCATTATAATTAGCGTTTCCCTGATGACAAATGATATGGAGCATATTTTCATGTGCTTATGTGTTATCCACGTATCTTCTTCGGTGAAGTGTCTGTTTCAGGTCTTTGACCGATTTTTATTGTGCGTGTGGTTTTTTGTTTTTTTTTTTTTTTTTT
>NW_012104687.1:211242-239991 GCF_000951045.1 Mandrillus leucophaeus
TGACAGTATAATTTTTTCTTTTATTTATGTTTCTGATTTTTTTCAAATGGCCATTACATTGATAAGACATAAGAATGTATTTGTCAAATTAAATTGGCCCTAACTACCTAATAAGCCTATCTATTAGGTATTTCTTTTTTCTTTTCTCTTTTTCTTTCTTTCTTTTTTTTTGAGACAAGGTCTTGCTCTGTCACCCAGGTTAGAGCACAGTGGCATGATCATAGCTCATTGCAGCCTCAACTTCCTGGGCTCAAGCAGTCCTCTTGCCTCAGCCTCTCGAGTAGCTGGGACTACAGGTGTGTACCACCACACCCAGCTGATTTTTGTATTTATTTATTTATTTATTTATTTATTTATTTATTTATTTATTTTTGTAGAGATGAGGTCTCACTGTGTTGCCAGGCTGGTCCTGAACTCTTGGGATCAAGCGATCTTCCCACCTGGGCCTGCTAAAGTCCTGGAATTATGAGCCACCATGCCAGGCCTTTGACCCTTTATTTTGTTTGTTTTTTTGAGACAGAGTCTCACTGTGTTGCCCAGGCTGGAGTGCAGGGGCACGATCTCGGCTCACTGCAAGCTCCACCTCCTGGGTTCACGCCATTCTCTTGCCTCAACCTTCCAAGTAGCTGGGACTACAGGCGTCCGCCACCACGCCTGGCTAATTTTTTGTATTTTTAGTAGAGACGGAGTTTCACCTTGTTAGCCAGGATAGTCTGGATCTCCTGACTTCGTGATTCACCCACCTTGGCCTCCCAAAGTGCTAGGATTACAGGTGTGAGCCACCACACCCGGCCTTGACCCGTTTTTTAATTGGGTTGTTTGTTTATTAATGTTGTTGAGTTTTTTTGTTTGTATGTTTGTTTGTTTTGAGACAGAGTCCTGCTCTGTTGCCTAGACTGGAGTGCAGTGGCACAATACTGGCTCACTGCAACCTCCGCCTTCTGGGTTCAAGTGATTTCTGGGTAATTTTTGTATTTTTAGCAGAGACAGGGTTTCACTATGTTGGCTAGGCTGATCTCAAACTCCTGACGTCAAGTGATTCACCTGCCGCTTCCTCCCAAAGTGCTAGGATTACAGACATTAGCCACCACGCTCGGCCCTAATATTGTTGAGTTTTAAGAGGCCCTAATATTGTTGAGTTTTAAGAGTTCTTTGGATATTCTATATAACTGTCTTTTATCAGATATGTCTTTTACAAATATTTTCTCTCAGTCTGTGGCTTATCTTCTCATTCCCTTGGCAGTAGTTTTCACAGAGCAGAAACTTTTAGTTTTAATGAATTCCGGCTTATCAATTATTTTGAGTAGGGGATAAGATCTTGCTTTGTCACCTACGCTGGAATCTAGTGGTGTGATCAGGGCTCACTGCAGCCTCGACCTCCCAGGCTCAAGCGATCCTCCAACTTTAGCTTCCCAAGTAGCTGGCACTACAAGCACATGCCACCACACCCGGCTAATTTTTTTTTCTTTTTTTTCAGATGGAGTCTCACTTCATCGCCCAGGCTGGAGTGCAGTAGTGCAATCTTGGCTCATTGCAACCTCCACCTCCTGGGTTCAAGCAATTCTCCTGCCTCCATCTCCCGAGTAGCTGGGATTACAGGTGCATGCTACTACACCTGGCTAATTTTTTTTAGTAGAGACAGAGTTTTACCCTGTTGACCAGGCTGGTCTCAAACTCCTGACTTTAAGTGATCACCCACCTCGGTCAGCTTCCCAAAGTGCTGGGATTACGGGTGTGAGCCACTGACCCGGCCATACCTGGCTAATGTTTTAAAAAATATTTTGTGGAGACAGGGTCTCCCTGTGTTGCCCAGGCTGGTCTTGAGCTCCTGGGCTCAAGTTATCCTCCCACCTCGGCCTCCCAAAGTGTTAGAATTACAGGTGTGAGCTACCACGCCTGGTCATTCTTTCTTTCATGGATCATGTCTTTGGTGTTGTGTCTAAAAAGTCATCCCCAAACTCAAGGTCATCTAGTTTGTCTCCTGTTATCTTCAAGGAGTTTTATGTTTTACATTTAGGACCGTGATTCATTTTTAGTTCATTTTCATGAAAGATGTCTATATTCATTTTCTTGCATGTAGATTTTAATTTGTGTCACTTTTGGAAAAAGCTTTTTTTTTTTTTCTTTAAGAGATGGAGTTGGCCAGACGCGGTGGCTCACACCTGTAATCCCAGCACTTTGGGAGGCCGAGGTGGGTGGATCACAAGGTCAAGAGATTGAGACCATCCTGGCCAACATGGTGAAACCCCATCTCTATTAAAAGTACAAAAAAAAAAAATTAGCTGGGTGTGGTGGTGCGTGCCTGTAATCCCAGCTACTCGGAAGGCTGAGGCAGGAGAACCACTTGAACCCAGAAGTTGGAGGTTGCAGTAAGCTGAGATAGCGCCACAGCACTCCAGCCTAGGTGACAGAGTGAGACTCCATCTCAAAAAAAAAAACAAAACAAAAATGGGGGCTCCTGGCCAGGCATGGTGGCTCACGCCTGTAATCCCAGCATTTTGGGAGGCCGAGGTGGGCAGATCACTTGAGATCAAGAGTTTGAGACCAACCTGGCCAACATGGTGAAACCCAGTCTCTACTGAAAATGCAAAATTAGTTGAGTGTGATAGCACATGCCTGTAATCTCAGCTACTTGGGAACCTGAGGCAGGGGAATCATTTGAACATGGGAGGTGGAAGTTACAGTGAGCTGACATTGTGCCACTGCATTCCAGCCTGGGCAACAGAGTGAGACTCCTTCTCAAAAAAAAAAAAAAAAAAAAAAAACACACAGAGATGGGATCTCCCAGCCTGAGAACATGGCCAACCCCCATCTCTACAAAAAGAAAAAAAAAAAACAGAAATCAGCTGGGTGTGGTGGTGTGTGCCTATACTCCCGGCTACTCAGAGGCTGAGATTGCTCAGGAGGCAGAGGTTGCAGTGAATGGAGACCGTGCCACTGTACTCCATGCTAGGTGACAGAGTGAGACCCAGGCTCAAAAAAAAAAAAAGAGAGAGAGAGAGATAGGGTCTCACTGTGTTTCCTAGGCTGAAATTCAATGGCTGTTCACAGGTGGGATCATTGTGCACTACAACCTTGTACTCCTGGGCTTAAGCGATCCTCCTGCCTTAGCTGCTCATGTAGCTAGGACCACAGGCATACACCACTGAGCCTGGCAAAACGCTGTCTTTTCTGCATTGTATTACTTTTGCTTCTTTATCAAAGATCAGTGAAGGTTGGACACAGTGGCTAGCGCCTGTAATTCCAACACTTTGAGAGGCTGAGATGGGAGGATCGCTTGAGCTCAGGAGTTTGAGACCAGCCTAGACAATATAGTGAGACCCCACCTCTATTAAAAAAAATCAGTGGACTGTATTTGTTTGGGTCTATTTCTTGGCTCTCTGTTCTGTTCCATTGATCTATTTGTCTATTATTTGCAAATAACACACTGTCTTGATTACTATAGCTTTTATAGTAAGTATTGAAGTCAGATGGTATCAGTCTTCTGACTTTGTTCTTCTCCTTCCATGTTTTCTTGGCTATTCTGGATCTTGTGCTTTTCCACATAAACTTTAGAATCAGTTTGTCGATATTCACAAAATAATTTGCTGGGGTTTTGACTAGGATTGCATTGAATCTATAGATCAAGTTGGGAAGAACTGACATCTTGACAATATTGAGTCTTCTTATCCTATCCATGAACATGGATTATCTCTTTATTTAGTTCTTTGATTTCTTTCATCATAGTTTTATGGGTTTCTTCATATAGATTTTGTATGAATTTTGTTATATTTATATCTAAGTATTTCGTTTTTTGGTGTGAATGTATATGGTATTATGTGTTTTAATTTCAAATTCTACTTGTTCATTGTTGTATGCTAACCTTATATCCTGCAACCTTGATTATTAGCTCTAGAAATAAGACAGGTTTCTTTCCTCTCCATTGTTATATGTCTGTCTTTTTTTTGTTAGCTTTTTAAGAGACAGGGTCTCACTGTCTTGCCCAGGCTGGAGTGCAGTGGCATGGCATGATCATAGGCATGATCGCTGCTGCCTTGAACTCCTGGGCACAAGTGGTCCTCCCTCCTCTGCCTCCCAAGTAGGACTACAGGTGCAGACCACCATGCCTGACTAATTTTAAAGTTTTTTGCAGAGAAACAGGGTCTTACTGTGTTGCCCAGGCTGGTCTCAAACTCCTTGCTTCAAGCTATCCTTCTGCCTTGGCTTCCTAAAGCACTGGGATTACAGGTGTGAGCCACTGTGCCTGGCCTCTCATCTTTTAAAAAACTTTTCCTGGTTGGATGCAGTAGCTCACGCCTGTAAACCCAACACTTTGGGAGGCCGAGGTGGGTGGATCACCTGAGCTGGGGAGTTTGAGACCAGCCTGGCCACCATGGTGAAACCCTGTCTCTACTAAAAATAACAAAATTAGCTGGGCGTGGGGATGCATGTCTGTAATCCCAGCTACTCAGGAGGCTGAGGCAGGAGAATCACTTGAACCCGGGAGGCAGAGGTTGCGGTGAGCCACTATACTCCAGCCTAGGCGACAGAGCGAGACTCTGTCTCAAAAAAAAAAAAAACTTTCCTGAGTTATGTATTTCATAATCCATTTTAGCCAGACATGGTGGTGCTCGCCTGTAGTCCCTGCTACCCAGGAGGCGGAGGTAGGAGTATTGCTTGAGCCTGGGAGGCAGAGGTTGCAGTGAGCCAAAGTCATGCCACTCCAGCCTGGGTAACAGAGCAAGACCCTGTCTGAAGAAAAAAAATAAACAAAACATAATCAATTGTAAGCTAATTATTATCTCTATATTTAAGACAGAGAATGCTTTATTACAGTTTCCAACTATAGATACTTATTGAACACCTGTTATGTTCCAGACATTGTTTTATTATACTCTTTCATAAGACTAAATTATCCCCCAACACCTTTGCTTTGGAGTAAATAAGATCAATTATCTTAATATGTTGCTTTATGAGATAACATAACATAAAAGGGACTAGAGTTACAGTGTGAGCTAATTTTGTAATTTTTAATGTCACTTAACCTTCCTGGACTTTGATAAACCGAAAGGATTGCCTTTCAGTTTAAAAAAATTTATTTCCTTTGAATGAAAATCAGATAAATTTGGAATTCCTCAAAGAAATTTGTCCTATAGGCCAGGCGTGGTGGCTCATGCCTGTAATCCCAGCACTTTGGAAGGCTGAGGTGGGTAGATCACAAGGTCAGGAGTTCAAGACCAGCCTGACCAAGATGGTGACGCCCCGTCTCTACTAAAAGAAAATTATCCGGATGTGGTGGCGGGTGCGTGTAATCCCAGCCACTTGGGAGGCTGAAGCAGGAGAATCGCTTGAACCCGGGAGGCAGAGGTTGCAGTGAGCCAAGATCGCGCGGCTGCACTCCAGCCTGGGCGACAGAGTGAGACTCCGTCTCAAAAAAAAAAAAAGAAACTTGTTTTATAAAAATGATAAAAACAGGTAATAGACACAGTTTTAATGATTTGATGGATAAGTAAGTGTCTGGACTGAAGGATTTGCTCTTTCTGTCTTAGGTGTAGCCCATCAGTGTTATCATGGTTTCATGAAGGCTGTCCAGGAAGGAAACATTCAGTGGGAGAGCCGTACCTATCCTTATCCTGGAACCCCAATCACTCAGCGCTTCTCGCACAGTAAGTATTTACTGTGAAAGCAGATTCCACCCTGCCTGTGGTCATATTTCCAGAAACTTCTTTGGAGGCATGTTTTTTTGTTTGCTTTGTTTTTGAGACAAGGTCTCACTCTATCGCTGAAGCTGGAGTGCAGTGGCATAATCACAGCTCACTGCAGCCTCCACCTCCCCAGGCTCAGGTGATCCTCCCACCTCAGCCTCCTGAGTATCAGGACTACTGATAGTAGATAGTGCTGGGGCACGCCTGGTTAACTTTTGTATTTTTTGTAGAGATGGGGTTTCACCATGTTGCCCAGGCTAGTCTTGAACTGAGCTCAAGCAGTATGCCTGCCTTGGCCTCCCACAGGGCTGGGATTATATACGTGAGCCACTGCACTTGGCCACAGCATGCATTTTATCTGACTTTTAATTATTTATTTATTTTGAAATGGAGTCTCACTCTGTCACCCAGACTGTGATATGGTGGCGTGATCATGTGTCACTGCAGCCTCGACCTCCTGGGCTCAGGTAGTCCTCCTGCCTCAGCCTTTTGAGTAGCTGGGCCCACAGGTGCATGCCACCACGCCTAGCTAATTTTTAAAAAATTATTTGTAGAGATGGTGTCTCACCGTATTACCCAGGCTTGTCTGGAACTCCTGGGCTCAAGCGATCCTCCCACCTTGGCCTCCCAAAATGTTGGGATTACAAGTGTGAGCCACTATGCCTGGCCATTATCTGACTTTTTAATGAAGAGAATGTAAAATGAGAGTTTATATTAATTTTATAACCCAAATTAGGGAAAAGTGTGAGCCTAAATATATTGTAGGCAGTTTGTTAATAATTTTATATTCTGCTTTTTTTTTTTTTTTTTGAGATGGAGTCTGTTGCCCAGGGTAGAGTGTAGTGGTACAATCTTGTCTCACCACAACCTCCACCTCTCGAGTTCAAGCGATTCTCCTGCCTCAGCCTCCCGAGTAGTTGAGACTACAGGTGTGTGCCACCACACCCAGCTGATTTTTGTATTTTTAGTAGAGATGGGGTTTCGCCATGTTTGCCAGGCTGGTCTCGAACTCCTGACCTCACGTGATCCACCCACCTTGGCCTCCCAAAGTGCTGGGATTACAGGCATGAGCCACTGCACCCAGCCCTCTGCTTTTTCATTGGATTTTTCTCTACTCCAAAGTGGTCAAGGTGTTATGGTTAGAATTTTAAACATCTCACATTATCTAAGAGGAAAACAAAGGAAAGCTGTACATGAGGGTATTTCTAAGATCTTGCTTAGAGAGTAGTCAGATTTTAGTGCTAGATCATATAATGACTATTTCAACATAGTATATGTTCAGCAAATACAAAATTTAAATGGACTCCTACAAAAATTTTGAATGTGACAAGTATCGATTGTAAAATACAAATTTGGGCTGGGTTTGGTGGCTCACGCCTGTAATCCCAGCCCTTTGGGAGGCTGAGGTGGGCAGATCACCTGAGGTCAGGAGTTTGAGACCAGCCTGGCCAACATGGCGAAACCCTGTCCACTAAAAATAAAAAAAAAAATTAGCCGGCCGTAGTGCCACGTGCCTGTGATCCCAGCTACTTGGGAGGCTGAGACAGGAGAATTGCTTGAACTTGGGAGGCGGAGGTTGCAGTGAGCCGAGATTGCACCATTGCACTCCAGCCTGGGCAACACTAGCGAAACTCTGTCTCAGGGACAAAAAAAAAAAAACAAATTTGGCCAGGCGTTGTGGCTCACACCTCTAATTTCAGCACTTTGGGAGGCCGAGGCAGGCAGATCACCTGAGGTCAGGAGTTCGAGAACAGCATGGCCAACATGGTGCAACCCCGTCTCTCCTAAAAAGATAAAAAATTAGCCAGACGTGGTGGCAGGCACCTGTAATCCCAGCTACTCAGGAGGCTGAGGCAGGAGAATCCCTTGAACCCAGGAGGCGGAGGTTGCAGTGAACCAAGATCGTGCCATGGTACTCCAGCCTAGGCAGCAAAAGCGAAACTCTGTCTCAAAAAAAGAAGATCTTCTTGCTTTTCTTCTCTCTTCATGTGAACCTGGAATAAAGACCATTAATAACTACCTCTAAAACTAGGGACAGTATCTCCTCCTATGACATTTGGAAATCTGTAAGAAATCTGTAAAGTCGTTGCTTACTGTCTTGACTGACTGAAAAGCAGTACAAGCATGAAGTAGGCAAGGGGCAGGGATGCATAGCATCCTGTAGTACATAGGACAGTCCTATAAATAAAGAATTATCCTGCCCCAAATGACAAGAGCTCCTGTTGGGAAATACTGCAAGTCTGAAGCATGCAGCTAGCCTTCCATTCTTCCACCAGCAAGCTTCAGCATTAGTGTGCTGCATGCAGTTTTCATTCTGCCTGCCTTTCAAGGACCTGGCTTACCTTTTCGGCCTGACTCACTGCTGCATCCTTAGGTAGCCAGACTTCAGCCACATGAACCTCCTTGTTACGTCTTAACCTTCCCTATTAGCCCTTCCCTTTTTTTCTTTTTTCTATTAGTTTTTGAAAATTTTAATGGTGTTTTGCCATGTTGTCCAGGCTGGTCTTGAACCCCTGAGCTCAAGCAATCTGCCTGACTGATATGGTTTGGCTCTGTGCTCCCATCCAAATATCATCTCCTCCAATGGTAATCCATCCCCATGTATCAAGGGGGTGACCTGGTGGGAGGCAACTGGATCATGGGAGTGGTTTCCTCCATGCTGTTCTTGTGATGGTGAAGGAATTCTCATGAGATCCGATGGTTTAAAAGTGGCAGTTTCACCTGGGTGCTGTGGCTCACGCCTGTAATCCCAGCACTTTGGGAGGCTGAGGAGGGCGGATCACTTGAGGTCAGGAGTTTGAAACCAGCTTGGCCAACATGATGAAACCCTGTCTCTACTAAAAATACAAAAATTAGCTGGGTGTGGTGGCAGGTGCCTGTAGTCCCAGCTACTTGGGAGGCTGAGGCAGGAGAGTTGCCTGAACCCCAGTGGCGGAGGTTGCAGTGAGCTGAGATTGTACCACTGCACTACAGCCTGGGCAACAGAGCGAGACTCTGTTTAGAAAAAAAAAAAGTGGCAGTTTCTCCTGTGCTCTTTCTCCTGCTGCCTTGTAAGAAGGTGCTTGATTCTCCTTTGCCTTCTTCCCATAAATGTAAGTTTCGTGAGGCCTCCCCAGCCGTGTGGAACTGTGAGTCAGTTAAACCTCTTTCCTTTTTAAATTACCCAGTCTTGGATAGTTCTTTATAGCAATGTGAAAATGGACTAATACACTACCTCAGTCTTGCTAAGTGCTTAGATTACAGGCGTGAGCTACCACATCCGGCCTGCCCTTCTTAATTGACTGAAAGTGTCCTGTTCTCTAAAAGTCATCTCAAAGATAAAATCAAAAGCCACATGTTTTAACCAACTTCTCTCAGATTCCTCACCATAGATATTAAGCTCTTTTCTTCCTCTCTGCTTCCCTAATATACTGTTCATACCTTCCTCCATTATTTATTACCATCTGTCTTTTGCTGTTATTATCTGTGTGAGAGAGGCTGCATGCTAAAAAGGAAAGACCTTTGGATGTGGGAAGCAAGTTTCTTGGCTTGTCTGACCCACAGTTTCTTTGCCTGAAAAATGGATATGACAAATTCTGTTTGTGCCATAGATTGCTGAGAAATGCATTTAAGAAAACACTTGTCAAAATATGTTTTAAGGTCAAGGCAGAATTACTTGAGCCCAGCTGTTTGAGACCAATTTGGGCAACATCTCTATTTAAAATTAAAATATATGTATATATTTTAAGCTGTAAAAAGGTAGGATGATGATGATGTCTCCCCAACAAGATTGTTGTCTACTTGAAGATAGATAGGCTATAGCCGGGTGCGGTGGCTCACGTCTGTAATTCCAGCACTTTGGGAGGCTGAGGCAGGCAGATCACAAGGTCAGGAGTTCGAGACCAGCCTGGCCAATATGGTGAAACCCCATCTCTACTAAAAATACAAAAATTATCTGGGAGTGGTGGCAGACGCCTGTCGTCCCAGCTACTCGGGAGGCTGAGGCAGGAGAATCACTTGAACCCGGGAGGCGGAAGTTGTAGTGAGCTGAGATCAGGCCACTATACTCCAGCCTGGGAGACAGAGCAACACTCTGTCTCAAAAAAAAAAAAAAAAAAAAAAGAAGAAGAAGAAGATGGACAGGCTCCATGTCTTAGACATTTTTGTACTGTTTCTTTTTTCTTATTTTTGAGATGGGGTCTCACTCTGTCACTCAGGCACCCAGGCTGGAGTGAAGTGGCATGGTCTCGGCTCACTACAACCTCTGCCTCCCAGATTTAAGCAATTCTCTTGCCTCAGCCTCCCGAGTAGCTGGGATTACTGGTGCCTGCCACCACGCCCAGCTAATTTTTGTATTTGTAGTAGAGATGGGGTTTCGCCCTGTTGCCCAGGCTGGTCTCAAACTTCTGGGCTCAAGCAATCTGCCTGTCTCAGCCTCCTAAAGTGCTGGGATTGCAGGTGTGAGCCTTCGTGCCAAGCCCTCTTGTACCATTTCACAACACCTTGTTCATAGTTGATATCTAATAAATTTGATATCAATACATTTTGATACCTAATAATTTTTGTGGACTTAAGTGCAACAAAGGTATGCACAGTACAGCGTCTTCCCTATGGAAAAGTCTGGGACAAAAAAGGCAGGTGAAGTAAAAAGGCCTATTCTAGGGCCACGTGCAGTGGCTCACCCCTGTAATCCCAACACTTTGGGAGGCCGAGGCAGGCGGATCACTTCAGGCCAGGAGTTGGAGACCAGCCTAGCCAACATGGTGAAACCCTATCTCCACTAAACATAAAAAAATTAGCTGGGCGTCGTGGTGCATGCCTGTAATCCCAGCTACTTGGGAGGCTGAGGCAGGAGAATCACTTGAACCGGGGAGGCGGAGGTTGCAGTGAGCCGAGATTACGCCACTGTACTCCAGCCTGGGCGACAGAACAAGACTCTGTCTCAAAAAAAAAAAAAAAAAAAAGAAATTAAAGACCAATTCTAGCCTTTTGGTGAATGTGTGCATAGCTAATCATGCAAGCTTTAATTAATGTAGAATGTCCTTTTCAGATTGCAGTAGGGGTCTCCTGAGTCCCCAACATCATGCTTTGAAAAATGTTTCAGTGTCGTAGGCGTCACATACAGTCAGGTAGTTCCATACACAATGCTCATCATGCTCCTGCAGGAGCCAGCAGGCCCAGACTAGATAACCACCCTTGCTTCTTCCATAGTTATGTAATTAGAGACCTTATCAAATATGTTCTGGCTTGTAGGTGTGAGACACATGGCAGCATAGTCTCTTTAAGCATGGGATAAATGCCTCAGGATCTTTCCCTGGAAACAGGTGAAGAAACAAAAGAGAATTTGACGTCTGAAAATACTAAAGCTTATCATTCATTTAGTGAGCATTTATCGAATGCTCCATACACCATGGAAAAGATGGAACTACTGGAAGATCTTGCACTAGAGATGATTATAGAATAGCGGAGAAGTATTCAGAACTGTGAAGAACTGTTTGCTTGCTCTGTGTGTAATTAAGTTGTGACCATTTGACTTGTATTTTAATAGGGATGATTAGTATGTATCTTGTAAACTAAGCCCATTTCAGAAAACTTGAAGAGATTTACCAGTTGGAATAGACATTCTCAGTATTATTTCTTAGCCTAGTATTCATACTGTACTGTGAGCTGTAACTGTATAGCACATTCTAATGGTCTAGATGTTCTGAAAGGAAAATGTTCTGTTTGGGTGGAGAACTTGTGAAAAGGGAAATTACTATTGGAGTACTGGGAGTTGCTCAAATTCTTTTTCCTAAAAGGTTCATTTGAACTTGTTGGGTCTTCCTCCCTGCCCACCCCCCCAGATCAATATATAGGTGTCTTAAATAAAACACAGGCAATAAGTAAAGTTCAGTAGGCTAGGGTGCTTAAAATAGTTGAGAGTGGTGGGGCGGGCGTGGTGGCTCACACCTGTAATCCCAGCACTTTGGGAGGCCGAGGCGGGTGGATCACGAGGTCAAGAGATTGAGACCATCCTGGCCATCATGGTGAAACTTGTCTCTACCAAAAATACAAATATTAGCTGGGTGTGGTAGTGTGCGTCTGTAGTCCCAGCTACTTGGGAGGCTGAGGCAGGAAAATCGCTTGAATCCAGGAGGCGGAGGTTGCAGTGAGCCGAGATCCTGCCACTGCACTCCAGTCTGGGCGACAGAGTGAGACTCCATCTCAAAAAATAATAATAATAATTAAGCATGTTATTGATAGTTATTTTCTCATTCCATTATATCTGAGTTCTAAATATAGCTGCCTAAATTGACTCCCTTCCTCTCCCAACTTTGTTGATGATTGACTGCTGGTCACTGAAAATACAGTAGTGTGTGAAACTTGCCATTTTAGTGCCATTAGCTTTGCAGACTTTGGGCTGTGCCCTCTTCTTCCAGAAACCTTTGTTTGCTCAAGAGAAGCAGGAAAATGCCAATTGCCCTATTTTAGTATGGGAGTAAAATACCTGTGGTAAGGACCTCAGGGCCCAGCATGTTGGCTGGGTTTTCAGTCCAAATATAGAAGAAAAATGTGGGCTGGGCATGGTGGCTTCTGCCTGTAATCCTGGCACTTTGGGAGGCCGAGGCGGGCAGATCATGAGGTCAAGAGTTCAAGACCAGCCTGGCCAACATGGGGAAACCCCATCTCTACTAAAAATACAAAAAATTAGCCAGGCGTGGTGGTACACACCTGTAATCCCAGCTACTTGGGAGGCTGAGGCAGGAGAATCACTTGAACCTAGGAGGCGGAGGTTGCAGTGAGCCGAGATTGTGTCATTTCACTCTAGCTGGGGCGACAGAGCAAGACTCTGTCTCAAGGGAAAAAAAAAAAAAAGGAAAAATGTTTGCTACCTCTTTGAAAAATAAAGCCACTGTGTTCTTTTGCTACACTAAGGAAGCAGCTGCCAAGAAGTTATCTATGAGGAACTGGAAGATGTAACAAACCCTTGACTCTTTTAGTTATGAAATCATGGATTTGTTTTATTAAGCAATGTTATAATGAACACTAGTTAAGGTTTCAGAAGTCATAGGACATTGGCCGGGCACAGTGGCTCACGCCTATAATCTCAGCACTTTGGGAGGCCAAACATCTGGCCTCCCAAATGTTGGACGGAACATCTGAGGTCAGGAGTTCGAGACCAGCCTGGCCAACATAGTGGAAGCCCGTATCTACTAAAAATACAAAAACTAGCTGGGCGTGGTGGCGGGCGCCTGTAATCCCAGCTACTTGGGAGGCTGAGGCAGGAAAATCACTTGAACCTAGGAGGCGGAGCTTGCAGTGAGCTGAGATCATGCCACTGTACTCCAGCCTGGGTGACAAAGTGAGACTCCATCTCAAAAAATAAATACATAAAGAAGTCATAGAAGCTAATTTCTTTTTCTGAAGGTCTGAAATATCAAGAGGAAAAGAATGTTCTTTTACTGACCCAACCTGGTAGCAGTTGGCTCATTTCAAAATTGCCCCATTTTTTAGGATTACTAGGTCAAGATAGGTCTAAAAGGACCAGGATGTCTGGATTTGAGCTCCTTTAGTGGAGATTAAAATGTGGCTCCAGTAATTGTCCTCTTGTTTGTCTAATGCCTTCTAACTTGATCCTTTGTTATTTGTAGTTCTTTTGTTTTTTGTTTTTGTTTTTTGAGACAGAGTCTTGCTCTATCGCCCAGGCTGGAGTGCAGTGGCGCCATCTCGGCTCACTGTGACCTCCACCTCCCAGGTTCAAGTGATTCTCCTGCCTCAGCCTCCTGGGTAGCTGGGAATTACAGGGGCATGCCACCATGCCAGACCAATTTTTGTATTTTTAGTAGAGAGGGGTTTCACCATGTTGGCCAGACTGGACTCAGACTCCTGACCTCAGGTGATCCACTCGCCTCAGCCTCCCAAAGTGCTGGGATTACAGGCATGAGCCACTGTGCCCAGCCTGTTATTTGTAGTTCTTAACAGATCTGAAATGTGAGCCATGGATTCATTGCACTTGACTTCTTAATAGAGTTCTGGGGATACAGTAAATATTTTGCAGGTGTGAGCCTGTTGATGGCTAGATGGTATTTTATTTCATCACATCTGTTTTCTCTAATTTATTTGGTAATTTTAAAAGCCTGCAGCTCCATTATTCCACAGTGTCAGAGGTCAGATAATTGGGATTTAACCTTTCCACTGACTGAGATTATGAGGTTTAAGGCACTAAACATACTGCTTTCATTACCTCTTAACTTGCTCAGTTTTCTGACTTGGCCTTCTTACTGTAGAGAGTCCCAGAGGTCTAACAGGAGGACTGAATTAAGGAAAAAAAAAATGGTGAAGAGCCAGGCTCATTGGTTCTCACCTGTAATCCCAGCATTTTGGGAGAGTGAGGCGGGTGGATCACCTGAGGTCAGGAGTTCGAGACCAGCTTGGCCAACATGGCGAAACCCTGTCTCTACTAAAAATACAGAAATTAACTGGGTGTGGTGGCATGTGCTTGTAATCCCAGTTACTTCTACTCAGGAGACTGAGGCAGGAGAATCGCTTGCAGCTGGCAGGTGGAGGTTGCAGTGAGCCAAAATTGTGGCACTGGATTCCAGCCTGGGTCACATAGCAAGACTCTGTCTCAAAAAAAAAAAAAAAAGGGGGGGCAGGGGGGAAGGTTATTCCCAGAGCTAGTGTATATCACAGAGGTGACTATAGCAGTGGCATTGGATGAGTCAGCAGTAGTAGCATTTCCCTTTTTCTGAACTTGGGTAACTAGTGCCAGAGTTCAGAAGAGACCTTGAGACCTTAAAAATATTGGTGTGCTAAACTGAATTTGACCTACAGATATGCTAGATGATCATTAAAGCCATGCACAGTGTAATGAATCTGTGAATTTCTTGTTTGTTTGGTTTTTTTTTTTTTTTTTTGAGGTGGAGTCTTGCTCTGTAGCCCAGGCTAGAGTGCAGTGGTGTGATCTCAGCTCACTGCAAACTCCGCCTCCCGGGTTCAAGCGATTCTCTGGCCTCAGCCTCCTGAGTAGCTGGGATTACAGGCATGCGCCACCATGCCTGGCTAATTTTTGTATTTTTAGTAGAGTCAGGGTTTCGCCATGTTGGCCAGGCTGGTCTCAAACTCCTGACCTCGTGCCCCGCCTGCCTCAGCCTCCCAAAGTGCTGGGATTACAGGCGTGAGCGACTGCGCGTGGCCTAAATCTGTGAATTTCTTTTTCCTTTCCCCTTCCTTTTATATGACACTGAACCATTAGTTTCACATGAACATTGAGAGGTCTTTTTTCTTTTAATTTAATTTAATTTTATTTTATTTTATTTTTACCTCCTGCATGCATGAAACGGATGGCAAGGAAAGCTTTGTTTGGGCCTCTTCCTGAAGTCCAAGACGGCAAATGCAAGACTGTAAGGAATGTGATTGTCATTTCCAAAGGATAGAGACTGCAAGGTGGCAGAACCTAGCACTCGTGCATCTTGTCTAGACTCTGGCTTTGGTCTTTGTAGTTTTAGGGTAACAGCCCTTCTCATAGTCATTGCCTCTTTTTCTTAGGAATGCCTGGTGATGTGTATGCAATCATCTAATCAAAAAAGGCTTTTCTTAGAGATCTTGGTGCTTTTTAAATGTTACTGTACTGGTTTTCTAGTCAGCACCGACCAGCATGCCTTGGTAGCTCTTGGATACGTATTGGGACTTAATGATTTCCATGCTTTTTCAGTCTTTTGCTTTGGGACTAGTCCAAGGCCATGCTACCACTAAGTTTCCCCCACTGGCCTTTGGAATTAATAAAAACTGTATTTCTTCAATCACATTGGACTTTCTGTATGGTTACTTCATAGTATTGATTAAAATAGTTTCATTGTGTGTCATAAAAAGATTCATTTATTGGCCGGGCATGGTGGCTCATGCCTGTAATCCCAGCACTTTGGGAGGCCGAGGCGGGTGGATCACCTGAGGTCAAGAGTTCGAGATTAGCCTGGCCAACATGGTGAAACCCCATCTCTACTAAAAATCCAAAAACTTAGCTGGGTGTGGTGGCTTGCACCTGGGAGGCAGACGTTGCAGTGGGCCAAGATTGTGCCACTGCACTCCAGCCTGGCTGACATAGGCAGACTCCGTCTCAAAAAAAAAAGAGATTCATTTATTGATTTGTGCTTCAGGTTTTATTTGAAAACAAAAACAATAGGAGGACCGTAGGAAAGGAATGGGAGGACAGAGTACATGTGTTGGCACTATCTTTGCTTAGCTCTAGAGGATAATGATGCAGATTTAGATTATGTAGCTGTGCTGAAATTTCCCTCATTTGAGCACCTTTAATCTGAATTATTATGTGTTCTTGCTAGACTTACACTGTTACATCATTGTCAACTTGCTTAGTGTGCTCAGAAATAAAATTTTCATAGCTTTCCTCTGGACCTTGTTTTAAAGGGTAGTATATTGATCCACCTGAAGCCAAGAGTCTGGTATTAGAAATTTGGTACTTGGTAACAAAATTGCTGAATGTGTGAAATAAATGAGTTTTGAAAGGTATATGTTATGGTTAAAATGTTGGAAGGGCCTCAGAATTTTCACAGCAGTTATTTGTGTATTTTCTTTCTAGGCGCATGCTATTATGATGCTAATCAGTCTATGTATGTGTTTGGAGGCTGTACCCAGAGCAGCTGCAATGCTGCTTTCAATGACCTCTGGAGACTTGACCTAAACAGCAAAGAGTGGATCCGACCTTTGGCTTCAGGTAAGAGATGAAATGCTGATCTTTGCCTCCTTACCAGGTGACTCCCTTGGCTTGGAAACTCTACCTGATCCTTTTTGGTGCTGGTCTCAAGGATAGGTTACTGGGACTCAGGTCCTTACGTTTAATGTGCCATGTAAATGATAATAGTAATATGCTTGTGTAAGTCTTTGGTTTTCGTTAAATTATACTTTATCATTAGTAATGGTGCCCTGCCGTAATTGCTGTACTGCTGTGTGAATTCATTTGCATGGTTTTCTCAGATATACTCATACAGGTGTGATACATCATTTGGTATGAGGTTGCAGTGAGAACAGAAACACAGAGTTGTGAGAACTGTAGTTGACTGACAGAAGCTATTGTCCCAGGGCTAAGGTCTCTGAATATCTTTTGTTGTTGCCAGCTCAGATATTTGGGGAGTGTATGGGACATGCCTCTGCTAGTTACTCTTAACAACCCAGGGGTGTGGGAAGATTCCACAGTAGGTACATTCCTGCTCAGTCCCACTATGCCAGAAATCTGGCAGAAAGAAACTAGATTATTTTCTTATTTTTGACCTAATCTCTCCTGGGGGAAAAAATAAAAACAATGGTTTTTGCACTCATGAGGCAGGGCAATTTGAGGAGGCATAGATTGGAGAGGTTGGTGTGATGGAGAAATAGAGTCCACTGAGTATAAAGTATTCTGCTAGGTTTGTTGGCAAGCTTTTCTCAAAACATTCATTTGGCTTTTTAGTATTAGGACTCAGTCTTAGTACTAAGGACATTTGGGTTTCCAGTGGGCAGGTTCCTTATTTATTTAGGCCTTGCCTTACTACTTTGATTACCAGATAGGAGGCATCGTGGTATATTAGAAAGGGCACTGGACTAAGAGTGAGGGGACATGAGTGTCATTTCCTGGCATAGTCACCAATTCTCCATGTAACTATGAATAAGTTACTGCACCTCTCTGGGAGAAATGTGGAGTAGGACTAAATGACTTGTTTTAAATGGGCTAAGAAGGCTAGTTTATGTTTCCCTTTCTATAACCGCTACTGTGAATGTCTAGGCCAGGGGCTTAGACCTATTTATGAGAAGAAGCTGTATTTTGCTTCCCTAAAACTTAAGTTCCTGTTCCTTCCCCCTCCATTAGGCAAATATAGGAGGAGCCTACTGAGTGGATACCATGGGTGGAGCTGGGCTTTGTGTAGATGAAGTTCTTTATCAAAAAAAAAATTTTTTTTTTTTTTGAGACGGAGTCTTGCTCTTTCACCCAGGCTGGAGTGCAGTGGCACAGTGTTGGCTCACTGCAAGCTCTGCCTCTTGGGTTCAGGCCATTCTCCTGCCTCAGCCTCCCGAGTAGCTGGGACTACAGGCTCCCGCCACCAGGCCCAGCTAATTTTTTTGTATTTTTAGTAGAGAAGGGGTTTCACCATGTTAGCCAGGATGGTCTCGATCGCCTGACCTCATGATCCGCCTGCCTCAGCCTCCCAAAGTTCTGGGATTACAGGTGTGAACCACCACGCCCGGCCTCTTTATCAAAATTATTGGCATTTGAAGGGTAGAAGGGTGGTGGTCCAATCTGCAGATGACCACTCCAGGAGCAGGAGCTCTTATATCCCCTTCTCTTCCACTTCCTGTCACAACCAATAAAGGCCGTTTATGCCATTCACAAAAAAACAAAAACAAAAACAAACCTACAGGCCAGGCCCAGTGGCTCATGCCTGTAATCCCAGCACTTTAGGAGGCCAAGTGGGGGGTGGATCACCTGAGGCCAGGAGTTTGAGACCAGCCTGGCCAACATGATGAAACCTGTCTCCTAAAAATACAGAAATTAGCTGGGCCTGGTGATGGGTGCCTGTAGTCCCACCTACTTGAGAGGCTGAGGCAGGAGAATCTCATGAACCCAGGAGGTAGAGTTTGCATTCTACCCTGGGCAATAGAGCAAGTCTCCATCTTAAAAAAAAAAAAAAAAACCACAAAAACTATTGGAATAATAAATGGTAACGTATAAAAAGTTTGACAGCTAGAACTATTTCAGGGCCCTGAGAATTTTGTACTTTGGAGAATAACCTTTTCTAGCCCTTTGTACCATACTGCACGTAGTGCACATTGATTAATATTTGAAGTTACAGCTTCTATTTTGTTTTGTGTTGTTTTTTGAGACAGGATCTTGCTTTGTCACCCAGGCTGGAGTGCAGTGGCACGATCACAGCTTACTGCAGTCTCAGCTGAGTTACGAATTCTAAAATGTAGAAGATCTTCTCAGCCTAAGCATCCTATTGCCACCGTGCTTGGGATTTTGTACAGGTCTTATTTCAGAGGAGCTTTGATAGTTTCAGTCACAAAATACTATTATTGTCTTTATTTTGTAACCAAGCTTTATGCCTTTGATAATTTAGCATGGATGGTGCTCTTTCTTGTGAAAATGGAGCTCTGGTTTGGGGACCTTCATAGCCTCTGCCAACTACTGTGCTTATTTCTCCCTGTAATATGGAGTAAGACTTTTTTTAAAAAACCATCAAGTTTAAAGACTGCTTTGTGGCCAGGTGAAGTGGATCACGCCTATAACCCCAGCACTTTGGGAGGCCAAGGCAGGAGGATGCCTTGAGGCCAGGAGTTCAAGACTCGCCTGGGCAACATGGTGAGACTCCCCATCTTTACGAAAAATAAAAATAAAAAATTAGCCAGGCATGGTGGCATGCGTCCATAGTCCCAGATACTTGGGAGGGTGAGGTAGTGGGAGGATTGCGTGAGCCCACAGATACAAGCCTGGGCACCTAGGCGAGAGAGTGAGACCATGTCTTAAAAAAGAAAGAGAGAGAGAGAGAGAGATGAAGGGAAGAAGAGAGGAAGGGAGGAAGGGAGGAAGGAAGGGAAGGAGGCAGGCAGGGAGGGAGGGAGGGAAAAGAAAAGATAATGCTTTGAAATTCCCAAAGTAGAAATGTTGGAGAAATAACGGCTTCAATCATTTACATTCTCTATGGAATATGAATTTTTAAAAATAGAGCTTTTGGAATATTTCCTTTGATAAAACGTACAAACTCCTGAATGTTTAAAGTAATTTTCTAACAAAAATGTCTCAAAGAATCTAGTTACTCCCTCACCCTAATCTGCAGTTAGAGGCTAGTTTTAGAAGGAGGAAAACCTGAGCTTTTTGAATGTCTACTTATAAAAAACAATTGTTTAATAGAGTCCTGGCTGGGCATGGTGGTTCACTCCTGTAATCCCAACACTTTAGGAGGCTGAGACAGGAGGATCTCTTGAGGCCAGGAATTTGAGACCAGCCTGGGTAACATAGTGAGAACCTGTCTCTACAAAACAATTAAAAATTAGCCGGGCATGATGGCATGTGCCTGTAGTCCTAGCTACTTGAGAGATTGAGGTGGGAGGATTGCTTGAGCCCAGGAGTTCAAGGCTACAGTGAGTGATGATTGTTCCACTGCACTCTAGCCTGAGTGAAAGAGGAAGCCCCCGTCTCAAAAAAAATAGGCTGGGCTTGGTGGCTCTCGCTTATAATCCTAGCACTTTGAGAGGCTGAAGTGAGAGGATTGCTTGAGGCCAAGAGTTCCAGACCAGCCTGGCCAACATAGTGAAACCCCATCTCTACTAAAAAGACAAAAAATTAGCTGGGCATGGTAGCATGCGCCTGTAACCTCAGCTAGTCAGGAGGCTGAAGCATGAGAATCACTCAAGCCCGGGAGGCAGAGGTTGCAGTGAGCCAAGATCACACCACTGCACCTGAGCCTGGGTGGCAGAGTGAGACTCTGTCTCAAAATAAAAAACAGTCGTATGAGATTCTCATTTAGGCAGAAACCCCACGTAAGATGCCCTGAGACAAGTTTCTGTATGCTATCATGAGTCCTAATCAAAATCACTTCCTAACTGAAACGTCAGTGAGTCCTTCTGAATAAAACATAGTTATTTATAAGTCATAGTGTACCTGACTCACTCATTTTAGTGCATCAAGGTGACTGAGGGTAGGGCACTGTCAATTGTGAGGTTGTCTTCTAACAGTATGTACAGGAAGGTAATAGGTGCTTTAACAGTGTTCAGACTTCAAAAGTGTAGCTGTTGGAGAAGTAAAAGCATCAAGCAAGGAGTGGAACACTTTTGGTTGGGAGTGGAGAGTCTTGATAGAGAATACTGCTGCATCAAATGTCTTTTTACATGTGTATTTTGGTCATGTGGTTATGAAACTAGAGCATTCTCCTGTTGGTTGGGTCTTAGTCAGCTCAGGGTGCCATACAAAATACCATAGACTGGGTAGCTTAAATAACAGAAATGTATTTCTCACGGTTCTGGAAGCTGGAAATTCAAGATGAGAGTCTGGCATGGTTGGCTTCTAGTGAGGACTCTCTTCCCAGCTCCTGGTTTGCAGACTGCCACCTTCTCAGTGTGTTCTCATGTAGCAGAGAGTGAGCTCTGGGGTCTCTTGTGCTTCTTTTTTTTTTGGTCACTCTGTCGCCCAGGCTGGAGTGCAATGGTACGATCTTGGCTCACTGCAACCTCTGCCTCCTGGGTTGGAGCAATTCTCCTGCCTCAGCCTCCCAAGTAGCTGGAATTATAGGTGTGTGCCACCTCGCCAGGCTAATTTTTGTATTTTTAGTAGAGACGGGCTTTCATCATGTTGGCCAGGCTGATCTTGAACTCCTGACCTCAGGTGATCCACCCACCTCAGCCTCCCAGAGTGCTGGGATTATAGGCATGAGCCACCGCACCTGGCCTCTTGTGCTTCTTATAAGGGGATTCATCTTATGAGGGCCTACCCTCATGACCTCATCTAAACCTAATTGTCTTCCAAAGGCTTCATCTCCACCATAACATGACCTTAGCGTTAGGGCTTCAACATATGGATTTGGTGGAGGACACAACTCCATCTATACCAGTTGGAATTAATGTGATCTCCCAGTGAAATCTTGTCTTTAGTTCCTTTCAAAATGATAGAAATGCTGTATCTGGAGGAAGAGTGGTATCGGAGGTAGAGTTGGTGATGAATGTTGGGATGACAGATCTTACACTAAAAGAGACCCACTGCTAGTACTTCTCAGACATTTCCAATGAGGTAACACTTCCTCCCATTTACACCTGCTTTTGTGGCCCCTGCTCTCATGGAGCTTATATTGTAATGGGAAAGAAACAAAAAACAAGTAAGCAAATTGTTGTAAATTATGAAGGAAACATGGAATGAAGTATAGAATAAGGGGAGAGCTCCTTTTTTTTTTTTTTTTTTTGAGACAAGGTCTCGCTCTGTCATCCAGGTTGGAGTGCAGTGGCACCAGCACAGCTCACTGTAGCCTCGACCTCCTGCCTTAGCCTCCTGAGTAGCTGGGAATACAAGTGTGCACCACAATGCCTGGCTAATTTTTGTACTGTTTTGTAGAGATGGGGTCTCACTATGTTGCCCGTGCTGTTAAGGGAGCCCTACTTTATTTATTTATTTATTTATTTTTTATTTTTGAGACGGAGTCTCGCTCTGTCGCCCGGGCTGGAGTGCAGTGGCCGGATCTCAGCTCACTGCAAGCTCCGCCTCCTGGGTTCACGCCATTCTCCTGCCTCAGCCTCCCGAGTAGCTGGGACTACAGGCGCCCTCCATCTCGCCCGGCTAGTTTTTTTTGTATTTTAGTAGAGACGGGGTTTCACCGTGTTAGCCAGGATGGTCTCGATCTCCTGACCTCGTGATCCGCCCGTCTCAGCCTCCCAAAGTGCTGGGATTACAGGCTTGAGCCACCGCGCCCGGCCCAGGAGCCCTACTTTAAACAGGAGACTTTGTTTTTGTTGTTGTTTGTTTGTTTGTTTATTTTTTGGCTGAGACCTAAAGAATGAAGAGTGGAGGGAAGTGAGAATGGCATGTGCCTGGTGCAGCAAAGAAAAAGACATGTTAGAGGAGCTTAAAGCAGACCTTTGTGGATGTAGCCTAAGGAGCAAGGGAGAGAGTGGCACAGGCGGAGCTGAGATAAAGACAGGAGCAAGCTTATTCACAGACTAAGGTGGGGACTCAGAAACCTTTGAGATTTTAACAGGAGGAATGTCATCTCTGGATTACTTTTTTTTTTTGAAAGAAACAATCTTGCTCTGTTGCCAAAGCTGGAGTGCAGTGGCACAATCATAATTCATTGACTGTAGCCTCAGACTCCTGGGTTCAAGTGATCCTCCCACCTCGGCTTAGCTGGAGCCACAGGTTTGCACTGCCATGTCGGGAAATTTTCTTTTCTTTCTTTTCTTTTTCTTTCTTTTTTTTTTTTTTGTAGAACTAGGATGTCACTATGTTGCCTGGGCTGGTCTTCAACTCCTGGCCTCAAATGATCCTCCTGCCTTGGCCTCCCAAAGTGCTGGATTACAGGCATGAGCCACTGCCCTTCCCTGCCTCAATTTACATTTTAAAGCACATTTTGCTTCTATTTAGGAAATGAAGGAAAGGAAGAAAGTAAACCAGACTAGATAGAAGGCCATCAATATTGACAGGACTCAGATAAGCATATATCAGTAAAAAACTGACAAGACTTTTTTTTTTGTTTTTTGTTTTTTGAGACAGAGTCTCACTCTGTCACCCAGGCTGGAGTACAGTGGTGCAGTCTCAGCTTACTGTAGCCTCTGCCTCCCGGGTTCAAGCAATTCTTGTGTTTCAGCCTCCCAAGTAGCTGGGATTACAGTGGTATACCACCACACCCGGCTAATTTTTGTATATTTAGTAGAGATGGGGTTTCACCATATTGTCCAGTCTGGTCTGGAACCTTTGACCTCAAGTGGTCCGCCCGCCTTGGCCTCCCACAGTGCTGGGATTACAGACATGAGCCACGGTGCCCGGCCAAGACTTCTTAATGAATTAGATTTAGGAGCGTGAGAAGGCCAATCAGGGGTGACTTATGTTTCAGGTTTACACAGCTAAGTAGATGGTGGGGCCATTTACTGAAGTGGAAAATAAATATTTGGGAGAGGTTTAGTTTTTGGTTCCTATTAAACATTTAAGTAGTGTTATCTAGTAATTCATTGTTATGAGAGTTTGACATTTGTTTTTATTATTATAATTATTATTATTATTATTATTTTGAGACAGAGTCTCGCTCTGTCACCAGGCTGGCGTGCAGTGGTGTGATCTGGGCTCACTGCAAGCTCCACCTCCCGTGTTCAAGCGATTCTCCTGCCTCAGCCTCCCGAGTAGCTGGGATTACAGGCATGTGCCACCATGCCCAGCTAATTTTTATATTTTTGGTAGAGATGGGGTTTCACCATGTTGGCCAGGATGGTCTCGATCTCTTGACCTCGTGATCCGCCTGCCTCAGCCTCCCGGGATTACAGGCATGAGCCACTGCGTCTGTCCTATTATTATTATTTGTTTGAGACAGAGTTTCACTCTTGTTTCCCAGGCTGGAGTGCAATGGCGTGATCTCGGCTCACTGAAACCTCCATCTCCTGGGTTCAAGTAATTCTCCTGCTTTAGCCTCCCAAATAGCTGAAAGTACAGATGCCCACCACCACACCCAGCTAAGTTTTTGTATTTTTAATAGAGACAGGGTTTCATCACGTTGGCCAGGCTGATCTCGAACTCCTGACCTCAGGTGATCCACCTGCCTCGGCTTCCCAAAGTGCTAGGATTACAGGCATGAGCCACCGTGCCCGGCCGAGAGTTTGACACTTAAAACAAAGGGCCTGACTTCCCTTAAATGACAGCACAGGCCAGGCACAGTGGCTCACACCTGTAATCCTAGCACCTCAGGAGGCTGAGTGGGAGGATGGCTTGAGGCCAGGCCAGCCTGAGGCCAGGATGGCTTGAGTTCAAGGCCAGCCTAAGCAACATAGCAAGAGCCCGTCTCTACAAAAATAATAAAAAATAAATGACTCTACAGTCCTTCTGTTCAGTTAAATTCTTCTCTCATCCTTCACTTGTTCATGTAACAAATATTCATGGATTATCTACTATGTGCCTGATATTATTCTATATGCCAGGGACACATGAGTCAATAACTGACAAACATCTCTGCCCTAATGAGACTACATTCAAATGAAGGAAGACAGATTCTAAAAATGACAAATATATAACAGTATGTTAGAGGATGGAAAGTGCTATCGAGAAACTACAGTATGGCTAGGAGGATTATAACTAGGGGAATCAGAGAGAAGGCAACATTAGAATAAGGACTTGATGGGCAGAAGAAGTGAGCCATGTGGGTATCTGAGAAACAAACATTCCAAACAGAATAATCAGTGCAAAGACCTAGAGTTGGGAGTGTGCTTGATATAGTCAAGGGATATTTAGGAATCCACTGTGACTGGAGCAGAGTGAATAAAGGAGACTGCACAAGGAGAGGAGGTTGGACAGATAATGAAAGGGATGTATCACATATGTGAGGCTTTCTGGCTGTTGTAAGGATATTGTCATAGTCACTGAATTGAATGGCTAGTTTTTTAGGTTTCTGAGAAGAGGACAAGTATGGAAGCAAGGAGACCAGTTAAAAGGTGGTAGCAATAATCTAGGCCGAAAATGATAGACACTTGGAGTAAAGTATTCACAAAAGGTAAGAACTGGGTGGATTTGATAGAGCCAAAGGGATTTGCTGATAGTTTGGATGTAGAGTAGGAATGAGAAAGAGAGCAATCAAGATGACTCTTCAGGTTTTTAGCCTGGGCATTTGAAAGGGTGGAATTATCATTAACTGAGATGGGGAAGACTGAGTGGTCAAGGTTGGCAAGGGACAGGAGAGATGAGAAATTCCACTTGAAACGTATTGAGTTTGAGACGCTTATTAGGACATTCAGGTGGAGATATATGTGTATGGAGTTCAAGGGAGACACACAGGCTAGAGCTAGCCGTGTAGGGCTCATTAGCATGTTAGATAGTAATATAGTTTGGCCCTGTGTCCCCACCCAAATCTCACCTCAAATTGTAATCCTCATAATCGCCATGTGTCAAGGGCAGGACCAGGTGGAGGTAATTGGATCATGGGAGTGGTTTGCCCATGCTCTTCTCGTGATATTTCGTGAGTTATTTATGGTTATATAATCGTCTGCCATTTCCCCTGCTTGCACTCACTCCGTCCTGCTGCCCTGTGAAGAAGGTGCCTGTTTCTCCTTTGCCTTCTGCCATGATTGTAAGTTTCCTGAGGCCTCCCCAGCAATGCCAAACTGTGAGTCGATTAAACCTCTTTCCTGTATAAATTACTCAGTCTTGAGTATTTCTTCATAGCACTGTGAGAATGGACTAATCCAGATGGATTTAAAGCTATGAGACTACATGAGATTACCAAAGGACTGAGTGAAGACAGAGAATGGTATAAAGGCCAGGCGTGGTGGCTCACGCCTGTAAAATCAGCACTTTGGGAGGCTGAGGCAGGAGAATTGCTTGAGCCTAGGAGTTTGAGACCAGCCTGGCCATCTCCTCAAAAAATTTTTAAAAATTAGCTGGGCGTGGTGTGAACCTATAGTCCCAGCTGCTTGGGAGGCTGATGCGGGCGGGCAGGGATGAGGGGAGGGGATCACCTGAGTCCAGAAGGTTGAGGCTGCAGTGACCCATGTTTGTGCTACTGCACTGCAGTCTGGGCAACGGAGCAAGTCCTATCTCAAAAAGAATAACAACAAAAACAAAAAAGAGAATGGTGTAAGGATTGAGTTTGGGAGACGCCAGCATTTGGAAATCAGGGGACTCAAAAAGGAGCACCCAGTAAGGAAGGAGAACATCAGAGAATGTGGCATCTGGGAAGCCAGCATATGAGGAAAGCATTTCCAGGAAAGGAGGAAATAATGAACTGCGTCAAGAGGTCAAGTCATGTAAAGAGTGAGAATTACCCTTAAATTTAGTAAAGAGAGCTTATGGGGGTGAGTGATAAGGATGGAAACCTGTTTGTAATACATTTTAGAAAATGGAAGACAGTCTGGGCGCGGTGTCTCATGCCTGTGATCCCAACACTTTGGGAGGCTGAGGCGGGCAGATCAGGAGGTCAGAAGTTCGAGACCAGCCTGACCAATATGGTGAAACCCCATCTCTACTAAAAATACAAAAATTAGCTGGGCATGGTGGCACCTGCCTATATAATCCCAGCTACTCAGGAGGCTGAGGCAAGAGAATCGCTTGAACCCAGGAGGCAGAGGTTGCAGTGAGCCAAGATGTACCACTGCACTCCAGCACGGGCGACAGAGCATGGGAAGACAGAAGTTAAAGGCATTGAGTATGAACAATACATTGATTTTTTTTTTTTTCTTTTGAGGAATTTTGCTGAAGGAGAGCAAGGAGCTAAAGTGCTAAGTGGAGGTAGATGTAGAATTGAGAGGTTCGTTGTGTTTTTTGGTTTGTTTTTGAGATGGGTTCCACAGTGTCACGGGGCTGGAGTGCAGTGGCACGATCCCGGCTCACTGCAGCCTCCACCACCCAGGTTCAAGCAATTCTCCTGCCTCAGCCTCCTGAGTAGCTGGGATTACAGGCATGTGCCACCATGCCTAGCTAATATTATTTTTGTTTTATTTTGTTTTTTGAGACAGAGTTTTGCTCTTGTTGCCCAGGCTGGAGTGCAGTGGCGCGATCTCTCTGGCTCACCACAGCCTCCACCTCCTAGGTTCAAGCGATTCTCCTACCTCAGCCTCCCAAGTAGCTGGGATTACAGGCATGTGCCACCACGCCTGGCTCACTTGTATTTTTAGTAGAGACAGGGTTTCTCCATATTGGTCAGACTGGTCTCGAACTCCCCACCTCAGGCGATCCTCCCGCCTTGGCCTCCCGAAGTGCTGGAATTACAGGCATGAGTCACTGCACCTGGCCTAATTTTTTGTATTTTTAGTAGAGACGGAGTTTCACTATCTTGGCCAGTCTGGTCTTGAACTCCTGACCTTGTGATCCGCCCACCTTGGCCTCCCGAAGTGCTAGGATTATGGGCATGAACCGTTGCACCCAGCTGGTGTTTTTAAGATGACAGATTTTATAGCATATGTGTATGCTGATGGAAATGATCTTCCTGAGTTGATGTGGATAGAGGGCGAGAACGGTTGGAGCAGTATCTTCAAGTCATGAGAAACACTGAATCAAATGGAGAGGTTGGCCTGAGATAAGAACATTGAGTATCTGTATGAACAAGAGGGAGTATGTGATTGCAGGTGCTGGTGAGTGGGTAGTTGTGGTGGATCCTGGTGGAAGTTCTCTATTGATTGCTTTATCTCTCAGGTAAAATAATTGAGGGTAGAACAGAAACCATTGGAAATCCTGGCCAGTAATTATGAATGTATAATTATGTACATTGTAGTCTTTGCCAAGTGATTCTAGAAAGTTGAATGTTTCACCTTTCAGTATTGTCTGAAGGTAACACCTTAATTCTTAATCAGATTTGTATGACTCAGCCTTTGTTCAATTCCCAAAACAAATGAGCAGTTCTTGAGACAGGTACTTTAAAAGACTAATGTTTAAACCACTGTTTCTGAAGTAAATTACCCTTTATTCAAACTCAGGCTGATTTTAGCATCTGTTTAATGTAGAGTCACCATAAGTCATACTGCCTTTTTCAGTTACTTTAAATCAAGATAGAAGTTTTCAAGTAGAAATTTTACATTTAAATTAAAACTGGTGTATTCTGATTTTCAAAACTACTTAGAGATTAACCCAAACCCATTTACAAAAAGGGAACAAATTTCCGTTTTAAAACTTGCCACAGGCCAGGCACAGTAGCTCACGCCTGTAATCCCAGCACTTTGGGAGACCGAGGCAGGTGGATCACGAGGTCAGGTGTTCAAGACCCAGCTGCTCGGGAGGCTGAGGCAGGAGAATCACTTGAACCCGGGAGGCAGAGGTTGTGGTGAGCCGAGATTGTGCCATTGCACTCCAGCCTGGGCAACAAGAGCATAACTCCATCTCAAAAAAAAAGAAAAAAGAGAGAACTGTCTAGCAATAACTGTCCAGAGTATTATTGTTTCCCTTATAGTGTAAATGATACCTTAAGAAGGTATTACATATGGGGCTCTCAGTCCCATTAATGAAGCTTACTGTCATGTGTCTAGTGGAAAAGCTTAGTCCTAGGTTCTCTTCCCTGAGCCTGTGGTGATATCACCAGGAAGTATCTAAACAAGGGAGTCTGGGACTGATACCTGGTATCAGGTATAACTAGAGCAGCTGACAGTAGTGTCTATTCTAACAAAAAACAAAACAAAAACAAAATAAAGACAGTAGAGTCTATTCTGGGAAAAGATTTCCCAGTCCATCCTTTGGCTTAGGTCTCAAACGTCGATGCTAACATTGAAATAGCTGGATGTGGATTTTTGTTTGTTTGTTTTTGAAATGGAGTTTCACTCCTGTTGCCCAGGCTGGAGTGCAGTGGCGCGATCTCCAGCTCACCGCAAACTCCGCCTCCCGGGTTCAAGCGATTCTCCTGCCTCAGCCTCCCAAGTAGCTGGGATTACAGGCATGTGCCACCACGCCCAGCTA
>NW_012104687.1:240531-242290 GCF_000951045.1 Mandrillus leucophaeus
CTGGGACTACAGGCGCCCGCCACCTCGCCCGGCTAGTTTTTTGTATTTCTTAATAGAGACGGGGTTTCACCGTGTTTGCCAGGATGGTCTCGATTTCCTGACCTCGTGATCCGCCCGTCTCGGCCTCCCAAAGTGCTGGGATTACAGGCTTGAGCCACCGCGCCCGGCCTCCAGCTAATTTTTTAAATTTTTTGTTGAGACAGGGTCTTGCCCTGTTGCCCAGGCCAGTCTCGAACTTCTGGGCTTATTTTCCTGCCTCATCCTCCCAAAGTGCTGGGATTACAGACCTGAGCCACCACGCCCAGCCTGGATGTGGAATTTTTTTATTTTTTATTTTTTTGAGGCAGTCTCTCGCTCTGTCACCCGGCCTGGAGTGCAGTGGCAAATTTTGGCCCATTGCAACCTCTGCCTCCTGGATTCAAGCAATTCTCCTGCCTCAGCCTCCTGAGTAGCTGGAATTACAGGTGTATACCACCATGCCCGGCTAATTTTTTGTATTTTTAGTAGAGACAGTGTTTCACCGTGTTCGCCAGCCTGGTCTCAAACTTCTGAGCTCAAGTGATCCGCTCACCTCAGCCTCCCAAAATGCTGAGATTACAAGCATTAGCCACCATGCCCAGCCTGGATATGGAATTTTTAAAAATAATGTTTTAGTAGCGGGGGCAGGGAGGAGGAAAAAAGAAAAAAAATAGAATAATGTATTAATGTACTTGTTGCTATTCGACTCTGCTTTTTAACATTGTTTTGCACCTAAACACTTTATAATAATTTTTAAAATTATAATATGCATATGTGTTAGGAGAATGCCAAATCTGTGGCCCTGGGGAAGAAGTGGATGATGTTTAACTGCTGAATATCGGACAATATAACAAGAGGACACACGTGCCTTTCAAATATACTCCTAGCTTCTATTCTGTCTTAAAAACAAGTGATTGATCTCATTGTTTTAATATATTCTTTGTGAATGAGACAATCCATCTCTATTCATTTGTATTTATTACCAAAATGTATTAATATCTGTCCTTAGCTCTTTCTCCTCCATGTTGAAAATCCTGTCTCCTTTAACTTGTCATTGGGTCAAACTCATGAGCCTTTTCTATTCTTTCTTAAAACCATCTAAAATAAAATCCTCTTATTTTATAGAGAAGTCGGTAGTGTCAGTGAAAATAAGCAGTGACTTTTCTTGGAATTCTCAGCCTTCAAATCTACGTGTTATGATCCTGTCTGCCTACCATCTGGACAAACAGTTTTTTTTTACTCTTGGGTTCACCCGTGGAGTAAAACTCTCAAACCATCTAGCATTGTTTCTCTTTATTCTCAGGTATTCATGTAATCTCCTCCTAACAATACTTCATGTTTTATTACCACAACAAGTTTCATTTCATATGATGCCTTATCCTTGTATATCTCCAATGCTATATAGATTAACTTGTTATGTCCTAAATGTAGTTATAAAAGGCTAATCCTAAGTGGGAGAGGAACATAAGAGTCGTTTCTAACTTCTGCCTCCCAGGAATGACCCTCTTGGTTTCAAGGACACTCACTAGTGTCATGGACCAATTCATGGCTCATACTCAATGTTTGGCTGTTTAGTTTCTATGTAATTAGGATCAGGCCATTTTCTCAAGTTTTCCAGTTTTCTCTTTGTTTTTTTGTTTGTTTGTTTGTTTGTTTTTGAGACGGAGTCTCGCTCTGTCGCCCAGGCTGGAGTGCAGTGGTGCAATCTCGGCTCACTGCAAGCTCCGCCTCCCGGGTTCAC
>NW_012104687.1:242340-254848 GCF_000951045.1 Mandrillus leucophaeus
TTTTTGAGACGGAGTCTCGCTCTGTCGCCCAGGCTGGAGTGCAGTGGTGCAATCTCGGCTCACTGCAAGCTCCGCCTCCCGGGTTCACGCCATTCTCCTGCCTTGGCCTCCCGAGTAGCTGGGACTACAGGCCCACGCCACCACGCCCTGCTAATTTTTTTGTATTTTTAGTAGAGATGGGGTTTCACTGTGTGAACCAGGATGGCTAGAACATGAGATCTCCTGACCTCGTGATCTGCCCGCCTTGGCCTCCCAAAGTACTGGTATTACAGGCATGAGCCACCTCATCTGGCCAAGTTTTCCCGTCATAACTGTGAGGAGATGTGCTGCTCCTAGGTGGGTAAGAGCTGTGATGAGTCATTTATTGACTTATAAATATCACCTTGAATTCTAGGAGGCTCCTTTGCTCCTATTTATTTACTTATTTTGAGACGGAGTCTTGCTCTGTTGCCAAGGCTGTGCAGTGGCGCAATCTTGGCTCACTGCGATCTCTGCCTCTTGGGTTCAAGCAGTTCTCCTCCCTCAGCCTCCCAAGTAGCTGGGATTACAAGCATGTACCACCACCACACCTGGCTGATTTTTTGTATTTTTAGTAGAGACGGGGTTTTGCCATGTTGGCCAGGCTAGTCTCCAACTCCTGACCTCTGGTGATCCACCTGCCTCAGCGTCCCAAAGTGCCGGGATTACAGGCATGAGCAACCACTCCTGGCCTCCTTTGTCCTTTTAAAACGCAGAAGCTATTTCTCATTCCTCCTTAAGGAGATGAACTCTTGAATTGTGGCTTTTTATTTTTTGTTTTTCCTTTTCTGTTTTTGGGTAAGAGACGAGGTCTAGCTTTTTGTCGCTGGGTGGAGTACAGTGGCATGATCATCGCTCACTGCAGCCTCAAATTCCTGGGCTCAAGCGATCCTCCTGCTTCAGCCTCTCAAGTAGCAAGGACTACAGGCATGTACCACCATGCGCGGCTATTTTATTTTATTATTTGTAGAGACAGGGTCTCACTATAATGCCCAGACTGGTCTTACACTCCTAGCCTCAAGTGATCCCCCTGCCTTGGCCTCTTGAAGTGCTGGGATTACAGACATGAGCCATCGCACCTGGTGTACTATGCTTTAATTGATTCTACTTTTCAAATAAATTGTGCCCCTGATAATTTCCTCTTTTCTGTAGTTCTCTCTAGAAGTGATGATGAGTTGTGGGTTTTATATTTGATTTGTTGGCTTATATGTTGTGTCCCTTTTTTGTCTTCTCTCCCATTTTAGTAAGCTTTCTGAAATCCCACTGCTGAATCTCAAAATGTTTCTTACTATTTGATTTACGTATGTGAGTTACAGGGTAGATGCATTTTATGTGATGAATGGGTTCTTAAAAACCTCATATAATGAATTTTAATTCTAATAATGGATTGCTGATATTTTTGCTTACTGGCTAAAGTAGTTGGTGGTCCATGTGACACCAGTAAGAACATGGTTTACAGTTTATCACCAGCTTTTACATTAGTGATTCTTTTTTTAAAAACAATATTATTCTATTAAGACATAATTTGATAGCTGGGTGCAGTGGCTCACGCCTGTAATCCCAGCACTTTGGGAGGCTGAGGCGGGCAGATCGTGAGACCGGGAGATCGAGACAATCCTGGCCAACATGGTGAAGCCCCGTCTCTACTGAAATACAAAAATTAGGTGGGCGTGGTGGTGGGCGCCTATAGTCCCAGCTACTTGGGAGGCTGAGGCAGGAGAATCATTTGAACCCAGGAGGCAGAGGTTGCAGTGAGCCAAGATCGCGCCACTGCACTCTAGCCTGGAGACAGAGCAAGATTCCGTCTCCCCCCACAAAAAAAAGGGGCATAATTTGCATGGGGGAGGGACATACATTACTTATAGTAAAATGAGCAAATCTTAAGTGCACAACTCAGAAATTTTGTTTTTTACATATGTATACAGTCATGTCATCATTACCTAGGTCAAGATACGAAAACTTTCTTCACCTCAGAAAAGCTCCCTCATGCCCATTTCCTGTCTTTACTACCCCCATAGAGGTCAGCTCCTATTCTGACTTCTAACACTGTGGCATTGTTCTGTTCTTTTTTTTTTTTTTTTTTTTGAGACAAAGTTTCATTCTATCACCCAGGCAGCAGTGCAATGGCATGGTTATCATAGCTCACTGCAACTCCAACTCTTGGGCTCAAGCAGTCCTCCTGCCTCAGCCTCCCAAGTAGCTGGGACTACAGATGCATACCACCATGCCTGACTAATTTAGTTTTTGTAGAGATAGGGTATTGGTATGTCTCTCAGCCTGGTCTTGAATGCCTGGTCTCAAGCAATCCTCTTGCCTCAGATTCCCAAAGCATAGTTCTGTGTTCTTGAACTTCGTGTAAATGGAAGTCTACAGTAGGTAGTATTTTGTGTCCAGCTTCTTTCTTTGAACATGTTTTTGAGATTCATCTATGTGGTTGCATCTATCAGTAGTTTATTCCCTTCCATTACCGTGAGTGTCTCTTAATATGAATATATCACTTTTTTTCTTTTTTGAGACAGAGTCTCGCTCTGTTGCCTAGGCTGGAGAGTGCAGTGGCACAATCTTGGCTCACTGCAGCCTCTACCTCTTGGGCTCAAGTGATCCTCCCACCTCAGCCTCCCAAGTAGCTGGGACTACAGGTGTGCACCACCACACCTGGTTAATTTTTGTATTTGTGTTGAGACAGGGCTTCACCACATTGTCCAGGCTGGTCTTGAACTCCTGGGCTCAAGAGATCTGCCCACCTCAGCTTCCAAAGTGCTAGGATTACAGGCATGAGCCACCATGCCCGGCCCCCAATTTTTTTTTATTATTTTTTATTTTATTTAATTTTTTTTTCAGACGGAGTCTTGCTCTGTCACCCCGGCTGGAGTGCAATGGCGCTATCTCGGCTCACTGCAACCTCCACCTCCCAGGTTCAAGCAATTCTCCTGCCTCAACCTCCCAAGTAGCTGGGATTACAGGTGCCTACCACTGCACCTGGCTAATTTTTGCATTTTTAGTAGAGACGGGGTTTCACCATGTTGACCAAGCTGGTTGTGAACACCTGAGCTAAGGTGATCCACTCGCTTCGGCCTCCCAAAGTGCTGGGATTACAGGCATGAGCCACCGCTCCCAGCCTTTTTTTTTTTTTTTTTTTTTAAAACTTGTTCTCCTGTTGATGGATACTTGGGCTGTTTCTACTTTGAGTATAGCTGCCATCAACATTATTTGTATGTTTCAGTGGATATATGCACTCATTTCCTACTTGTCAACTTTAAGAGATATTTTAGACATGGCAAGCATCCCACAGAGCTCTCCATTTCCTTAGTCCTACTCCATCTAGAAAGATCTGATGGTATAACTAAGTGTTACAGAGGTTTGGGGAGGAAAGACCACTTGGCTAATAATAAAACATACTAATTATTAAGGGCTAGTGACCTAAAGTAATGTGAGGAAGATACTGTAGGAGGGAGGGAGGCTCGTTAGTAATACCATAAAAATGATGGATTTTGTGCCAGGCAAGCATACTTTTTCATTTGAGCCCTGTCACTTCCTGGTTACCGGTTGTTTAACCCCAGTTGCCTTACCTTTAGGGTAGAGATGGTAATACCTACCTTTCATAGTTTTTGTTCGTATTACATACAATACAGTACTCCGCTGGAGAGCATTTCTGGGAAATGATGATGAAGTTGACATCTTTATATACACTGAGATACTAGCTAAGGAGTAATCAGGTTCTTTGGATGAGAGGTCTGGCAAACTGGCTTTGTCTCTAGGGAATCTGAAAGAAACAAAAAGAATCAAGACAAGAACTTTACATCCATTCAACAGGATTATTTTTGCAGTTGCATGTTCTGGGGACCCTGATTGATATTTTCATGAAAATGAAATATTCATAAGAATTCATCAAATGCTAGCCATTGTTCATGCAAAGGCTAGAAGTTATAACATCAGGAAAAGCTATGGATTTTTATGTACACAAATTTTGATGACTAACATGTCCTTTTACCCAGAATCCTACTTGCTGCCACCTTGGGTCTCAGGGATAGGAAAGGTAGTTAGGGATCAAAGTGTGGCTGACAAGATCCTGCATAATCTTCCTCTCTCCCCACCTCTACCTCTGTTCATACTCTTGCTCCTTCAGCCAAGCCTTTAACTACTAGAGAGCTGCAGTGATCCACCGGACATGGTGGCTTACGCCTACCCAGCACTTTGGGAGGCTGAGGTGGGTGGATCACTTGAGTAAGGAGTTCGAAACCAACCTGACTGACATGGTGAAACCCGGTCTCTACTTAAAATACAAAATTAGCTGGGCGTGGTGGTGCATGCCCGTAATCCCAGCTACTCGAGAGGCTGAGGCAGGTTCACTTGAACCTGGGAGGCAGGGGTTGCAGTGAGCCAAGATCGTGCCATTGCACTCTAGCCTAGGTAACAAGAGCGAATCTCTGTCTCTAAGAAAAGAGAGTTGCAGTGACCCTTACAGCTTGCGTCTCTGTGGACATCTGGCCAGACTTCATGCTTTACATGTTAGACATTAATCATTTCGGTCTACAGAGTACTTTTTTTTTTTTTTTCTTTTTGAGACGGAGTCTTGCTCTGTCCCCCAGGCTGGAGTGCAGTGGCACAATCTTGGCTCACTGCAACCTCCGCCTCCCAGATTCACATGATTCTCCTGCCTTAGCCTCTCTGCTAGCTGGGACTACAGACGCGCACCACCACACCCAGCAACATTTTTTTTTTTTTTAAAGTAGAAACGGGGTTTCACCATGTTGGCTAGGCTGGTCTCGAACTCCTGACCTCAGGTGATCCACCCGCCTCAGCCTCCCAGAGTGCTGAGATTACAAGCATGAGCCACTGCACCCAGCCTACAGAGGACCATTGAGCATCCAATGACTATGCTAGGTATGCAGGTATAGTACTAAGTAACAGGAGTTCCTAATCCTAAGTAGTTCTCCATCTAGCAGAAGAAAACCGAACACTTTCTTCTGTAAAGGAAGAGGGCTATGGATAGCCATTGGAAAAAGGCTATGGATGAAGGTAAGAGAGTTTGGTATGTCCATGGACTTACAAATAGGTTGGGTTTTCCTGAACCAGGATATGTGAGGGGAGAGTGGTACAAGTGGGTATTAGAAAGGTAGTTAGGGGCCAGGCACAGTGGCTCACGCATGTAATCCCAGCACTTTGGGAAGCTGAGGTGGGCAGATCATCTGAGTTCAGGAGTTCGAGACCAGCCTGGCCAACATGGTAAAACCCTGTCTGTACTTAAAATACAAAAATTAGCCAGGTGTGGTGGCGTGCACCTGTAATCCCAGCTACTTGGGGGGCTGAGGCAGGAGAATCACTTGAACCTGGGAGGCGAAGGTTACAGTGAGCTGAGATCATGCCACTGCACTCCAGCCTGGGCAACAGTGCTAGATGCCATCACACACACACACACACACACACACACACACACACACACGGTAGTTAGGGATCAAAGCGCGCGCGCACACACACACACACACACACAAACACACACACACAGTAGTTAGGGATCAAAGTATGGCCAAACAGGGTCCTGCATAATCATCTTGTCCCCTCATCTTTCTGACGTCTGCCTCCTGCATTCCTGCCCCTCACTGTATTTTAACCTCACAATTGGGCATCTGCTCTTGCTTTTTCTGCCTGGAGCACTTTTCCTGCATGTCCTTGTGACTCTCTCCTTTACCTGCTTCACATGTCTTTATTCATATGTCTCCCTCTATGAGGCATTCCCTAACTACAGTTTGAAAGGACAACTTCCCTGACTCCTGACTCCTTTTCCTCCTGTATTTTTTGTTTTGTTTTGTTTTGTTTTTTCCCTCGGCACTTATCACCATATAACACACTTTCTTCCCCTCAGCAAGCTATACGCTTCCTGGGGCTGAGGGCTTTTTGTCTGTTTTATTTACTGCTGACTCTAGTACCTGGCATATAGTACTTGCTTAAAGAATGGAATTTTGTGTGTGTGTGTGTGTGTGTGTGTGTGTGTGTGTGTGTATGTGTATCTCATGTTAAGAAAGGGATTTGGAATTTATCATTTTTTCTTCTTCTTTTTTTTTTTTTTTTTTTTTTTTTAAGAGAGAGTCAGAGTCTTGCTGTATTGCTCAGGCTGGTCTTGAATTCCTGGCCTCAAGTAATCAAGTAATCTTCCCACCTCAACCTCACACAGTACTGGGATTACAGGCATGAGCCACTACACCTGGCCTGGCTTTTATCTTGAAGGCTATGGTGAATAAGTGAAGGATGATGAAAAGAAAGGGACATGATTATATATATATTTTTTAATTTATTTATTATTATTATACTTTAAGTTCTAGGGTACATGTGCATAACGTGCAGGTTTGTTACATATGTATACTTGTGCCATGTTGGTGTGCTGCACCCATCAACTCGTCATTTACATCAGGTGTAACTCCCAATGCAATCCCTCCCCCCTAGGGACATGATTATATTTATGAATTCATCCCCAGTCTTCCCTTGGGAATTATTTTCTGGACAGATTCTAAGCACCTCAGCGTCCAGTTGTTAGGCCTAATTAAATTGTTTTCTCCTTTTAATGCTGCCTGACTCCATCTAGCAGAGACACTGGAAGTGATGGGGCTTGCCACGGTTTGAATGTTTGTTTCCTCTGAAACATGTGTTGAAAGTTCATCCCCAGTGTAGCAGTATTGAGAGGTGGGGTCTTTAAGAGGTGTTTGGGTCATGAGAACAGAATGGATTAATTCGAACCTGGATTAATGGGTTAAACTGGGAGTGGGGACTGGTGACACACGCCTGTAATCCCAGCACTTTGGGAGGCCTTGGCAGGCGGATCACTTGAGCTCAGGAGTTCCAGATGAGCCTAGGCAACATGATGAAATCCTGCCTGTATCAAAAATACAAAAAATTAGCCAGGTGTGGTTTGCATGTCTGTGGTGCCATCTACTTGGAAGGCTGATGTGGGAAGATCACTTGAGCCTGGGAGGCGGAGGTTGCAGTGAGATTGAACCACTGCACTCCAGCTTAGGTGACAGAGTGAAACTCCATCTCAAAAACAAAACAAAACAAGCAAAAAACAAAACAAAGAATAGACCAGGCATGGTGGCTCACGCCTGTAATCCCAGCACTTTGGGCAGGCCAAGGCAGGCGGATCACTTGAGGTTGGGAGTTTGAGACCAGCCTGACCAACATGGAGAAACCCTGTCTCTACTAAAAATACAAAATTAGCTGGGCATGGTGGTTCATGCCTGTAATCCCAGCTACTCGGGAGGCTGAGGCAGGAATATCGCTTGAACCCGGGAGGCAGAGGTTGCAGTGAGCCGAGATCACGCCATTGCACTCCAGCCTGGGCAACAGGAGTGAAACTCCATCTCAAAAAAAACAAAAAAATTATAAATAGCCAGGTGTGGTGGCACATGTGTAATTCCAGCTACTCAGGAGGCTGAGGCACGAGAATTGAAGTGAGATTGTGCCACTGCGCTCCGGCCTGGGGAACAGTGATACTCTGTCTTAAAAAAAAAAAAAAAAAAATGCTGGGCTCGGTGGCTACCACCTATAATCCCAGCACTTTGGGGGGCTGAGACAGGCAGATCACCTGACGTCAGGAGTTGGAGACCAGCCTGGCCAGCATGACGAAACCCCATCTCTACTAAAAATATAGAAAATTAGGCAGGTGTGATAGCTTGTGCCTGTAGTCCCAGTAGCTTGTGCCTGTAGTCGCTTGAACCCAGGAGCCAAAATTGTGCCACTGCACTCCAGCCTGGGTGACAGAGAGAGACTCTGTCAAAAAAAAAAGAAAAGAAAAGGCCAGGTGCGGTGGCTCACGCCTGTAATCCCAGCCCTTTGGAAGGCCGAGGTGGGCGGATCATGAGGTCAGGAGTTCGAGACCAGCCTGGCTAACATGGTGAAACACTCCCATCTCTGCTGAAATACAAAAATTAACCGGGCGTGATGGTGCATGTCTGTAGTCCCAGCTACTTGGGAGGCTGAGACCGGAGAATCCCGGGTTCAAGTGATTCTCCTGCCTCAGCCTCCCAAGTAGCTGGAATTACAGGCATGCGCCACCATGCCCAGCTCATTTTTTTTGTTTTGTTTTTGTTTGTTTGTTTGTTTTTTAGTAGAGATGGGGTTTCTCTGTGTTGGTCAGGCTGATCTTGAACTCTCGACCTCAGGTCATCTGCTTGCCTCGGCCTCCCAAAGTGCTGAGATTACAGGCGTGAGCCACTGCTCCTGGCCTGTTTGTTCTTATTAAAATGATGTGCTTTTGATTAAGAAGGAGTTAAGATGTTATTTAAGAGAATATTTTAAGTTATTATATTAGCTCCTCCCTGACCCATGGACCTATTCCTGGTTAACCTTCGTGAGGTGGTGGTTCTTCCTTGTTTCCTCTAGCCCTTTGCAGTCCTGTAACAAACTGGACCTGTGATGGTCTCAGGACATGTGAATGACAGCAGAGCCAGTAGGTTCCCTTAGAAAAGGAAGGAATCCTTCCTGTTTATTTAGAAAGTTCATTTTTCCAGAATACATGCTTTTCTAAGGTGTATACACATTACTTCCTGCTAAAGAGAAGAGTGGGAAAATTTGCATCGCACAGATCTGGGTAACTTTTGGTCCTCCCAGGGAGAGAATAAGTAAGATTTTACCATATTTCAGTTTGGTTCACTCTCAGGGCTGACTGGGATTTTTCTGTTTTGACACCAGGCCAGAAACTTTATGACTAGTAACATTGTTTTCACTTCTTAAAGTCCCTACTTGAAAGAGTACCCCCCATGCCCCCCACCCCCATTAGAACTGCAATTAACAAATTATCAGATTAAACTGAGACTTTGGACCTCCTCTCCTCCCTCAGAAATTGAATCAAAAGACTACTTGAAATGGTAACAAGGAACTATTACTGGTGTTCCTGTTGTTAATGTTTAGCTGGTAAGTGCTGCCCTATTCATCAAGTGGTCTTTCATGCGGTTAAGAAGTGAAAACAATGCCAATGGAGAATTTCCTTTAGTTCATGCCTGTGGCATAGACAGACAAGATCTAAAAGTTTCTCATGCCCATTACAAAAGTTCCTGTTATTTGGATTTTTCATAAATGACCCATAGAATGATATTTTAAAAGATGTGAATATAGTTGTAATAATAATGTACACCCTGCATCCTGAGATCCAGACAAGTTTTGTCTAATACCAGTGAATGTTGATGTCAATCAGTAACTTTTCTGACCTTTTTACAATTGAGGAGTAAAATAGGAAGAAAAAAAATGGAGTGGGTAGAGGGGGAAACCCAAAGAAATGTTTGACTTTAACCCTACCCAAAGGTCGGCTGATGCCTCTAGGGTATGTTATGATTCGCTGGAGCCGATTCTGATCTCAGCTCATGAGGGGTCTGTAACCATTTGGCTTCCGTGGATGGCTTCAATTCAGCAAACATTTTCGTAAGAAATAGTCCCTATCTTCTAGGATAGTATAATCTTATTGGGGAGAATCTAAATGGATAATTTCAACACGCCGGATTAGAACTGCAATTAAAGAGCACTCCTGGAAGCAGGAGTTAGGGGTGCTGTAACTTTGTATTTACTTCCTATTTCTTTCTTTAACGCATTATGTACTTGTATCCTCTATGGGCATTTACATAAATGCAAAGACTTGTAATTATTATTGGCCACATTGATGTTAAGTTGGAAATATTTTTATTACCAGAAGAGAAACTAGTATCTGTTTCAGATAGAACCCCCTTAGTCCTTGGGCTGCAGTATTTTGGAGACCATTCTGAATAGTTGTCTTCAAGGTGGTCATGGTCAAGACAGACTTTATACTCATGAATTTTGAAGTGTTTTTCTCAATTATCCTTTTATCCCTCCCTCTAACCACAGAACCATGAAACATGCTTTTGTTGCTGTTGTTCCCCTTACGAAGTATTGCCTGTAAAATCAAAATAGTTTTTAGTAAGCAGTTAAATTATAACTCCAGCAGTTTTTCTTTAGGGGATCTGTTTCCTTCTAAGTTAAATGTGCCGGGCTATCCTCTAATGCCCTCTAGGTTTTCTGATTCTGATGCTAATATGGTATTCTGGGAAATATCTGTCCAAATTATTCTTCCTCCTGATCTCTGAATTCCTACTATCGAGGTCAGTCACTTCACACACTACCATGATGACAACTTTACCAAGCCAGATGCTTAGTCAGAGCTTTCCAAGACCCAGCTTTGGTTTTATCAGCAAAATCCATCCTTCCCACCCCCTATACACACGCCAGTTTGAGGCTCCTCACTACCACAAAACAAAACAAAAAACACCGCATCTGTGGGTTGGGTTTTAGTTAACTGGTCTATCTGGCATTACTTTGCTCTCAAGGCCAGTTTTGTGTGTGAAGGACTGGTATACTGCTGATGGAGCTGGAGTTACAAGTGAATGCTTTATATTGGACCCACCCTGAGAAAGCGAGTCTGCGCAGAGTGGTTAAGATGGGGAGTATAACCTGAACCTCATACTTTATTCATCCCATTATTCTTTACTGTTCTTTTTGGCAAGTAACTATATATATATTTTTTTTTTCTGGAGACAGAGTTTCGCTGTTGTTGCCCAGACTGGAGTGCAATGGCACGATCTCGGCTCACCACAACCTCCACCTCCCAGGTTCAAGCAATTCTCCTGCCTCAGCCTCCCAGGTAGCTGGGATTACAGGCATGAGCCACCACGCCCAGCTAATTTTGTATTTTTAGTAGAGACGGGGTTTCTCCATGTTGGTCAAGCTGGTCTCGAACTCCCGACCTCAGGTAATCTGCCTGGCTCAGCCTCCCAAAGTGCTGGGATTACAGGCATGAGCCACTGTGCCCAACCGGGTTCTTTATATTCATACACAGAGTGTATGCACAGAAGATAAGTCTGGAGAGGTTCAGTGTTAAGAAAAATCATCCAGAACTTGGAAATAAGGCAGAAAGATGACTAGATACCGTTTTATTGTCCTATTGGAGCATCATCTATCAGGCTCACCCAAGGATTATTAAACTCTCTAGGACATGGTTCTCAAAGTCTACTCCCCAAACCATCAGCATCACTTAAGAACTTGTTAGAAATGCCACTTCTCAGGCCCCACCCAAGACCTACTGAATAGCAAAACTCAGAGGTGAGGCCCAGCAATCTTTTAATAAGTCCTCCAGCTGCTTCTGATATAGCCAGTTTGAAAACTACCGTAGAGGAATGTAGCTTTTTTTTACTTGCTGTTTATCATTAGTTAGGGCTTAGGCTTTGTGAAGTTACATGTAAATTGTAGATTTTTGCCTGTAAAAGATACAGATCATGTCTGTCAAATAGGAATATTAACCCAAAGGTTATAGTTTTACTGTCCCATAGATGTTAACTAGTTTTGTCCTTAACTTAGCAGACTTCTTTAAGAAACAGGGGGTGCTGTATATGGCCTAGGCTAGACTAGACTCTTGGGCTCAAGTGATCCTCCCATCCCAGCCTCCCAAATAGCTAGGACCACAGGCACACACCACCACACCTAGCTAATTTTTAAATATTTTGTAGAGACAGGATCTCACTATGTTGCCCAAGCTGGTCTGGAACTCCTGGCATCAAGCCATCCTCCTGCCTCAGTCTCCTGAGTAGCTGGGGACTACAGAGGTGCATGCCACTGTGCCTGGCTCTTAGCAGGCATTTTAGCATGCCTCTTTTCCTCAGATTCTCTTTTGAATTAGCACTACTTCCTGCTTGCTCCCTTATTAATAAGTTAAATATATCCTAACACATGTATACTCTATATATGTGTGAAAGACATGTTTCTGTTTTTTAAAAAAATACTATACTTTGAAAACAGCAATGAAAATAGCCATTTTCCATGGGGTAGAAAGGGTTCTGACTTTTTCTTTTAAAAGTTCTATATTGTTTATTTTATTTGAAAGTGTTTTAAAGCACTTTCATTTTCTTAAAGAAATAAAAATAAGTAAATAAGTCAGTTTCTCCCCAAAAGTCTGAAGTGTATAAGACTAGAGTAACAGTTCTATTTGTTGAGAATGTAAGTGATATTGAGAAAATGGTAGGATTGTAAACCTGCTTCTCATCTTGTGACATTTGGCTATTTTTGCCTAAGACACCGGTACTCAGAGCCAACTGTGTAGTATGCAGATCAGGACCAAAAGGCTTTAGGAGGACTTGAAATGCATTTTTTATTTTTTGGATAGGGACTTATCTGAACCTAAACTTCCAAAGACAGGGGATTAACTCTTCTTTCATTAAATAACCCTTTAGGTTGGATTTCTGGTTACTCAGAACATGGAATTTGCTTTTTTTTTTTTTTTTTTCTTTTTTAGTTTTCAGGTAGCACCTAGAACAGTTTCTGGCTCAGTGTAATAAGCATTATGCATTAGCTTCAACTACCATTATTATTATTCATCTGTAAAATGGGACTAGTAATAATACCTGCATTTTAAGATTATAATGATTAAATTAGATAATAAATATAAAATTCGTAGTACTCAGTAGTTGGCACATAATAGGCCATCAAACAGTATATTTAT
>NW_012104687.1:256407-258240 GCF_000951045.1 Mandrillus leucophaeus
AAAAAAAAAAAAAAAAAAAAAATGTTTTTGTTAATAATGTATGGCCATGGTTTTCTTTTTTGTTTGTTTGTTTTTTCCTTGAGACTGAGTTTCACTCTTGTTGCCCAGGCTGGAGTGCAGTGGTGCAATCTTGGCTCACGGCAACCTCCGCCTCCCGGGTTCAAGCGATTCTCCTGCCTTAGCCTCCCAAGTAGCTGGGATTACAGGTGTGCATCATCATGCCTGGCTAATTTTTTGTATTTTTAGTAGAGATGGGGCTTCACCATATTGGCCAGGCTGCTCTCGAGCTCCTGACCTCAGGTGATCACCAGCCTCGGCCTCCCAAAATGCTAGAATTACAGGCATGATCCCCCATGCCTGCCCAGCCGTGTGTTTTTAAAGAAAGTTTATAGGCACTCTTTTTTTTTTTTTTCCATGGAGTCTCGCTCTGCCGTCCAGGCTGGAGTGCAGTGGCGCAATCTGGGCCCACTGCAAGCTCCGCCTCCCAGGTTCAAGCGATTCTCCTGCCTCAGCCTCCCAAGTAGCTGGACTACAGGCGCCTACCACCATGCTCGCCTAATTTTTTATATTTTTAGTAGAGACAGAGCTTCACCGTCTTAGCCAGGATGGTGTCGATCTCCTGACCTCGTGATCTGCCCGCTTTGGCCTCCCAAAGTGCTGGGATTACAGGCGTGAGCCACTGTGCCCAGCTTAGGCACTCTTTAAATGGCTTGCTTTTCCTGGAACTTAAAAAAAAATGAATAAAGTTTATGTAATTTGAATATGGCTTTTCATGTTTTTTTTGAAGTTCTAGTAGAGACTTATTGTTTGTTTTCCAGAACTCCACTTTGGCTAAAGAGAATGTTATTCTTTGATATAGAAATTACCAAAGTTGTGGCTCACGCCTATAATCCTAGCACGTTGGGAGGCCGAGGCGGGCAGATTGCTTGAGTCCAGGAGTTTGAGACGAGCCTATGCAACACGGTGAAATGCCATCTCTACTAAAATCACAAAAAACTAGCCTGCCATGGTGGCACGTGCCTGTAGTCCCAGCTACTTGGGAGGCTGAGGTGGGAGAATCACCTGAGCTCAAGAAGTCGGAGTTGCAGTTAGCTGAGATCAGTCACGCCACTGCACTCCGGACTGCAGAGTTAGACTCTGTCCCAAAAAGAAAAAGAAATTGCCAAAATTCATGGATCCCTATAATCTCTGACCTCACCATGTATACTGGCGCACGGTCTGGGCTCACTGCAACCTCCACCTCCCGGGTTCAAGCGATTCTTCTGCCACAGCATCCCGAGTAACTGGGACCACAGGCACACACCACCACACCTGGCTAATGTTTGTATTTTTAGTAGAGGCATGGTTTTGCCATGTTGCCCAGGCTGGTTTCAAACTCCTGGCCTCAAGTGATCCACTCGCCTCAACCTCCCAAAGTGCGAGGATTACAGACTTGAGCCATCACATCCCACCTGATCTCACCGTAAATTCATTTGATTTGTAGACTTTGCATTAAGATCACCGAGAGGGAATTAAGGACCATCTGCTTTAAACAAATTCAAAGTATGAAATATGAGCCAGGCATGGTGGTACACTCCTATAGTCCCAGCTGCTCAGGAGGCTGAGGCAAGAGGACTGCTTGAGCTCAGGAGTTAAAGACCAGACTGGGCAACATAACAAGACCCCATCTCAAAATATATATATATATATATATATATACACACACACACATATATGAAATACGTAGATTTTTAGAAATAATGGAAGTAGGAGTTCTTTATAAAGGCATCACAATATCAATTCTTAAAGTAGCAATAATTTAAAAGTATCCAATTTGCAATAAATATGCTGCCA
>NW_012104687.1:258485-302528 GCF_000951045.1 Mandrillus leucophaeus
AAAAAAAAAAAAACAAAACAAAACAAAAAAAAAACCTGATACACCTGTATCCTTGACTTCTGGTTGCTCACCTCACTGTATAAAAGCTGTATGTTGATCTCTGGCCCCTCATTTGTTCTTGTATGGTAAGTTTTTTTCCAGTTCACCCACAAATTGAGGTGGGGGTATACAATTGATTTAATTTCCCCCTACTTAGTTGAGATAATTAAGATGCTGAAATTGAGGTATTTAACTAAGATGCTCCTACACTTTGTGACATAAAACAGGCCGTGGAGATAAATTCTAGATGAAGGAGTTCTCCCTCTTCGTGGGATAAAAAGTAGAGGGAAAAATTTTGCCTTTCTGAAAGGTCAAGATACCTGAGGCATCGTTTTGGAAAGCCTTTACGTAAGATAATCCTAGAGGATCTCTTATATTGATTTATCATTATCACTGGCCTCAGCTTACCTTTCCCTGGAGAGTTCAGAGAATAAGTAAATGGTCCTATATTAGAGGTGGAGTGTGTTCCAGAGTGTTGTAGAGAAAAAGAGGTTCTAGGAATAGCCTTCTGTTTAATTTATTTCTCTCTGACTAGATCTTTGGCTTTACTGGATTAAGATTTAAGAAAGAACTTCTTCAGCTTTGAAACACTAGACCTTTTAAGGCATCAGACTTGTTTGTGGCAACTATTCAGAAGGAATGTATCTGTATGCATGAAGTGCAGCATGATATATTCTGACTTTAAAGTTCATTCTTTTAAAAGAATAGCTGGGTGAGGTGGCTCATGCCTGTAATTCCAGCACTTTGCGAGGTGGCAGCGGTGGGAGAATTACTTGAGATTAAGACCAGTCTGGGCAACATGGAGAGACCCCCATCTCTACAAAAAAAAAAAAAAATTAGCTGGACATGGTGGCCTGTGACTGTAGTCTTAGCTGCTTATGAGGCTGAGGTAGAAGGATCCCTTGCACCCAGGAAGTCAGAGGTGCAGTGAGCCATGATCAGTCACACCACTGCATTCGAGCCTGGGCGCCAGAGTGAGACCTCATCTCAAAAAAATAAAATTAAAAATTAAAATCTGGAATAAATGGATTAGAATCCTGGCTCTTCACTTATTATTTCTACGACCTTGGGCAAGTTATTTAAAGAGTTGTGTCCTCAGGTTTCTTATCTGTAAAACAGGAATAAAACTAGGAGTTTTAGAAGGATTAAATTAATTATTACATGCGGCCGGGCGCGGTGGCTCAAGCCTGTAATCACAGCACTTTGGGAGGCCGAGACGGGCGGATCACGAGGTCAGGAGATCGAGACCATCCTGGCTAACACGGTGAAACCCCATCTCTACTAAAAAATACAAAAAAAAATTAGGTGGGCGTGGTGGCGGGCGCCTGTAGTCCCAGCTACTCGGGAGGCTGAGGCAGGAGAATGGCGTGAACCCGGAAGGTGGAGCTTGCAGTGAGCCGAGATTGCGCCACTGCACTACAGCCTGGGCGACAGAGCCAGACTCCGTCTCAAAAAAAAAAAAAAAAAAAAATTAATTATTACATGCAAAGCACATAAAAAGCTGCGTAGTAATTGGGCCAGGCGCGCTGGCTCACAACTGTCATCCTAGCACTTTAGGAGGCCGAGGCCGGTGGATTGCCTGAGCTCAGGAGTTTGAGACCAGCCTGGGCAACACAGTGAAACCCCATTTCTACTAAAATACAAAAAATTAGCTGGGCGTGGCAGCGTGTGTCTGTAATCCCAGCTACTTGGGAGGCTGAGACAGGGGAATCATTTGAACCTGGGAGGCAGGGGTTGCAGTGAGCTGAGATTGTGCCATTGCACTCCAGCCTGGGTGACAGAGCAACATTCTGTCTCAAAAAAAAAACTGCGTAGTACATAATAGATGTAGATGCTCAATAAATATTAGTCATTACTATCAGTAGCAGTAGTAAGAGTTATAGTAACAATAATTGTCATTTCTCTTGGAGTTAAGTTATTCATCTATCCCTACTACTTTCCCATACTCCCCAGACATAGGCACGCTGTTGACAAAGTTAAAACCTTCTTCTAAAACAGCGCTGTTCGATAGAACTTTCTGCAATGATAGAAATGTCCTACATCTGTGCTCTTCAGTTTGATAACCATGGGCAATATGTGGCCAATGGTGACTTTGTTGGGCAGTACAGATCTAAAGTGTAGTCTTTCCTCTAGTTTCATTATATATGCTATGTTTTATGAATACTTTTTAAAATTCTATGAATATGTCTCCCTTTAAAATATATATATATATATTTTGAGACAGAGTCTTGCTCTTTCACCCAGGCTGGAGTGCAGTGGTGCAATCTCAGCTCACTGCAACCTCCACCTCCTAGTTTCAAGCAATTCTCGTGCCTCAGCCTCCTGAGTAGCTGGAATTACAAGCGTGGGCTACCACGCCTGGCTAACTTTTTGTATTTTTAGTAGAGACAGGATCTCACCACGTTGACTGGGCTGGTCTCAAACTTCTGACCTTAAGAGATCTGCCTGCCTTGCCCTCCCCAAGTGCTGGGATTACAGGTGTGACCCACTGCGCCTGGCAAGAGGTATATATTCTTATACTGCATTTAAAATTTCTTTAAGCTCAGTATCTCGAATCCAAATCCACATTCTAGCCTAGAAAGTTTACATTACTACTTTGCCGAAGCCTGTGATGTGTTTATTTGTTTATTGTTTTTTCTGTTTCATAATACTGATGATTTCCAAGTTAGAGGCAAGAACTTAGAAACTTTGGTATTTCACAAATTAATTTGTTTTAGAGCAACAGTTGTGTTTTAACTAGACTATTATATTACTTAGGCTTTCTAATTGGACTAGGAGATAGATCCCCTACTTGGGGCGGTAAACATTTTTGACCAGGAACAATAAGGCTATGTGAAGGACAACAGCCTCCTTAGTCACTATTCTTGTGGGATTTGGGGGTAGAGAATACCTCAGCACTTCAGATTGATGTGATAACTCTTCCTAGAGAAGTTTTCTGGCTGGGTGAGGTGGGTAATGCCTATAGTCCCAGCACTTTGGGAGGCTGAGGCGGGAGGATCGCTTGAGGCCAGGAGTTTGAGGCCAGCCTGAGCAACATAGCAAGACCTGATCACTACAAAAAATTTTAAAAATTAACTGGATATGATATTACGTGCCTATAGTCTCACCTACTCAAAAGGCTGAGGCGAGAGGATTGCTTCAGCCTAGGGAAGTCGAGGCTGCAGTGAGCCATGATCGTGTTACTGCACTCTAGCCTGGGTGACAAAGCTAGACCCTGTCTCAAAATAAATAATAAATAGTTAAAGACTCATTTCTACAGTCAGATCCTGTGGTCTGGATTAGTGTCGGTTTTATTTAGGAAAGTATTCAAAATAGCTGACATGGACAGGCACAGTGGCTCACACCTGTATTCCTAACACTTTGAAAGGCCAAGGCAGCAGGATTGCTTGAACCCAGGAGTTCGAGACCAGCCTGGGCAACATAGGGAAGCCCTGTCACTACAAAAAAAAATCAGTCGGGCATGGGGTGCTTGTCTGTATTCTGAGCTATTTGGGAGGTTAAAGTGGGAGGATCCCTTGAGCCCAGGAGGTCGAGGCTGCAGTGAACCATAATTGTGCCACTGCACTCCAGCCTGGGCAACAGCAAGACCCTGTCTCAAAGAAAAGGAAAAAGAAACTAAAAATAGCTGATGCCAAATGGTGTTCTTAGATGCTCACCCCGTACTCTTGAGGACTGGTGCCTTCTCAGTAAATCGTATTGTTCCCCTAAGTGAGATCACAAGAAAGACAGTCCTCTGCTCTGCCTTCTGAACCTTGAGACTTTGTAAGTGACACCATTAAAGCAATCTGAGCAGGGCTTTTCAGTGTTCCCATAATGTGCTACTGAAAGAAGAAGCAAAGCTCTCCACCTAGATTGGAGCATCTCCACTGCTGTCAGGTCAATGTAGTGTTGGGATTCCTTCTGCTTAAGATCTCCGTGAAAAATGAATCCTGTAGTTTTAACCAAAAAGAAAAAAAAAAGATTTTTTTAAAAAAAGCATTCTCGGCCAGGTATGGTGGCTCACGCCTCTAATCCCAGCACTTTGGGAGGCCAAGGTGGGTGGATCACCTGAGGTCAGGAGTTTGAGACCAGCCTAGCCAACATGGTGAAACCCTGGTCTCAACTAAAAATGCAAAAATTAACTGGGCATGATGGCAGATGCCTGTAATCCCAGCTACTCGGGAGGCTGAGGCAGGAAAATCACTTGAATCCAGGAGGTGGAGGTTGCAGTGAGCCAAGATCGCATCATTGCACTCCAACCTGGGCGACAAAGTGAGATTCTGTTTCCAAAGAGAAAAAAAAAAGTATTCTGGTATTTACTGACACCTGGATACTGGGACAAGTTACTTTGGTCTTGAGCAAACTAAAGGTGATATGTAGAGTGAGGGATGGGGAGAAATAGCAATTGTTATTTCAAAGACAATAGATTTTGAAAAATTATGCTCCTGTAAGACATTTGTTATCTCTCAAGTTTTCCAGCATAAACCAAACTTTGTTTTTTTCAGAATTTGGTCAGTGTATCCCAGAGGTCCAGCCTAGATGGTGTTTGGTGTAAGACTCATGGTTTCATTGGAATTCCTTCACACCAAGCCTTGAAAGTTTGCCCCAATTGTGCTAGGCTGAGGCTGTCTGGTTATGTGAAGCCCATAGCTAGGGGCCTAGAGGTCCCTATGTTAACATTTGACTCACAGGACAAATAAGAACTGTGTTCTGCCTCCTTTTTTAACCTGTGTTTTGTAACAAGTTATTTTTAAGTTGCATCCAGGCATCCAGCCTCTATGTATACTTCTCCCTGATCCTCTACCTTCTTTCTTTTCTTTGTGATCTCTGTTAAGGGGATGGGAAGGGGTGCTCATTTGTTGAGCACTTTCTATGTGCCAGGCATTATGTTAGGTGCTTTGAATATACTATTTAATACTCAAAACAGCCTTATGAGATAGGTACTGTCATCCCTAATTTTAGGTGAGCAAATTATAAACATAAGAGAGGCTAAGTAACTTTCCTCTAATTCAGATTTCTCTGTGTTAATAATAAAAGATATGTGAATTAGTGATGATTTTCTCTCAGACTCTCAAATCCAGTTTTCTTTCCACCTTTCCTCTGCGCTTTGTAGTATTAGTTCCCCTTTTGTTACTCTTCCAGGGAAAGGTGATCTAACTACAGATTTTTGTGAGATCCTGAATGCTAACCATGGTGTTACTGACTTTCCCTAGGGTCCTATCCTTCCCCCAAAGCTGGAGCAACTCTGGTCGTGTATAAGGACTTGCTAGTGCTGTTTGGTGGCTGGACGCGGCCAAGCCCTTATCCCCTACACCAGCCAGAGAGATTCTTTGATGAAATACACACTTACTCACCCTCTAAAAATTGGTAAGTCACAAAGATAAACTCTTTAAATCTGGAAAAAGAGACCTTAAATCAGTGGATTCTTTGTTTTTTTGAGTCAAGAGTCCCTTTGAGAATTAGATGGAAAGCTGTGGACTCTTTTCCCAGGAAGGGGAAAAATGTACATATACACAGATTTTACCAACAGTTTCAGAGAGTTTACAGGACTCCCTTAGAACTCTGCATTTAGAACCCTTATTCTAAAGAGAAAAAATAGAAGAGATTTATTCCTCTTTCAAGAAAAATGAATGAGCCAGTTGAAGAACAGTGAGCTCTTCAGCTTTGACTGCTAACACTCCAGGAGTGTTGTAGATCCAGATGATTCTTTACTCCTAACTGTGTCTCCAAGACTTACTCTGAATTGTTTATCAAACATATATTTCTTAATGACAGCAACTGCTGTTTCTTGTAATGGAATACTTAGTACATGGCGCTTGTTAGCTGTTACTGATCAGGACCATAGGGAGAGGTAGCAGGTGGCAGGTGGTGCTCTGTCAGCAAACCATGATCTTGTCTCGTCATCGTTTTCTCATCTCTCTCCCTCCAGACTATTTACATTCAGAACTTGAAAGTGAAGATAACTTTAAGCAAACTTACAGGAAAGGCATAAATACTTTATGCCATCCTCTACTTATTATCCCAACAAATCTCTGCTGACGGTGATAGGATTATCATTTTAAATGGAGGCCTACTTTCTATTTTTAAATAAAGCGTGTGGTGCTGACTTCTTGGCTTCCTTCTGTCTTTTTACATTAGGTGGAACTGCATTGTGACAACCCATGGGCCACCTCCCATGGCTGGCCACTCCTCCTGTGTAATAGATGATAAAATGATTGTCTTTGGTGGCTCTTTAGGATCCCGGCAAATGTAAGTACATTTGGTTTGCTCCATATGAGCCTGAAGGTAAATACTCCTGGGAATAACAGGCTTAAAAAGTGAATTAGGGACCAGGTGCCTAATTCACACCTGTAATCCCAGCATTTGGGGAGGCCAAGGTGGGTGGATCACCTGAGGTCAGGAGTTCGTGACCAGCATGGCAAACATTTAGTAGAGATGGTGACCCCATCTCTACTAAAAATAGAAAAATTAGCCGGGCGTGGTGGCACACACCTGTAGTCCCAGTTACTCGGAGGCTATGGCAGGAGAATCGCTTGAACCTGGGAAGTGGCGGTTACAGTGAGCCAGGATCGTGCCATTGCCTGAGCAACAGATCAAGACTTTCAAGGAAAAAAAAAAAAAGTGAATTAGGGTCAGTATTCCTGAGCATGGCTCTAATTAATTGAATTAGTTATCTCATCCTAGCATTCTGTTTTCTGATCCCTTAATCACAGACCAATAAGTTAAAAAATTTGCTCTGTAAAATCATAGTTACATAGAATCTCATTGACACGTGGTTCTGTTCAGTAGGATCAAATTCATGGAACCTCCACCTTGCCTGCTGTACTGTGCCTACAGAAGTCCAACTTCTGAGAAACAGATTGCTTTACTTATTCTACTTTATTACTCAGCTCTTTCACTTTTGGGCTTTAGAGGAGGAGAGGGGGAGATTGACAGGACAAGTGGAAATGGCAGGCCCTCCAAATGTGATAGGTTGGTTGAGCCACATGTAAAGGGCATGAAAAGAAAGAAAGAAGGAAAGAAAAGAAAGAAAAACAAATGGGATGGGTTGTGGATTGGATAGGAGCAGGAAACCTGTGTCAGGCGTGACACTTCTGTGATGTCATTCTCCCTACCTCCTGTCCTGTCTACTTCTGGCCATACTGGACAGCTCAAGCCATAGTCAGGAGCCAGAACATTCTATCTGTATCACTGTCTGATTCAGCGGTAGCAGCAGTCGTGGTCATTTCCCCCGTGCTCTGAAGTAGAAGTTGATGAGCTGTCAGCAGCAAGAGCATCCCTCCCCTGTCCTCCCTTAGGGCATTTCCATCTTCATATTTTAAAACAATTATGGAGAGAGATGATAGGGGCTACTCTCCCAGTGAGAGAGTTTAGGATTTCAGATGTTGGAACTATTATTCCTGTATTTTTGTGGGTGAATCCATGACCTTAAGTGACCATAAAAGAGAGACTGCCATCCAGGAGTCTATCCTCATCATGTTGGTCCCTTGAGGGTTAGAGATGCCAGTTTGTCCTTGATAAAACTGCAGCTTTCATTAGTCATTGTGAAATTACTTTTTGTAGCCAGAATCGATAAAGCTTTTAACTCCTGGACCATGATGAAGCTGCCTTTTGAATCATTTTTTCTCTTCTTTGTGGTTTTTGCTTTTGAAAACTGTACCTTGACCAGTATCTATTTCCTGCTGCACCAATTAACTATTTTTTTAATCATCTGCTTTTACTTCAGTTAATAGATGGTTTAAAACATCATCTCGTCAGGTACTAGTGTCTGGCCGCAGACATAGCTCAGATGAGGCCTTGTGGAAAGAGCAGAGGGAAGGTCTCAGGATGACTGCTACGGAAAGTAGGGGAAGAAAGATACAGTGTAAGAGCTAAGTAGGAGCATAACACTTTGCTGCGCATCTTTATAAAGGTCCCTTCATTTATATCAGCTCCTCAGAGAGTAGTAACAGTCTTTTCATTTTATAGATAAAGCCAGAGTTAGAGAAAATTAAGTGACTTGTTCAGGCTACAGAGCTGGGATTCAGCAACATGGTCTTTCTGGTTCAGAAGCCCCTGAACTCTGAATAGGCCATCTCTAAAACCTGCTCCAGCCCACACAGTCTGTGAAAGTGAAAATGGTATAAGTTTGCCAGATGGGCACAGGCATGTGGAACTCCCCAGCCACCATTATGGTCCGTGGGAGCTCCTAACTCCCTTTATCCTTCTGTCCTTAATTCACAGGAGCAATGATGTCTGGGTCCTTGACCTCGAGCAGTGGGCGTGGTCCAAGCCGAACATCTCTGGCCCCAGTCCTCATCCTCGAGGTGGCCAATCTCAGGTGCTCAGGAATTAAAATAACTATTCAGCAAACACTGTAGCATCTTTCAGTTAGGACGGGAGAGGGAGGAGGGAGTCAGGTAAGATGCCAATATGCACTAAGCCAAAGCAAATGTATCATTCTTTTTTACTGGTATTTATTTTTCAACTTCTAATTGGTCATATTATTTATAGTGGTTTTATATTATGCTCCTCCCTAAAGCATTTACTTTGCTGTGTCATTTCTCAAGAGAATCTTGCATTTTATGTGGTTGACATTCATGTTAATATTTGATCAACAAAGAATGTATCCTTTCAGGTGAATTATCAGTAATTTGTTCACAGGGATCAGAATTGACATGTTTTTAGGAGAATGGAGCAGTTATGGTAACTAGAACATTCCCATTTGGGAGCTAGGTAGGCTATTTTCATACACCAGTGAAGCATAGAAAGTCAGAAACCTGTGTCTTTGTAGGTTTATTTTCAATGTCTTCCCCTCCCCAGATTGTCATAGATGATGCAACTATCTTAATCCTCGGAGGGTGTGGCGGTCCCAATGCTGTGAGTATTGCTTCTGTGGCATTCCCATGTGCATGCTGCTAAGTGTTCAAAACCTGTTTCCCCTGTCTTCTTCTCTAGGAGTATACAAGACTATTTCCATGGCATTTTAATTTAAGGAATGCTTTCTGGGTTTAGCCTTTGTATTTTCTGGTCTTTGTTTCTGCTCTTTTTTAGGGTTGAGGGGATCCTTTTAATCATAGATATTTGTCTCTTGAATATTCATATCTATATTCTTCCTATTCCTATTTCCTTTTTAGGCGATAAAGTTTACTGCTATCATTTTTTCAAAGGGGAGAGGGCAGTGGAACAAAAAAGCAGGTTGATAACTGTCAGAGTTCACACAGAATTTAAGAATGCACATTCAGGGCCGGGCGCGGTGGCTCATGCCTGTAATCCCAGCACTTTGGGAGGCCAAGGCGGGCAGATCACGAGGTCAGTAGATTGAGACCATCCTGGCTAACATGGTGAAACCCTGTCTCTACTAAAAATTAAAAAAATCCGCCGGGTGTGGTGGCACGCGCCTGTAGTCCCAGCTACTCAGGAGGGTGAGACAGGAGAATCACTTGAACCCGGGAGGCGGAGGTTGCAGTGAGCTGAGATCACACCACTGCACTCCAGCTTGGGCGAGAGAGCGAGACTCAGTCTCAAAAAAAAAAAAAAAAAAAAGATTCAGAAAGTTGTGGATATGTATTATTTATCCTCTCCTTCAATCCCCAATACATACACATAAAATTATGGGCAAGTGCCAAAACCACTTACAGTTGATTCATGGGTCACAAGCACAATTCCATATGCTAAGCCAGTGGTAATATATGAATGAATGAAAGCATAAGTGGATGCATGCACAAGTGAATTATTAACTGAGGATTTTGCTATTCCTTCTGAAGAGCCCACATCCTTTCAAGACCAGACAGGACAGCTCAACTCTGTGTGTGTGTGTGTTTTGGAACACATATCACACCTGAGTCTTGTCATTGGTTTTTTCTCTTACAGCTGTTCAAGGATGCTTGGTTGTTGCACATGCATTCTGGTCCTTGGGCCTGGCAGCCACTCAAGGTAGAAAATGAAGAGCATGGGGCCCCAGAACTGTGGTGTCATCCAGCATGCCGGGTAAGCAGGCAGCTGACAGGCCAGCAGCAGGATAGGTCCTAAATTGGAAAACCACATTACTTTGTCAGGTTTCAAAGAAATTTGTACAAAAATAGAAAACACCTTGGTGTCACAAAAGAAGTGAACATTAGCCATAGCTCCTTTGGCATTTCTCACTAAATGGGAAAACTTATGGGGGCCCCACTCATTCGGTAAGTCCCAACTTTAAGCATCTGTTTGTCTCTGAAACTTTCCCTGGAGTCCTCCTGCTAACAAAAACTAATTGTTCCCTTCTCCCCATTCTCCCCACCCCTTCTGTACACATATCTCTAATGATAGCATATGTCACACAAAGCAACAGTGGTTGCCATGTCTGACTTCTAGCCTAGAGGGCAGACTACATCATTTTCATCTTCATATCTGAGGTACCTACAAAATGTGTGGCACATTACAGTTGCTTATGATAAAATGTTTGACAGCTGAATGAACAATCAGAATCATAGAAGAGTCTGTGAGCACTGGTCCTTTGTCTTCCAGGTGGGACAGTGTGTGGTGGTCTTCAGCCAGGCTCCTAGTGGGAGAGCCCCACTCAGCCCCAGTTTGAATTCTCGCCCATCACCTATCAGTGCCACTCCTCCAGCTCTCGTTCCTGAAACCCGAGAGTACCGCTCTCAGTCTCCAGTAAGAAGCATGGATGAAGCTCCTTGTGTTAACGGCCGCTGGGGAACACTGAGACCCAGGGCTCAAAGGCAGACTCCTTCGGGTTCCCGGGAAGGGAGCCTTTCCCCAGCCAGAGGAGACGGCTCTCCTATCCTCAATGGTGGGAGTTTGTCTCCAGGAACGGCAGCTGTGGGTGGCTCTTCTTTGGACAGTCCTGTACAGGCCATATCTCCAAGTACTCCATCTGCTGCTGAAGGATATGACCTAAAAATGGGACTTTCTTTGGCCCCCCGACGAGGATCACTACCAGATCAGAAAGATCTGAGATTAGGATCCATAGATCTGAATTGGGATCTGAAATCCGCTTCCAGTAGCAATCCCATGGATGGCACGGACAATAGGACAGTTGGAAGTATGAGACACCCTCCTGAACAGACAAATGGTGTGCATACCCCACCTCACGTGGCCAGTGCCCTTGCAGGGGCCGTCTCCCCAGGTGCCCTGCGTCGGAGTCTGGAAGCCATCAAAGCGATGTCCTCCAAAGGCCCCTCGGCCTCTGCAGCACTAAGTCCTCCTCTTGGGTCTTCTCCAGGCTCTCCTGGGAGCCAGAGTTTGAGCAGTGGAGAAACAGTGCCCATCCCTCGCCCAGGGCCTGCCCAAGGAGATGGACATTCCTTACCTCCCATTGCCCGCCGCCTGGGCCACCACCCTCCACAGTCCCTAAATGTTGGCAAACCCCTATACCAGAGTATGAACTGCAAGCCCATGCAGATGTACGTGCTAGACATTAAAGACACCAAGGAGAAGGGGCGGGTCAAATGGAAAGTATTTAATAGCAGTTCTGTAGTCGGACCTCCTGAAACCAGCCTGCATACCGTGGTACAAGGCAGGGGTGAACTCATCATATTTGGAGGACTCATGGACAAGAAACAGAATGTGAAGTACTATCCAAAAACAAACGCCTTGTACTTTGTACGAGCAAAGAGATAATGTGTTCTAAACCCCTTTCCTTTTCTGTGGCTTTTAATTTGGAATTTTCCAGTGTGTAAGCATTTGGACTGAGAATTGGGAAAACAAAATTACTCCCAGAAGCCAAAACTCTTTAATTCCCAACCGAAGTCACTCCAGGCTGGGATCAAATCTCCATTAAGAAAAAAATTATATATAAGTATATATATATATATTATATAGCCAACTCTGTTTACAAAAAAAAGGGAGAGATCTCCATCCTGGTTCAGATAAAATTGTTGCTGTGTTTTAACAGGGGCTGGGTTGCCTTTTTCTACCTTGCTGGTAACTAGACCAAGAAGTTAGAACAGACTTACATCAGTAACTTTCCAAAAGAAACTGAAGAGCCCCCTGTAAATCTTTATGTGGCCTTCTTGGAGTTAAAAAATAAAAGGGCATATATAAGTTGCAAAGGTGTAGGTTTTTAGACTCTCATGCTTCAGGTGCTGTCAGGGTAAAAGTAACTGTTCTTCCCCTTCTCCTCTTAAAACCACAGAGGACCTGTGACAGCTCTGCAGAAATGCCAGTGCCTGGCCCCCTCCTGCCCTTTATGGCTGAGGAAAGTTACCCAACAAAGGATTTTATTCCACATCTGTGTGCCGGGTCATCGTGAAATAATGTTTATGCAGCCGACATCTGTCTGCCTAGTAGTGTCCATTGGTCTTTGGAGTGCTTCTTATGTGTCTCAGAAAATATTTTGTGTCTGATTGTGGAAATTTCTGACAATCAATCATACTTGGTTGCAAGTTGCCAAAAAACATATTTATTCTCCTCTTTCTTCCCTTAGAACATGGTACTTGGAAACTGCCTTTTCCATTCACTTACAGGCTGCTTTTTTCTTCTGCTTATTATTATTTTTTTTCCATATGTGGATTTTTTTTTAAAGTCCTAAAACGTGTCTAACTTTCTGTTTCTTTTACAAAGCTCAGGTGCCTACAGAAATCAGAAGCTGCTTAGAAATATTTGTGGAACCCTTTCCCTGGTGTCACTAGGGGGCCAGGAGGGAATTCTAAGATGTCAATATTGTGAGAAATCTTTGAAGCATCAGAAGACACTGTTTTTTCCCTATAGGCTTCTTTTTACTTCCAGAGCACATTGAGCATGCTCATCCCATATTTTGTAGGATATGGAAATTGATTCTGGAAGGGAATTCCTATAACAGTTCTTTTTAGAAATGTTTTTTTCCTTGTTGTGACATATATTCCTCTTCCTGGCTATTGGCAGGTGATGGAGTTGAGAATCATGTACTGGACTTCTTGACGCATGGCTGACCTCAGGAACAGCTCCATCCTTTGCACTTGTCTTGTTCATGTGTCACCCAAATAGGGCTTGGGTTTTTACTTTCACTTCATTTCTGAGATTAAGGTGTAACCAGGTAGAGCATTTCTTTGCTTGATACAGAAAGTTACTAGTCTCAACCATGGCCTGGGCATAGGAGATGTCAAAATAAGTTTATTTCAAATAGCACCATTTAAGTAGGGATTTTTGGTGATTTCTCATCAGTGGAAAGAGGATTTTTGTTTTGCCCATAGTATTTAAATTTCAAAACATCACCTTTCCCACCTTGACACTCCCCTTTTTATTATTAGCATTTCTCAGGCACAAAGCCTGCTGCAACTGGCCCTGGGTCCTGGCTTTCAGCCAGCATCTAGCAGCCTAAGTGTACTGATAAGTGTGTTTTCTCCTGTTATATGCTGAATCCTTTCCCTTAGCCATTAGCTTTTACGATGTGGTCTTGGTAGGAAAGCCACCCTGGTGCCAAGCCTAGCTTGTAGGGGGAGGTATGTGTTCCAGAAACTACTCTCTCTCTTCCCTTCAATGAGGAAACAACATGTGTCTACTTAGGTGGCATCCAACTGCTCGGAGCTCCACACTTCCCTTTCCCGACTGGGGTTCTGGTGCTGTTGCCAATCCTTGCTTGGCAAAGACTGTTCGATCATGTGGGGTCCTTACTTACAAGGGAAAGCTGGGCCAGAAGGTTAGCAATTCAGGTGTTACCGCTGTTGCTGTACCTTGTGTTAGGACATTGTGTTTGTGCATGGACTGTGCCTCCGAACTCAGTAGTTCCTATCTAAATATAAAGTATATTAGAAACCTGAAAGTACAGAATCTCAACCTTAATAGTCTTTCCCTTAGTCCTATGGCCTTCCTAAGCCAGCTGTTAACGTGTTGATTCCTTCCACTTCCCCCAAGCAGGCAGGCAACAGAGATGTTGATTGTCTTAGAAAGTAATCTGTTTCCTCTGAACTCCACTGAATTCCAGTTTGACCCACACTACCTGGAACCGGACTGTTTGCTTACAGCTTTTTAAGAAAAATCTGCCTTGTCTGCCCCCATTATTGTTGGTCTTGGTAGCTCCTGGGCACTGTGGGCATGTACCGTGGGAAAGTGACTCAGCACAGTGAAAGTGATTGTCTCCTCAGGCCTCCTGAAGCCACCTGTGCAGTGGGACTTCAGGTGTCTCGGCCAAGATGAGCATTTCCACAACGCCGTGGATGCTGCAGTCAGGCCAGATTGAACCATGACTCCGTTTTTCACATGATACCAATTTTGTCTTAAAATTCACTGAGAAAAATGAGACTAATTTTTTTTAACCCTCAGGAGCACCTGAAGCAAATATTTATTGAAAATTCGTTTTGTTTCTACTTGAAGCTTTAACCCCTTCCATTCCTGCAAGTGTGCCTTTTGAGAGCTCCCATGGCCTAGTGACTTCACTGGTCACCTTGTCCATCTTATGTAAGAATTTTAGTCTCTCCCTACCCTTTTGGACAGAGCTTCCTGTCCTCTCATTTCACAGGTTATGCAACAGAGGGTTCTGTGTTTTCATTCGTATTTCCACCCTTCACTTGGTTGGTAGACTCCACAACCCCACCCTCCCCCACACTTTGGGAGCACAAATTTGGTGTTGAAACAAGCTTAAATTTCATTTTAAGGCAATACTGGGCTTACTCTCCTCCCAGCCGTCTGTGGATAGATTTGATTTTAATGTTCGAGTTTTATAGCAACAGCTGAAAACCATGAACTATTCTAGGAACTGTGTTGGAACTCTTTAAATTAAATAAAAGAGGAGGAGGAGGAAGAAAGAAAACCAATTTAAGAAGCCTTGACTTTGGAGGACAGAAAGCCACCAGCCAATGGAGAACAAAGAGATGTTTCCCTTTCCTTTCTTTCACCTTGTCGTTCTGGGTTTCCTTCTGCTTCTCTCTTTTCCTTCCCCCTTAAAAGTGGTATTCCTGGTTGGTCTGTCTGTCCTTGTGCTTGTGGTGATCCTGGCATGGTGATGTGCTCTGCTTTGCATTATCCGTGGTGTCTTACCAGCGCACAAGTCAGTGGGGAGGATCTAAACACGCCTGGGGGTGAGGAAACTGAACTTCCAGGCCTGTGTCCCATGTAGCCTCTCCATGAACTGCAGAAGGCATGTTCTGCATGGTTACCAGTAAGTGGCTCCCTCTCACCGTGTTCATTGTCAAATGAGAGCAAACTTTAGGTGTTGGCTCCATTGTACACTCTACTTGCTCTGCTCCCCTCCCTCCAACCAGGGTTCATGTCCATGCACACCCATGTGCCCTGGCGAAGCTGGTGCTGTGAGTGATGTTTCCCATACAACTCAGGGATGCCAGGTGGCTTACCCTGAGATAGTCATTTTAGGCACATAACAGTGTAGGAACGAGAAATGGATTTCACTGATATTTAAATCTGTCAATTTCATTTTTTGTTAATGTTTTCCCCTGATGACTTTTTAGCAGTTTAACAAATAAAATTAAATGGACAATTGTCTTAACTGTTTTATTAGTAAAAAAAGAAAAAGAAAAGAGGTCTGGCCGGGCACAGTGGCTCACGCTTATAATCCCAGCACTTTGGGAGGCCAAGGCAGGCGGATCACGAGGTCAGGAGTTGGCCAGGAGACCAGCCTGGCCAACACAGTGAAACCCCGTCTCTACTAAAAATACAAAAATTAGCCAGGCATGGTGGCAGGCACCTGTAATCCCAGCTACTTGGGAGGCTGAGGCAGGAGAATTGCTCAAACCCAGGAGGCAGAGGTTGCAGTGAGCCAAGTTTGCGCCACTGCACTCCAGCCTGGGCAACAGAGTTAGAAAAAAAAAAAAAAAAAGAAAAAAACAGGTTGAGCACACTGGAAGAAAAATTGTCTTGATGGGAAACAATCGAGGTTGGAGATTGAAGGCACAGTAGTTGGAAAGAGATACCTTCTCTAGGGGGTTGTGTTTTCAGGGAGAGGTGGAGAGTTGCCACTCCTTGGGGACAATGCCATTTAATAATAAAGCAGCTTCCTCCATCACGCTTGAAGGACCTGGTGTTTCAGAGTCTCAGTACTAACCTGCAGTGGAGATCTAAGAGTGGTCATGAGCTTGGAGGAGAGGCCCAGGGGCCAGGACAATATTTGCATCTTCCCTGGCCCCCTAAGCAAAGATGAAGACAAAGGGCCCAAGGGGCATGAAACGGCACAGCAGATGATGGTTTGGAACACAGTCCTGAAGCTCCGAAGGCCTATGGCTTAATCCTGCCTTTCCCTACTTACTACTTAACCTTGGATACAAGTTGCCTCATCTGTAAATGTAGTTGCTTCTACCTTATAGGAGCCTGTGGGTTAATTGAAGTTGTATGTGAAAAGCGCCACTGCAGTGAGGTGATGATTTGTCCACGGCTGTAAGTGTTCAAACAGGGTCTGACTACCTGCATGGGAAGAAATGACAGATGATTTATGCATCAGATCAAGATTGGAACAAAGGAAACCATGAGACATAGTTCTGTGGACTCAGAAGGGACTCAGAGGCGGTACGACAGGACAGACCTAGGTTCAAGAGCTGACTGTCACTTTGAGCTGGAGCAAGTCATCCTGCCTCATTGAGCCTCAATTTTATCAGTAAAATGGCAATGATGGCAGCCAGCCTCACAGGTTAGCAATTTAGCGGGAACCAGCCAAGAATCGTTAATCCATTGGATGGGTGTGATTCCCCAAAAGGCCACCTGAGGGCACCCTGTGAAAGGCTTCAAGTGTGCTTGGGTGATCTGTCGGAGGCAGTCTTGAGAAGGAAAGCAGATGGGCAGGAAGAAGAAAACACTTGCCCGTTTCTCCCCTCCCTCTGTCAGTTAAGCCTGGGGGGCACCCCTCCCTGGCCTCTGCCTTGTTTCAACTACCATCTCCCGGCTGGCCTACCTGCCTTCCCTGCCCCAGCCCTCAACCGTGGGAAAATTAGTCTTCCTCATGGGCTGGGCTCTGGGTCCAGAACCTGTTGGCATGCACAAAGCCAAGTTCATGTCTTAAGCAAATGCCGAAAAGTCCTAGCAGAGTGTGTTCTGCACCCACCAGGGAGCCTGTCTGCCCACCTACTGCAAGGAAGAGAAGGAGGGCTCCTTTCTAGCAGAAGCCTGGGGAGAGGGAGGATGCTCCTGCCCGACGACATGGGCTGTGGCCCGTTGACAAGGCCCAGAAAGCCTGGAACTGACTGGGAGACTATTCACTCTCAGCAAGCATTCCCTGAGCATCTGTGACCCCCGAGGCACTGAGACACACAGAAGACACAAAAGAGGCCCACCCATGAAGGAGCTTACAGCCTAATCACAAACCAGGGAGGTGTCCCATGGGCTAAACAAAAATGACAAATCCTGAGCTTCTAAGGTCAAAAGACAATCCAGGTATCATACTAAAAAGATACCAAAGGGGATGGAGTCAGTAGAACCATCTGCAACCAGTGCAGCCACCCAGGGCCAGGACAGTTGTTCGGGAAGCCAGAAGCCAAGAAGTTAGCCTTCTCTTTGCTTTGGTGTCTTAGTTGCTTTGTGCTGCTATATACCACAGACAGTGATTTATAAGCAACAGAAATGTATTTCCCACATTTCTGGAGGCTTAGAAGTCCAAGCTCAAGGCACCATTCCAGCTTGGTGTCTGGTGAGGGCCCAGTCTCCACTTCCAAGATGTTGCCTTGTTGCTGCTCCATCGCGAAGGCTGTGTCCTCACATGGTGGGTGGGACAAACTGGCCCCTCAAGCCTTTCCATAACGTCGCTAATCCCATCATGAGGGCTCTGCCCTCATGACTTAATAATGCCCCAAAGGCCCCACCTGTTAATACTGTCACTGTGGTGATTAAACTTCAACATGTGAATCTGGCGGGACGTTCAGATCATGGCACTTGGCCTCATCCTGCTGACCTGTGGCAGGGGGCAGATGAGGATAGAGCCTATCTGGGGCATCCCAGATGGGTGGGGTCTAGGCCTTGATTCTGGCAGTCAGTAATGCAGGATCTCGATAAACCTATAAGCCTCAGCAGCCAATGGTCAGGGCTGAGGACAATGGAGGGTGACCCATGTGGACTTGATGACCAGAGGTCATCCCCTCAGATGTAATGGGAAAGGAGCTCCCGAGCGGAATCCATAGTGGGAAGAGAACACAGGACCGCACGGCTGAGGCCACGGCAGGGGCACAGAGCAGAGTACTCTCTGCAGCAGAAGGCCCACAAGAGATGGCGTCCAAGGAGTAGCACCCCTCCCCAGCCATGCTTCCCTGGGATTTGGGCAAGCCTCCCCGCAACATGAGCCTCAGGGCGGGCTGGAGGAGGGGGTTTCTGGTTCCTCTGCCTCTCCTGGGTCTGAGCTCGTGGTTGTCATTGCTCAAGGCCCTGCTGTCTGTCCACAGCATCCGGACCTCTCATCCATCTACACCCATTGCTTCAAGCTTGGTCCCTCCGCCGTTGGTAATGTCCAGCTCTGCTCGGGCTGCTCACCTGCGTTTTACATTCCAACATCTGCTGTGTGTCCTCTCTGGGCAGCCCCCCGCCCTCCCTCACTCCCCAGGGGCTCCTCCTCTGTCCCTGTACGCTTTCTCCGTGCTTCCCCCACAGTTAGGGGCACCACCATCCATCCAGTCACCTGGGAATCATCCCGGAACCGGTGATCTGAGGACGGAGAATTGACCACTGAGCTTGGCGGCAAGGTTGGTGCCCTGACCTGACTTAATTAACTGGCTGTGGTTTCTGCTTAGAGAATGGCCTGAAGCCCGGTGAGCCTGGCGGAAGGACTGCTAGGAGGCAGAGCAAGCATTCCAGGTGTGAGTGGAGCATTCCTGGTGCTAGGCCATGCTGAGGGAGGGGTGGGTGTTATTCTAGGTACTGAGAGGATTTTAAGCCTGGTGTCCTAGCTGACCTCCCACCCCCCACCCACCCAGGATCCTCAAGCAGGGCTCTCCATGCCTCATTCTCACCCCAGCTCGGCCTGTGTGTCTACCCACCTGGGCCTCCTATCCACTCTGTCAAGTTGGTGACTGTGTCCTTGCCTTGTGGAGTCCTCTTAAGGTCTCGTGGGGACCTTGTCCAAGAGATGTTTAATATTTGTGTGGAGACCAAACCAAGAAGAAATGAGTGGATTAATCAGAGGGCTCTAGGCCAGGCACAGTAGCTCACACCTGTAATTCCAGCATTTTTGGAGGCCGAGGCGGGCAGATCACGAGGTCAGGAGATTGAGACCATCCTGGCCAACATGGTGAAACCTCGTCTCTACTAAAAATACAAAAATTAGCCAGGCGTGGTGGCATGCGCCTGTAGTCCCAGCTACTTGGGAGGCTGAGGCAGGAGAATCGCTTGAACCCAGGAGGTGGAGGTTGCAGTGAGCCAGTGGCACTCCAGCCTGGCGACAGAGCAAGACTCTGTCTCAAAAAAAAAAAAAGAAAAATCAGAGGGCTCTAGACTAGAAGGGTCCTTAGGGAGATGTTCTACGTGCTTTGCTTAAGGCCCTGAAAGGAGAAGCAGCTGGCTTAGGCGGACACATAGTTTAGTGGTCAGAGGGGCGCAGGAGAGCAGAACTCATAGACCAACAGGGTCCACAAGCGTCCTTCTGAAACGCAGTTCTAACCATGTCACTTTCAGGCCCCAACAGTCGGCTGGCCTCCTGTGCCCAGCAGCAGTGTTTACGTGAGGTCTGGGGACCCTGTTATGGACTGAATTGTGCCCCCCTTCACCCAGATCCATACATTGAAGCCTTAGCCCCCAATGTGACTATATTAGGAAATAGTTTCTTTAAAGAGGTAATTAAGGCTGGGCGCAGTGGCTGATGCCTGTAATCCCAGCACTTTGGGAGGCCAAGGCAGGCAGATCACTTGAGGCCAGGAGTTTGAGACCAGCCTGGGCAACATGGCAAAACCTTCTGTCTAAAAAAAATGCCAAAAAAAAGGCCAGGCGCAGTGGCTTACGCCTGTAATCCCAGCACTTTGGGAGGCTGAGGCAGGTGGATCACCTGAGGTTAGGAGTTCAAGACCAGCCTGGCCAACATGGTGAAACCTGTCTCTACTAAAAATACAAAAATTAGCCGGGCGTGGTGGCAGGCGCCTGTAAGCCCAACTACTCGGGAGGCTGAGGCAGGAGAATCGCTTGAACCTGGGAGGCGGAGGTTGCAGTGAGCAAAGATCGCGTCATTGCACTTCAGCCTGGGGAACAAAATTGAGACTTTGTCTCAAACAAACAAAAATACAAAAAAGGGGGGAAAAAAAAATTAGCCAGGCGGTAGTCCTAGCTCCTCTCGGGGCTGAGGCAGGAGAATTGCTTGAGCCTGAGGAGGGTGAGGCTGCAGTGAGCTGAGATCACACCACTGCCCTCTAGCCTGGGTGACAGAGTGAGACCCTGTCTCAAAAAAGAAAAGAAAAAGGTAATCAAGGTTAAATGAGCCCATAAGCATGGGGCCCTAATCCTGTAGGACTCATGTCCTATTTATGAAAGAGGAAGAGACACCGGGCATGTACAAGCACAGAGAAGAGGTCATTTACAAGCCAGGAAGAGAGGCCCCACCAGAAACCAACTCTGCTGGCACCTGGATCTTGGACTTCCAGCCTCTAGAACTATAAGAAAATAAATGTCTGTTGTTTAGAGTACCCAGACTGTGGTACTCTTGTTACAGCAGCCTGGGCTGACTTGATATAGACCCCAACTTCAGAACTGCCTTGTGGTTTTGTCAAATCTGCAGGCTCACAGTCCTATCCAGTCCCTGATGTAGAATGTTGGGGTTACATGTGTGAACCCCAAATGTCTGAGACAGGTCACAGTCAATTTGGAAAGTTTATTTTGCCAAGGTTAAGGATGCGCCCATGACACAGCCTCAGGAAATCCTGAGACATATGCCCAAGGTGGTCAGGGATACAGTTTGCATTTATACGTTTTAGGGAGACATGAGACCTCAATCAATATGTGTAAGGTGTACATTGGTTTGGTCTGGTAAGACAGGACAACTTGAAGCAGGGGTTTCCACTTTAGAAGTACATAAGAGACAAGGCCAGGTGCAGTGGCTCATGCCTATAATCCCAGCACTTTGGGAGGCCAAGGCAGGCGGACCATGAGGTCAGGAGATCGAGACCATCCTGGCCAACATGATGAAACCCCGTCTCTACTAAAATACAAAAAAAAATTAGCCGTTCGAGGTGGCGCGTGCCTGTAGTCCCACCTACCTGGGAGGCTGAGGCAGGAGAATCGCTTGAACCCCAGAGGCAGAGGTTGCAGTGAGCTGAGATTTTGCCACTCCAATCAATCCAGCCTGGGTGACAGAGTCAGACTCTGTCTCAAAAAAAAAAAAAAAAGTAGATAAGAGACAAAAGGTTGCATTCTTTTGAGTCCTTGATCAGCCTTCCACTAAATACATAATTTATTTTGTTTATTTATTCAGCTCTGTTACCCAGGCTGGAGTGCAGTGATGTGATTCTGCTCACTGCAACCTCAACCTCCCAGGTTCAAGCAATTCTTCTGCCTCAGCCTCCTGAGTAGCTGGGATTACAGGCACCTGCCACCACAGCCGGATAATTTTTGTATTTTTAGTAGAGACAGGGTTCACCATGTTGCCCAGGCTGATCTTGAACTCCTGAACTCAGGTGGACCGCCCACCTCGGCCTCCCAAAGTGCTGGGATTACAGGCATGAGCCACCGCGCCCAGCCTTTTTTTGTATATTTTTAGAGATGAAGTTTTGCCGTGTTGCGCAGGCTGGTCTCAAACAGCCTCCCAAAGTGCTGGGATTACAGGCGTGAGCCACCGCACCTGGCCCCAAGAGGACTTTACATCTTCTCTGGGTTCCAGATTAACGGGCATGTTATTCTGCCAAGTTGCTTCATCTTCTCACACGCTCACTGAGCCCTCCACGAACCAAGGACAGGGGTGGATGTGAAGTCTGGAAATCCAGAGATAGTTTAGATCTGAGCCCTGCCACTGAGTCACTCCTGGCCCATGGAGACAACTGTGAATCTCCCTGACTGGGCAGATGTGATGATAGCTGTAGGAACGGGAACCATGTGACCCGGAAGTATGGGCAAAGGATTCCAACTGCAGAATTCTGTAGAAATGTTTACTCATCTTGTTTTTCTGCCTAGCCACAGTGTGAGCAAGTTGAGAGAAAGCACTTTGTCTTACACATCCCTGTCCCCTCTCAGACATAATGGGCCTTACACATCCTTGTCCCCTCTCTTAGGACATAATGGGCCTTAAAAATCTGAGTTCATAGTCCTCTGGCTGCTTTCTGCTTCCCTAGGAACAGCCCTCCTAGTGGCTAGGGGCAAAGTTTTAAAAACACAAAACCCAAACTGGTAGAACAGATAGGTACTTTAGAGTCAGGTAAGCATGAAGCGTGGGTTTGTTTTTTGTTTTTTGTTTTTTTTTTTGACAGGGCCTGGCTCTGTCAGTCAGGCTGAAGTACAGTGGCATGATCTCGGCTCACTGCAACCTCCATTTCCCGGGCTCAAGTAATCCTCCCATCTCAGCCTCCAGGTAACTGGGACTACAGGCATCCACCACTGTGCCTGGCTAATTTTTGTATTGTTTTGTAGAGACAGGGTCTTACTATGTTGCCCAGGTTGGTCTTGAACTCCTGAGCTTAAGCAATCTGCCTGCCTCGGCTTCCCAAAGTGCTGGGATTACAGACGTGAGCCACACACCAAACCAGCTGTGAGTTCTGAGTCGGTTTCACGCTGACTAGCTGTGCAGTGTGACCTCAAACAAGTCATGTTATGTTTCTGAATGTCTTCATCAGTACAAGAGGGTAATACTATTTATACAGATTTGTTTATAGAATTAAATCCAGTGACCTCTGTGAAGCTCCCAGTGTCTGGCATTTCGGTGGCTTTCGGTAAAGCTTACCTCCTAGATTATTCCTTTCAAAACAGTGATTTGCCCTACTTGAAGGCATTGCGGGAGGATAATGGTAAAAATTAAATGTAATAGACAAACTCTCAGTAGTGACCCACCTGTACCCTTTCCAACCAATGGGCATTTACTGAGCACCCACCTTCTGGGTAACAGGCCTGGTATCCAGTGCTGGAACGGTGGAGGGGAGCTCAGAGTTTCAGAGCTGAAAAGTCAGCCCCAGGAGGGCAGTGACTTCTTGTTGGCCACTGTATTCCCAGCCCTTAGAATGGGCCAGGCACATAGTAGGTGCTCAGTATTTGTTGAATGAATGAATGAATGAATGAATGAAAAATACAATCCAGCGGGCCTCTGACTCTTTTTTAAAAGTTCAGCCAAGTCCCTTGACCTCTCTGAGCTGGTGTGTTCCCCATCAGTGAAGCTAGAGATGTTTAAGTCATCTCGAGGTCCTGCCGAGCAGGATTAATAGAGCAATAATATTAATAATAGCTACAATCATAACGTGGAGCACTGCTATGGAGGGAATAACATGTTACATCCACGTTATGGAAGAGGAAACTGAGACACAGAGAAGCATGGAGGGCTCCTGGAGAAGGGGGGGTGTCAAGATGTTTTGGAAGAAAAACGGGGGATCAGACGGAGTAGCAGAGAAGAGGATCCACGACCCAGAGGAAAAGGCCTTATCCAGCGCCGTCGCGCGGCGCTGCCTGCGGACGTTGTAGGAGGGACTAACGCAGCCCGGAACCCGCCCAATCCAGCCTCCGGCGTCTCCATGGCAACAACCTCTGCACATGCGCCGCGAGCACCGGCGCCTGAGCTGCCAGCACGGGCAGAAGCCGGACGCAGGCGGGGCGGAAGCGGGCCTGGCGGCCTGGGGCGATGGGCGCGCGGGTGGGCGTTTAAAGGGGCCTTCGGCACCCAGGTTGTTTCGCCGCCGGGAATGCTGACGGTGAGGGCTAGGTAGCCCCGGGAGTTGGGATCTAGAAGGTAGAGGAGAAGCAGGGCTGTCTGACCCCCGGAGGTGACAAGGGGAGAGGGGCTGGGTAAATACCTTCGCTAGGCAGTAATGGGATGACTATCCCCAGGGAGCACTGCGGAGGAGAGAGGCAACTGAGGGACTGCACTTTCTGGTACCCACCGGGAGAGTCAGCAGTTAAGAGGGATCATAGGCCCGGCTTGGTACGGTCACCCCCCTTCGCACTCCCTGGTCTCAGCATTCTGCCACTTCCCTACCCCGTCGCGGTGCCCAGCCATGGCCAGACCTCCAGTGCCCGGTTCGGTGGTTGTCCCAAACTGGCACGAAAGTGCTGAGGGCAAGGAGTACCTGGCTTGCATTCTGCGCAAGAACCGCCGGCGGGTGTTTGGTAAGTGCCTCCCCCTTTCCTCCAGCCCGCCACTTGTCTCTCCCTGCCAGTGTCACCTGTTGCTCTCCGAAGAGAGCAGAGAGGCAGGGCAGTGAGGGCCTGCTGCAGTCTTCAGCAGTCTTCAGCCTGGGGGACTGAAAGCCCTACCTCTGGGACCCCCCACCCCTAAGTCTCCTTAGAGCTAATACCCTCGTCAGAGCCAGGAACATGGAAACAGCAGAAACCCTGCCAGCAACCACTGTCACCAGAGATGCAGTTGATTGAGCTCTCCGCTGCTGCCAGGCCCTCTGTTGGGCTCGTTACACAGTGCACGCCCATTTAACCTCTCAACAGCACATGGTACAGACTTGGCTAATATCACACCCTAATAGAGGTGAGCCTCTTCCATGTCCTGCTGTCTCTAGGATGAGACACTGGTGTTCCCCATCACTGAACTGCCTGGGTGAGTCAGTTCAGTGAAACTGACTCACCCAGGCAGGGTCCGGCTGACAGGCCGGCAGAGGTGCCTGGAATCAGCTGTGGAGTACAGTTCTGGGCAGGAGAAGCAAGGTGCCAGAAAGCTTAAGACCAGAGAGTGAGATAGCTAGAACCAAAATTTGTGAATAAGTCAACTGTTTAAAAAAAAATTACACTAGATTCAAAATACGACCCTCACGCCTGTAATCCCAGCACTTTGGGAGGCCAAGGTGGGCAGATCACCTGAGGTCAGGAGTTCAAGACCAGCCTGGCCAACATGGTGAAACCCTGTCTTTACTAAAAATACAAAAATTAGCCGGGCGTGGTGGTGCACATCTATAATCCCAGCTACTCGGGAGGCTGAGGCAGGAGAATCACTTGAACCCAGGAGGCAGAGGTTGCAGTGACCCTAGGTCCAGCCATTGCATTCTAGCCTGGGTGACAAAAGCGAAACTCCATTTCAAAAAAAAAAAAAAAAAAACCCTCAATTATGGCCACTGTCCCTTTAATCCCATGACGGCTGGTAACACTGTATTTGGGGTTACACATACCCAGGTAAGTGACCCAGGCTCCACCACTGCTAGCTGTATGACTGGGGATAAGTGAACTCTAGCCTAAAGTCCCACTTCTGTAAAATGGGGATAATCACAGTATTTATCCCATAGAGGTCCTGGGGAAATTGATAAAGAGTGTGTTTGTAACATACTGAGCAAGGTCTGGCATACAGTGGGTGTTCACTGAAGGTTGATTGTTATTGTATTTATTTTGCATTTAGTTGTGTTGAGTGGAAGAGAATTGCGTGAAGGTTGAGCTGATTTTCTGGGGACATCATAGAATCCACTAACCATATTATCTATGCCACAGATAGGATCAAACAGCCATAACTTAGAGGAATGGCAGTGATGGCTTTCAATTTTTGTGTTTTTACTTTAACCACAGACATTTGGGTTTTTTTCTTTTTTTTAACAGCTGGGTTTATGCACCCGAATGTATCATTCAGTGGTTGTCATGCAGGCCCCACAAGAAACAGCTAGTTGAGAGCAGCTAGTAAATAAATATCAACAGACTGACTATAATCACTTAGGCCAGTCTCTGTGTATCCCAGACTTCTGTAAAACTGGGTTGAGTATTAAGAGCCACAGATGGGGCTGGGCACAGTGTCTCACACCTGTAATCCCAGCACTTTGGAAGGCTGAGGCAGGCAGATCACCTGAGGTTGGGAGTTTGAGATCAGCCTGAGCAACATGGAGAAACCCCCTGGCTACAAAATTAGCCAGGCATGGTGGCGCATGCCTGTAATCCCAGTTACTCGGGAGGCTGAGGCAGGAGAATCACTTGAACCCAGGAGGCTGAAGTTGCAGTGAGCTGAGATCATGCCATTGCAACATAGGGAGACTCCGTCCAAAAAAAAAAAAAAAAGAACCACAGATGGTTGCTTAGCCCTGAAGAAGCCATTAGAAACGAGGTTGTCCTTGGCTGTGTGTGGTGGCTCATGCCTGTAGTCCCAGTACTTTCGGATGCCAAGGTGGGAGGATTGCTTGAACCTAGGAGCTCAAGACCGACCTGAGCAACACAGTGAGATCCCATCCCTATTAAAAATAGAAGGTAAAGAAAAAAAATAAAAATAAATAAATGAGATTGTCCAGCCCAGGATCTGATGGGGCAAGTGTGGGATTTACCCCCGTCTTAGTTCATTTTATGCTGCTATAACAGAATACCACACTCTGAGTTATTTATTTATTTATATTTTTTTGAGACAAAGTTTCACTCTGTCGCCCAGGCTGGAGTGCAGTGGTGTGATCTTGGCTTAGCAACTTTCACCTCCCAGGTTCAAGCAATTCTCCTGCCTCAGCCTCCCAAGAAGCTAGGATTATAGGCACACATCACCACACCCAGCTAATTTTTTGTATTTTTTTTTTGTAGAGATGGAGTTTCACCATGTTGGCCAGGCTGGTCTCGAACTCCTGACCTCAAGTGATGCGCCCGCCTTGGCCTCCCAAAGTGCTGGGATTACAGGTGTGAGTCACTGCGCCTGGCCTCCTCTGGGTAATTTTTAATGAACAGAAGTTTATTTAGCTCATGGTTCTGGAGGCTGGGAAGTCTAAGAACATGGCAGTGGCATCTGGAAAGGGCCTTCATGCTGTGTCATCCCATGGGCAGATGGCAGAAGGGCAACAGCAAGACAGCAAGAGGCACCCAAACTGGCTTTTATAACAAACCCACTGCCCCAATGACAACATTAATCCATTTATGAGAGCAGAACACTCGATCACCTTGTATTAGGCCCGACTTCCTAACACTGCTGCATTGGGGATTAAGTTTCCAACACATGAACTTTGGGGGACACCTTCAAACCACAGCACCCTTCGACCCTGCCTGGCTCCCTTTTTGCCCTAGGCCTGCTTGAGCGGCCAGTGCTGCTGCCGCCTGTGTCCATCAACACTGCCAGCTATAAGATCTTTGTGTCTGGGAAGAGTGGTGTGGGCAAGACGGCACTGGTGGCCAAGCTGGCTGGCCTGGAGGTGCCTGTGGTGCACCACGAGACCACCGGTGAGTGGGACCTCAATCCTTTGCCCATCCTGGGAGGCCCTCCTTGGGGGTGGAGGCAAGAACCTGGCCCTGGACCACACAAGCCAGAGTTGATACCCAGCTCCACCTCTTACTCTGTAGCCTTAGAAAGTCACTTCACCTCTCTGAGCCTACATGGGCTCCTTGGTCCCAAAGGAATAATGGTACCTACCCCACAGGGTTGTTGTGTGGTTGCCAACAGAGGTAGTGGTGGTAACATGCCTAGCATCAAGCTATGCTCAAGGCAGACGCTCAGGAAATGCTAATCTTGCTTTCTTGTTTCTCACCACTGGATGCTGATTGTTCCACCATAGTGAAACATCTCCCAGTGCCCTGGGCCCTTTGGGTCTCCCTGGACATACAAACGAAACTGCTTTGCCATAGCTAGGGCTACATCTTCCTGGTATACCAGAGTCTCCTCCAGGGCTGGTCTCTGTTTCTCCCATCAGCGAATTCTCCTGGGTCAAGGACTGCGCTGCCCTCATCAAACTGGGGACCCATCAGGGCAGGGATGTATCTCTTCTTCCTATTCCTTCCTGGCCCCCTATTCCTCCACCCCCACCTCTCCCATGCTGAATGGCTGACCCTGGCTCCCCCTCAGGCATCCAGACCACCGTGGTATTTTGGCCAGCCAAGCTGCAGGCCAGCGGCCGTGTCGTCATGTTTCGTTTTGAGTTCTGGGACTGTGGAGAGTCTGCACTCAAAAAGTTCGATCATATGCTCCCGGTGAGCAGGCATGTGGGCTTGGGTGGGCTCTGCCAGGGGCTGGTTGGGTAGTAGTGAGCTCAAGGCACTGCTCAGAGATCTGAGCTGGCATTGGAGACTGAGTCCCAGCCCATGCTTGTCCTAGGACCAGCCGCTCCGTGCCCTGGGCCTCAGTTTCCCAATCTGTGAAAGGAGGGATTATTCCTGATTCTTCTCAGGACCCTGCAGTTGATGGGAGGTGATATGGTTATATGCCTCTCCATCACCAGGCTTGCATGGAGAACACAGATGCCTTCCTCTTCCTCTTCTCCTTCACTGACCGTGCCTCCTTTGAAGACCTCCCCGGACAGCTGAACCGCATAGCAGGTGAAGCCCCTGGTGTCGTCAGGATGGTCATTGGCTCCAAGTATCCTTTGGATACCCTCGGCAAGTCATGGAGCAAGGGGGTCAGGGGCCCAGCCTCTGCCCAGGCATGGAATTCAGCACCTGGGCTTTTACTTAGAGGGTAAAGCATGGCTACCCCAGCTCCTGGGTGTGGGCTCCAGGGAGGAAGGAGAGGCAGGGTCTGATGGGGGGCTGTGCAGAGGCAGCCAGCCAGGCTCCTTGACCCTCCTCCAGATTTGACCAGTACATGCACACAGACGTGCCTGAGCGGGACCTCATAGCCTTTCGGCAGGCCTGGGAGCTGCCCCTACTACGGGTGAAGAGTGTGCCAGGGCGGCGGCTGGCTGATGGGCGCACGCTGGACGGGCGGGCTGGGCTGGCTGACGTTGCCCACGTACTCAACGGCCTTGCTGAGCAGCTGTGGCACCAGGACCAGGTGGCAGCTGGCCTGCTTCCCAACCCCCCAGAGAGTGCTCCTGAATGAATAACGAGTGGGTGCTTGTGATCCCACCCCCAACCCTCAGGTCTCGACATAGGGCCTGAGGCTGAGGCAGGAACATGGGTCCCATCTGGGAGACTAGCCAGCATGACCTGATATGGAGGATGTGGCCGGAGAGGGCCCGCCCCCGAGCAGCGCTTTCCTTGCAGAATTCATGCCAGGGAGTTGGGGAACAAGGCCCTGAGTTCGAACATCTCCCACGGCCTTTCCCCCTTTGGCAGCACCCGTGGAGGGTGACTGGAAGAAGGGGTGCCTCTCAAGTGACTTCAATCAAGAGCCTTTATTGGTTGAGGTGACACCATTTGTTGTAACAGATAAACTCCGAAATCCCAGTGCTGTACTCCATGTGTTCGTTCTTGCGTAGGCCTCAGCTAGGAAGGAGGTGACAGTGGGCGTGGGGCTCTGCTCCAGGCGCTCCTACAGAGACCCAGCCCCAGAGACCCTGTCCAGCTGCCCTAGGGCATCAGCACCCAGTTAGCAGCCAGGGAGTGAATGCAGGCGGGAGGTGGCCCCCAGCTTTCTGTGGACCAGGCCCAGGATGGCACCTCATTCTGCCCACATTCCAGAGACCAGCACCCAGCAGTCATGTAGTCATGTGGCGCTGCGGGGGAGGCTGGGACATGGAGTCCACCTGTGAGTCCAGGAGTCAAGCCCGTCGCTCTGCAGGGCCTTTCTTTTTCTTTCTTTCTTTTTTTTTTTTTTTCGGAGTCTTGCTCTGTGGCACAGGTTGGAGTACAGTGGTGTGATCTCAGCTCACTGCAACCTACACCTCCTGGTTTCAAGCGATTCTCCTACCTCAGCCTCCCGAGTAGCTGGGATTACAGTCGCCAACCACCATGACCAGCTAATTTTTGTATTTTTAGTAGAGATGGGGTCTCACTATGTTGGCCAGGCTGGTCTCAAACTCCTGACCTCAAATAATCAGCCCGCCACAGCCTCCTAAAGTGCTGGGATTACAGGCACGAGCCACCGCGCCTGGCCTGCAATGCCTTTCTTGATCATGAAGCTGTCAGACCAGGCTTAGGATAGGAGTCCTGGCAGCCCAGGGGCACCCGAAAGCAGCACCATGCAGGGTCAAGGACCATCCCAGTGGGGGTCAGAGCGTCAGCTGGCCTGAGAGGCAGCTCTGTCCCATGGGAGGCCATCAAGGACAGGAACCGGGAGGGGAGTGAGTAGGCCCAGCCTTGTGTCTTGGCCCTGCCCCATAAGCCAGAGACGCTGGTGAAAGTAGTCTAAGGAGGATGAGGGGAAGGCCCCAGGGAAAGGGGCCTTTATACGATCCCCTCCAATGATCCCCTGCCCAGCCCCATAGATGAACCCCTAGGCTGAGGCCGGGCCTGCGTCTGACTCAAAGCAGAGTGTCCCCAAGGCCAGCTGACTCTTGGAACTCTGCAGCTCTGCCCAGGCCCCACTCACACAGTATGACCTGTGTTCACACACACCTGCGCTAGGACGAAAGCACTTTCCACGCCTGCCTGCTGGCACACACAGGAGGTCCAGACTCACCTGTCCTGATGCCTGCACCCAAGCACACTGCTCACATGCCCATCCACACTGCCAGCCTGTCCTCCCTGGGTACTGCCACCTACATTTGTCAACCCTTCCAGGGTCTGGGCCAGAGGAAGGACTGATTCCAGCACCTTCTCACCGCTGACTAAGGCTTAGAGCTCAGGCCCTGCACTTATCCCACACCCCAAGAAGGAATGTCCCTGGACGGGACCCCAGCCTCAGAGCCTGCAGGCCGGCTCCCACTCCTGCAGCCCTCAGCCCTGCTTCCAGGTGGATCTATCCACGTTCCCCTCTGTCCTTAACTCCAGGAGACCTTAGCTCACCTGAGCAGCAATGGAGTGGAGGGTAGGGCCCAGAAGGCAGCCCCAGGCCTGACTGTGGGCCTCCAGCTACAGGCATTTGTGCTTAGGAACCGCCTACCCCACATCCCAGCCGGTCATCTCTGGGCATAAACCCCACCTCCCCACCCCCGGAAAGGAGGCTTCCTGTCCCTCTTGGGCACCAGCTCAGCCAAAAGCCAGAAAGCTGTCTGGAGCATAACCTGATCCCCCCTCCCCGCCCCGCATGGCGAGGCAGGGCAGTCTCCTGGCTGGCACTGCTCTGGTCAGAGAATTGACCCCTCATCCACCTTTACACCAAACAAGAGGTGTCTCCCTGGGTGAGGACAAAGTGGGGAGGGCAACAGGGCTGGGGCTTAGAGCCCCTCCACCAGCCATCCAGGGCTGCCTTCTCAGCTCCTCCCAGTGCAGCCCCAGTGCCACTTTAGTATTTAGTAGGCCACCCCGGGGTCTCCATCACCACAGTGCAGAACTGGAAGCCACAATGCTTTGAATAGTCGACGCCTGTGCCTCCTGGGAGGTCTCTGGGCAGCCCTGTGGAGAGTGGATGAGAGGAGAGTGTGTTCTCACATGCACGTGTTCAGGCTGATGGCATGGGACTGTGACCTGTCCGGTCACACAGGGCCTCAAACTCCAAGGAGCCCCACACCTGGTTTAATGCTCTGCCATTGCCCTCTTGCTGATGCCCTTCTTATTTTTTTACAGACAGGGTCTTGCTGTGTCGCCCAGGCTGGAGTGCAGTGGCCCAATCATCACTCACTGCAGCCTCGAACTCTGGGAGAACTCCCCGTTTCTCCCCAGCCTCGGAAGTAGCTCCCACCATACCCAGCTAATGTTAAAACTTTTTTGAGAGACAAGGTCTCGCTATATTGCCCAGGCTGGTCTCAAACTTCTGGGCTCCACTGGGTACAGTGGCTCACGCCTGTAATCCCAGCGCTTTAGGAGGCCGAGGTGGGCGGATCACCTGAGGTCGGGAGTTCAAGACCAACCTGGCAAACATGGTGAAACCTCGTCTCTACTAAAAATACAAAAATTAGCTGGGTGTGGTGGCAAGTGCCTGTAATCCCAATTACTCAGGAGGCTGAGGTAGGAGAATCGCTTAAACCCAGGAGGTGGAGGTTGCAGTGAGCCAAGATTGCACCACTGCACTTCAACCTGGGCAACAGAGTGAGACTCTGTCTCAAAAAAACAAAACAAAACAAACAACAAAAAATGAGCTGGAGGAGCGGATTGGAGGCCCTTCCGCCTCTGGAACACTGGTGGGTGGGGAGAAGCAGGGGAGCTGGTGTTCAGCTCTATTCTATAAAGAAGGGGTGGATCCTGAGAGGCAAGGGGTGGGACTGAGGCCTTGTTAGGGGTGGTCCAGAAGGAGGTTGAAGGGGAAGTGCGTGACCTTGGAAGTCCTCTGTAATTCTCTTTTGTTCAGTTGACACATCTGTAAAATGGAGATAGCAGCACTCACTTATTTGAGTTGTGAGAAGTAAATGCATGTGAAATGTTTAGCACGTGCCGGGCACCAAGTTAAGAGCCCAATAAATGTTGGCTGTTATCATCGTCCTTGTTATTACAGTAGCAGCGGCGGTTCTGGTCTGAGAGCAGGTGGAGGGGAGGAAGAAGCATCCCAGATCGCGCTAACAGCGCCTCTATTGTTACACTTCAGATTTAGTCAGGGGTGCGGGGAGGGACGGGTGGCCCAACTGGGCCAACTGAGAAGCTTCTGGCACCTGCAACTGTGCCCCATCCCCTCACCTTCACCCCTATGCCTGCTGCACCCAGGACGGCAATGACGCCACCGACAGGAACCGGGACGACAACTGCATCTCGCGCCCTGCGGCAGCATTTATGTCCTGGACTCCAGGAGTAACATTTTCCGAGACAGGAAAACCTACATTGGTGAGACTTGGGCCAGACAGGACTCTTGTCCCACCTCACCCACGAGGCCCGAGTGACCAGGCCACAGGCTCTCCCTTAAACCTCCTTTCCCTTCCCGGAGGAATCCTGCAGCGTCTCTTGTCTTTTTCTTGCATTGGGCAGTTCCTTCCTCGAACTAACCCTAATACCTTTTGCTACAAACTCAAATTTCCTTTAATTTTGGCCTAAGTACTGGGGACTGATGAACTCAGATCCTTTCCACCCAGATAAAAGTGGGGCCGGGAGCGGTGGCTCACGCCTGTAATCCCAGCACTTTGGTAGGCCGAGGCGGGCGGATCACGAGGTCAGGAAGTCGAGACCATCCTGGCTAACACGGTGAAACCCGGTCTCTACTAAAAACACAAAAAATTAGCCGGGCGTGGTGGTGCGCGCCTGTAGTCCCAGCTACTCGGAGGCTGAGGCAGGAGAGTGGCGTGAACCCGGGAGGCGGAGCTTGCAGTGAGCCGATATGGCGCCACTGCACTCCAGCCTGGGCGACAAAGCGAGACTCCGTCTCAAAAAAAAAATAATAATAAAAAAAATAAAAAAGTGGGACAGAGCGGGAGCGGGGTCAGACCGCTCCTAACTGTCCCCCTGACCCCGCGATGGGACAGACTTCGTGCTCGCCTGGGAGGAGAAGCTGCGACTCCCGCGGCGGCGGGAGAGAGGCGACTCAGGCTGCGGCGATGGCGCAAGAATTTTCAGCGGAACCTGGAGGAGGTGAGCGCAGAGCCGGTGGACTGCGGGTCCCGAGGCCGAGCGCAGACGCCCCTGGCCAGCTCTGAGACCAGCACAAGCGGTTTCAGCAGCTCATCTGTCAAATGGGTTTGGCCGTAGTGTCAGCCCTATGCAGGGGCTGTGACGATTACACGGACGAAGGGTGTAAAACGCTCAGGCCAGGGCCTGGCACATTGGAGGCGACCAAGAAAGGGGCAAGATCAGTCACTATACGACGCGGCCCACCCGGCGTCTGTCTCCGCGTTTGAAAAACCAGGGTGTTCGTTTTCCTCATTTGAAATTTAAACGAGGAAACGCATGTCAAAGCACTTTTGAAGGCAGAAAGGACCGACGCGAAAAATGGGACCTGGCCGGGCGCGGTGGTTCACGCCTGTAATCCCAGCACTTTGGGAGGCCAAGGTGGACGGATCACCTGAGGTCCGGAGTTCGAGACCCTGGCCAATACGGTGAAACCCCTTCTCTACTAAAAATACAAAAATTAGCCGGGCGTGGTGGCGCATGCCTGTAATCCCAGCTCTTGGGAGGCTGGGACAGGAGAATCGCTTGAATCCGGGAGGCGGAGGTTGTGGTGAGTCGAGATCGCGCCACTGCACTCCAGCTTGGGCAACAGAGCGAGATTTTGTCTCAGGAAAAAAAAAAAAAAGGGATCTGTCACCTCCCGGGACCGTGAGGGGAGGGGCTTAGGGGTCTTTTCCTCTCCTGGGAGCCGCTGTGCTACACCGAGGAACTGAGCCTGCGCGCGCCGCCGCAGGTAGAAGGACGGGACGGGTCCGCCCGGGGCAGCGTCTCCTCAGGGGCGGTAACCCTGTCCTTGACCCCAGGCCCGGCCCAGCCCCTACTCTGAGGGCTCGGGGGGAAGCCACAACGGCGCCTGCGCCTGCGCAACCCTCTGCAGCAGAAGGTGCGCAGCCGGCGGTAGGACACGTGCGCCTTCCGCAGCTCGGAGCCGGGCAAGTGAGACCGGGTGGCGCCTCGAGTGGGCGAGGTCTGTCCGCGGAGGGGCAGGAGCCAGTAGAAGCCTTAGCGTAGCCAAGGCTGATTTGCCCCTCCTCGGGGTGCCTCAGAGGCAACTCCCGCGTCACTCGCTTTAGGTCTCCGACTCTGTCCTTTCCGCAAACTGGAGCCCCGGCCCTGCCCACTATCCCTGATTCCTACCTGTTCAATCCGATCTGGTGCTCACCTGACTGGAACACACGCAGCCCAGGCTGCGCTCTGTGGGCAGAAGAGCTCTCTGGCAATGGCAGCTGGCGTGTCTCACCTGCCTGTCTGCAACGGAGAGGCTCTGGACTGGTATTAGGTTTCAGATCGGGCTGAGGGCTGGGCTTCTGACCCCTGTTCCTCTGACAGATTCCTGGGCAGCGATTCCCATGACTCCTACTTCTCCTACATGTGGAGGCACTGAGTGGTGAGACGGCTGCTTGGAGCGAATCCAGCTGGGACCTTAAGCGGGCAGTTGACACCAGGACTCCCCTGGCAAGTGGCAGAAATCCTGGCCCGCACAATCTCCGGGAAGAAGAAACATACAGAGATGGCCATCGTCCACCTGCTGGCGGAGGGCGTCTACACTGCAGCCTTCCCACAGCATGAGGAAGAGATGCCCCAAGCTCAGATCTCTCCCAGGCCTGACAGCATGGCAGCAGTGGCTGGGGCATCTGGAGAGCACTCTCAAACCTCCCTGCAGCTCTCCCTCCTTTTGTCCTCCTAGGGCCCCTTTGAACTGCCTGGGTGCCAGGTACCCGGTTCAGATCTCAACTCTCGCCAATTGCTGTACCCATACTGGGCTTGCTGGGGATACTGGCACAAGTACAAGCCCCTGGACTACCTATGAGAGTACTTTGGGGAGAAGGTGGTCATCTACTTTGCCTGGCTAGGTGAGTCTGGCGCTGGGGTGGGGTCTGGGAGTGGGGCTTGAGTGCTGAGATGGGGGTTCATGAGCTTTCTCTTACCCTTCAGGTTTCTACATGGCCTGTCTGCTGCCTGTCACTCTGGTGGGCACCCTGCTCTTTATCTCTGGACTTGTCACCGTGGGGGCCAACACACCAGTGTGGATGGCTGCGGGAGGGTTGGGGGATGGGCTGGATGGGCCAGGTTGTCTGCCTGGTTGAGGATAGGCCTTCCCAGGATAGGCACCCTCTGCTCATAGAGAGGAGATCTGTGCCAGTGGGGGTGCCACTCTGTGATACCTGTGCCATGCGGAATATTTCCGGGATCTGCCCCATGGCCAAGGTGAGCCAGGGAAAGGGGAAAAAATAACAGGTAGGTATTTTGGACCCAACCTGGGTCTGGATGCTGGCCCTACCTTGTGCCCTCTCTCCCCTCCTCACAGCTGAGCTGCCTCTTTGACCACCCAGGAACTGTGTTCTTCAGTATCTTCATGTCCTTCTGGGCCATGGCCTTCCTGGAGCACTGGAAGCAGGGAGTGCCACCTTGGCCCACCACTGGGACTGCAGCGACTTCCAGGACCACGAGGTGATGCCCAGCTCTGCCCTCCAGGCCACAGCCACACTTCCCAGAGTTCTCAGAGGCCAGAAAGTGTACTGGGAAGAGCTCAGACTTTGGAGTCCAACATCCCGGGATCCAAATCTGGCTTCTCCTCACACTTTTCCCGGGTCACTTTCTACCCTCCCCTGACATCAGGATGCTATAGGCTTGGTGAGGTGAAACATTGGGAGTGTTTATATAATAAGCTGGACCTTGGAAAGAGACCCTCCCCAGAACCGAGAAGGAGAAAACATTCTACCTACCCACCCACCCATCCAGCTACCTACCTATGTATCCAAACATCTAATCATTGATCCTGAGTTCGCTTCTCCCTACCTCCCCTGCCACACCCCAGCTCTCCCCACTCCAGTCCAAGTCACCATTTCCTCTTTCCTGGACCACTGCAGTGACCTCCCAACAGGTCTCCTTGCCCCACTTAATTCATTCTCAGCTGCCAGTACGGTGACATTCTGTGTTACCTTCCTCAAAGCCTTCCAGGACAGTCTCATTTGAGACGTACCTGGGAAATCATCCAAACCCCTCACAGTGGAGTGGCCTACAAGGCCCTGTACCATCTGGCCTGTGTCTGGTTCTCCCCAACTGGCTCCACCAGATCCTTAAATAGGTCAAGTTCATTTCTACCCAGGAGCCTTGGCATTGGCTATATTGGCTCTGCTCTGCCAGAATCCTCTTCCTTCAACTTTTTGTTGTTGTTGTTGTTGTTTTTGAGATGGAGTCTCACCCTGTTGCCTAGGCTGGAGTGCAGTGGTGCAATCTCAGTTGACTGCAGCCTCTACCTCCCAGGTTCAAATTATTCTCCTGCCTCAGCCTCCCGAGTAGCTGGGATTACAGGTGTGTGCCACCACACCTGGCTAATTTTTGTATTTTTAGTAGAGATGGGGTTTCACCATGTTGGCCAGGCTCGTCTCGAACACCTGACCTCAGGTGATCTGCCTGGCTTAACCTCCCAAAGTGCTGGGATTACAGACAGACAGGAGCCACCACGCCCAGTCCCTTCAGATTTTATATGGCCTACTCCTTGTCATTCAAGTCTCAAATGTTTCCTTCCTAGAGAGGTCTTCCCTGATCACTAATCCGGAGAGGCTCTCTGTCACGGTTTTAATTTAATCGCAGCATTCATCACTGTATTTTATGATTTATTTGTTTATTATCTGTCTTCTCCCACTGGCATGTGAGCTCCATGAGAGCAGAGACCTTGTGTGTGATGTTGCCTGCTGTACCCTTGTGCCCAGAATAGTCTCTAGCATATAGAAGATGCTCAATAAATGTTTGTTGAGTGAGTCTGTGAATAATCTCTCTTCTGCCTACCCATTTGTCCAGCCATCCATCACTTTATCCATTCAACAGGGTTATAGGAAGATAGAAAACCAGAGAAGGTATTTTAACAGGGATAATTTAACATAAGGTATTGGTTCAACAGGGGCTGGGGGACTGAAAAAGCAGAAATGGAACACTGAGACAATGAAGTAAATGTCAATGGTACCCTTTGGATAGTGCAGTACACAACTCAGGTGACTCTCAAGAGTGGCCCTGGCCCAGGCACAGTGACTCACACCTGTAATCGCAGCACTTTGGGTGGCTGAGGCAGGAGGATCACTTGAGCACAGGAATTCAAGATCAGCCTCAGCAACACAGTGAGACTTTCCCTCTACTAAAAAATAAAAAATTAGCTGGGTGCAGTGGCATGCACCTGTAGTCCCAGTTACTCAGTAGGCTGAGGCAGGAGAATCACTTGGGGCCAGGAGTTTGGGGCTGCTGTGAGCTATGATTGTGCCACCGCACTCCAGCCTGGGTGACACAGCAAGACCTTGTCTCTGAAAAATATATTAAAACTAAATTAAAATTAAAATTGACCATGCACGGTGGGTGATGCCTATAATCCCAGCACTTTGAGAGGCTGAAACAAGCAGATCACTTGAGGCTAGGAGTTTAAGACCAGCCTGGCCAACTTGGCAAAACTCCATCTCTACTAAAAATACAAAAATTAGCCCCGGCCAGGCGCAGTGGCTCACGCCTGTAATCCCAGCACTTTGGGAGGCTGAGGCGGGTGGATCACGAGGTCAAGAGATTGAGACCAGCCTGACCAACAGAGTGAAACCTCATCTCTATTAAAAATACAAAAATTAGCTGGGTGTGGTGGTGCACACCTGTAATCCCAGCTACTCGGGAGGCTGAGGCAGGAGAATTGTTTGAATCTGGGAGGGGAGGTTGCAGTGAGCCAAGATCACGCCACTGTACTCCAGCCCAGGGGACAGAGTGAGACTGTCTCAAAAAAAAGAAAAAGAAAAAGAGTGGCCCTGCCTTTGCACCCACTGTTCCCTCCCCAGAAAGCTTCTCTCCACTGTTCCTTTAGCACCTTTTCACCTTTTGGGTCATAGCTAAAGTGTCATTTCTTCAGAGTGACCATCTATGAAAAAGATTTCCTTCATAGGATATATATATATATCTTCCCCAGTTTGTTCACTGTGGCATGTTCAATATCTATTGCACAGTGGTACACAGTTAATAGTTATTGACTAAACTAATAAATTTATCCATTTATCCACCCATCTACCCATCCCACTCATCCACCCATCCGACTCATCCATTCATCCATTTTTCCCCATGTTCATCAACCATCCCACCAGACTTTTATCTGCTCACCCACGTAGCCGTCCGTCCATCCCTCCACCCACCTGCCTACCTACCCACTTTCTTGTGAATAAACTATAGAGATTTACTGAGTGCTTGCCCAGTTTACCCACCCATTTGTCAGCCTACTGCCTGCTCACTCATCAGTCTATGTAGCCCTTTCCCACATGTCCACCCATCTGCTGTTTACTTCTTCGTCTACCCACCCATCCATGTAGCCATCCATCCACAGGCTTTTAACCATGCCCTGGGGAAAAAGGCCCTGCAAAACCAAAAATGAATTAGAACCCATTCCTGGACTTCCAGAGCGCCCTCTGCAGTCATGAAAAGGTGGGGGGCTTCCCCTATCCTAGGATCATGCCACCAGCCTCTTGGCCCTAGGATGCACATTTCTGTTGCCCCCTGTGATAGGAGTGCCCACATCTAGAGTTTGCTGCCCTGGCCCTGCAGATGACCCAGAACCCAGTGACAGATGTGAAGGAGCTCTACTTCCCACCCCACAGCTGCCTTTCCCACGTACTCACCAGCTCTGCAGCCATCCTCACTGTGGTGAGGGGACACTGAGCCTTTTCTCTGGAAGGACTGGCCTCTCCAGGGCGGGTGGACTGGAACACTGGCAGTCCACTCTCCAGCACTGACAGCCCTCTCTCCCGGCCCCCAGCTTTGCGTTGTGATGATTTTCCCTGTGTCTGTCATAATTTGTTTGTTTGTTTGTTTGTTTTTAAGACAGAGTCTCGCTCTGTCACCCAGGCTAGAGTACAGTGGCGCAATCTCGCCTCACTGCAAGCTCCACCTCCTGGGTTCACGCCATTGTCCTGCCTCAGCCTCCCGAGTAGCTGGGACTACAGGCGCCCGCCACCACGCCCAGCTAATTTTTTGTATTTTTAGTAGAGACGGGGTTTCACCGTGTTAGCCAGGGTTGTCTCGATCTCCTGACCTCATGATCCTCCCGCCTTGGCCTCCCAAAGTACTAGGATTACAGGTGTGAGCCACTGCACCTGGCTTGTCTGTCATAATTTACCATGGCATTATCAGCATTGCAATGTTCCACACTGGCAACTCTGTGCTCATGACCCAAGTGAATGTCCTTTGGGGCAATGGAGGGTGGGAGCACTGTTCCAGGCTCCAGGCCTAATGTGGGCATCTTCAGGTTTTTTTCATCCCACCACATGGGTGGCTCCAGGTAATGGCCCATCACTCTGCCTAGGCTGGCAACATTGCCAACATCAGCAGCACTGTGCTCAACCAGGTACTGGTCTTCCTCTTTTTTTTTTTTTTTTTTTTTTGAGACAGAGTCTCATTCTGTTGCCCAGACTGGAGTGCAGTGGTGCCATCTCGGCTTACTGCAAGCTCCACCTCCTGGGTTCATGCCATTCTCTTGACTCAGCCTCCCAAGTAGCTGGGACTACAAGCACCTGCCACCATACCCAGCTAATTTTTGTATTTTTAGTAGAGATGGGGTTTCACCATGTGGGTCAGGCTGGTCTCAAACTCCTGACCTCAGGTGATCCACCCACCTCGGCCTCCCAAAGTGCTGGGATTACAGGTGTGAACCACCACGCCTGGCCTGGTCTTCCTCTAAAACCAGGTCTACACCACACTGGCTGACTCACCAGATGGAGTAAGTGAAGGTAATGAGTTGCAGGGCTATCTTTGTGTCATCTGGGAACTGGGAGTCTGGTGTCTGCAGTTACCCTCAAGTGAGAGTGGCCAGGGACACATGGCTGACATTAGGGGTTGGTAGGTTAAGGACAGGAGCATAGGGGCTGACCTGATGGACTATGCCTGCCCCCTTGCGCCCAGTAGAATTCCAACCAGCTCTGCCCTTTGTCCAGAGATGCATAGAATCCAGACCCTCCATGAAAATGCCTTCACTTTCATTTTCAGTTTGTCAATTTCTATTCTTCTCCCTTCTACATGGCATTCTTCAAAGGCAGGTGAGGACCACTCCCCAAACCCCAGCCTTGGGGCTGTTGCTTCCCAAGGAAGCAGCCCAGCAAAGCAGCAGCACCCTTTGGACTCCAGATTTGTCCCTACCCAGGTCTTGCTATTGATCTTAAAGCTGGTTCTTGATTTCCCTGGGCTAGAGTCTTACCGACTGTAATTTCCGGGCCCATCATTGCACAACTGTGAAAATCTAACACCTGCATTCAGTCTGCCCTTCAGCCCTCACTGGGTGGCCCCAAGCCTGACAATGCCACCTCCCAATGCTGCAGTTTGACTTTATCACCATCTTTTGGGAGCCTTCCTGCTGTGCACCCTTGGTTGGATGCGAGGGACACAGAAATGAATCAGAGCTGGTCCTTTTCCCTAGGAGCATCCAGTCTTTAATGAGATCTGGTTAAGAGTCATAAAGTGCTGGACTCTCAGGAGGTGCTGTTATTGTGTAATTGCCATTGTCATTGAAGGATGATCACCAAAAGAGCCCACTCCCCAGCACAATGACTCCATCTTCCTGGGCCACAAATGCCGCATTGGCTGATCGTAGGTTGAGCAGTAGGTTTAGGCCACGGTCCCAGCAGACCCCTGGGGCCTAGTAGGGTAGGCAAGGCCTCCCATCAGCTCTGTCAGCAGGGTTATCTCTCAATTCAGGGGGCAGCCAGAGGATTAGGAGCAGAGTGGGGAGATGGGGTCAGTCTCAGCATGGAGTTTAGCTGCAGCCTGGCTCCAGAGAGGGAGAGCACATTACCCACAGATGCAGGGGCCCTTAGGTTTGTGGGGTACCCCGGTCAGTATGGCACATTGCTCGGCATGCAGAGTGAGGATGTGATTATGTACCTCTGGGTTGCTAGCTCTTGGGGTTAATGGGTAGTCTTCACAACCTCAGGTCTCGCAGGGGTAGGATCTGCCTCTGGGGCCTCCAAAGTGGGTAGGAGGAGCAAGTGGCCAACTTTGTGCACCAGCAAGGAGGTGGGGTAACCCCTATGCAGCCCCGAAGCCCTGAGTAAGGTGCTCTGTGCCTGCCAACAACAGCGCGGCCCTGGTGGCTGCCACATCGAGGTCACCCAACAGCTCATCATCCTCATGGTGGGCAAACAGCTGCTCAGCCACATGGAAGAGTTCGCTGTGCTGTGAGTGGTGGGGGGAGAATGGCGGACAGGGCTGGGCCTCATCAGGCCATTTGGAGCGCTTTTATAAGAGCAGAGCAGAAAACCTCTTTCCTGGGACAGAAGATATGGGCACAAGTCCTAGCCCTGCTTGTTGTGAGCTGCATGGCTTTGTGTCTCTCTGGGCCTCAATTTCCTCATCTATACAATGGGGACAATAATAACTCTCCAAGAGAGCTGAGGGGATTATGAGGCGTTCAACAGGAAAGAGCTTTGCAAATGGAAGGCTTTCTATTACTGTTTTTTTCAGGGGGCAGTGATATTCCAGAGACCAAGAATGGCTACGTGGGAAGCACAGAGTTGAGAGCACTGGGCTCCTGTCTAACAGATTGGATTTGAACACTGGCTCCACCACTCACAATGTGGGGAGCCTGGGGCAAGTTCTCCAGGTGTGTTTCCTCATCAGTAAAGTGGAAATCATCATGGTGCCTGCCTCTAAGGGGTGCTGGTGATAGAAGTGGCAGTTCCTAGCACAAGGTCCTGTTATGACCATTATCTGGTTTCCCTGCCTCCTGCCCCCAGGAATCTGAAGGCTTGGTGGCAGAAGTGGTAGCTGGCAGGGCAGAGGGACACCCAGGTCGGGCAGCAGCTGCAGCGCTGGGAGGAGGAAGGACTATGAGCTCATCGAGTGCCAGGGTCTGTTTGATGAATACCCAGGTATGGAGGAGCAGTTGCTCAGCATCGTGTGCCCTGGGTATGAGTGGGGCCCCTGGGGGCCTGGAAGAGCAGGGGAGATGGCCCCAGGCCTGACACTCCCTGCCTGCCAGAGCTGCAGTTTGGGTTCATCACCATCTTTGTGGGGGCATTCCTGCTGGCACCCCTGTTTGCTCTGCTCAACAACTGGGTAGAAATCAGACTGGACGCCCACAAGTTCCTGTGCGAGTACCAGCGACCAATGGCTGGGCGCGGCAGGACGTCTGGATCTGACTGCTCCTGCTGGAGGTCACGGTACACCTTGCGGTCACCGTGAATGGGAGTGAGGCAGATGAAGGGAATACAGGGGCAGGGGGCGGGGGAGATGGAGCTCAGAGACTGGGGAAAGGGGTTCAGAAATAGGGAAATGCGGGGCTGGAGAAGGAAATCCGGGTCAGAGGTTGGGAAATAGGGGACAGGAGGCAAGGATTCCGGGCCAAAGGTTCATCCTGCCTCAGGAGTAGGTCTGGATCCGAGTGGGGGTGAGTTAGGGAGTTGGGCCCTGAAGGCCCTCTGGCTCTGCAGACTTTCGTCCCGCCTTCACCTCGGACTTCCTGCCGCATTTCCAGTACCAGTACGAACACCACACTCAGGTGCACGGCTTTGTGAATTTCACGCCGGCACCCGCGCTCCCTGCCTACCTGTCCTGGAGCAAACACTCTGCAGGTGTTAGACCCTTCAGGCTGGGGAGGAGGGGCGCGGCGGGAGGGGCGGAGCCCTGAGCCTTGGTGGGCGTGGCCTTCCTGTGAGGGGCGTGACGCTGAGGTGGGAGAGGCGGGGTGCTGAGCCTTGGTGGGCGGGAAGCTGAGGCGGGAGTGGCAGGGCCTGTCTAGGAAGCACGGCGGGGAGCCTTGGTGAGGGAGGCCGGCCTGGGAGGGGCGGGTGCTGAGTCTTGGTGGGCGGGGCCAGTCTGGGAGGGGCGGGTGCTGAGCAGGGAGGGGCGGGGCCTGGGAAGCCAGGAGCCGAAACTGTGGACGGGTGGGGCGGGGCCTGGCTGGGGTGCAGTGAGCTGAGTCTGCCCCGGACAGATGCGCGGAGCCGGCTAGGGTACTGGCTGAACGGGCAGGGCCAGATTCTAGGGAGGAGGAGGGGAGGAAATGCAGGGTTCGGAATCAAGATCCGAGAGCCTTTCCAGACCCCGCAACCCAGATACAAGGCCTTTCGCGACGCGGGGGTGAACCAAGCCCTCTTCTACTAGAAGCTTCTGCCGTGCATCTGGGCTTCATTATCGCCTTCGAGGTAGGCTCAGCCATCTGTCTTGGACAGACTTGGTTCCAAGTTCAGGCTCTGCCGCCAACCGGCTGGAAATGGGGATATATTATATAATAGGATCTACTTTATAGGGTCGTTATGAAGGTTCGGTGTCAAGCATTTGCACTGTGTCTGGCATGTTGTGCTCAATGAATTAATATCACAAATAATAATAACATTATTTCTTGGCAAGAGAAAGGAGAAAGGAGAGGAAGCACTTGCCCACCAGTTTTGCTCTTTTACAAGCCCTGCCCCTGACGGGGTTCCTACTGTTAAGGGTTCGAATCATAGCTCTGTGTCTTTGGGCAAATGACAACCCCTTTCTGCTTCTGTTTCTTCACTTGTGGAGTAGAAATTACCCCCAGCTCATAGAGTTGTTGTGAGGATTAAATTAATTAATATCCGGAAAACCTTCAGATTAGGATTTGGCGCAGGGTAAGTGCTCCATGAGTTAAGATCGCTAAGGCAATCATTCTCTCTTTTTGGCCCCCTTCTCCCCAGCATGTAGTGTTCTTCTTCTAGTGCCCCAACGCCCGGCTCGTGCCCGATGTGCCAGCCCTGGCTACCAAGATAACGCGCGAGGGCTACCTGGCCAAGCAGGCGGTGGCAGACAACGGGGAGGCGCTGC
>NW_012104687.1:303048-314917 GCF_000951045.1 Mandrillus leucophaeus
CTCTCCACGGCCACCTGGTCCCCACCCACACGGTGCAGTGTCTACTCACTATGTGGCAATGCTCTAGGGAGTCGAAGTGAACATGGGGGAGCAGGGGAACCCTAATCACTCTGAACTTAATGGCCATCGGTTGGCAGCTAAGGAAAATACTTTGGGGCCGGGTGCGGTGGCTCACGCCTGTAATCCCAGCACTTTGGGAGGCCGAGGTGGGTGGATCACCTGAGGTCAGGAGTTCGAGACCAGCTAAACCAACATGGAGAAACCCCATCTCTACTAAAAATACAAAACTGGCCAGGGGTGGTGGCGCATGCCTATAATCCCAGCTACTCGGGAGGCTGAGGCAGGAGAATCACTTGAACCTGGGAGGCAGAGTTTACGGTGAGCCGAGATAGCGCCATTGCACTCCAGCCTGGGCAACAAGAGCAAAACCCTGTCTCAAAAATAAATAAATAAATAAATAAAATACTTTGGGGGACTAGGGCACGGGCCATGAAACCTCTGCTGTGTATTCCAAGCCCGTAGTGTATGAATAATAAGATCAATAAGAGTTCAGTTAGCCGAGACACCCCCTATTAGACTTTCACACACTTTTCACCACGAGACCCTCCTAAAAGCCTGGTGAGGCAGTACCAGGCAGTGGTGAAGGACTCAGGTTGGTGGTGTGGTCAGACAGACCTGGGTTTCTTTTCTTTTTTTTTTAGACGGAGTCTTGCTCTGTCACCCAGGCCGGAGTGCAGTGGTGTGACCTCAACTCACTGCAGCCTCTGCCTCCCTGCCTCCCGGGTTCAAGCGATTGTCCTGCCTCAGCCTTCCAAGTAGCTGGGATTACAGGTGTGCGCCACCACGCTCAGTCGATTTTTGTATTTTTAGTAGAGACAGAGTTTCACCATATTGGCCAGGCTGGTCTCAAACTCCTGACCTTGTGATCCGCTGGCCTTGGCCTCCCAAAGTGCTGGGATTACAGGCGTGAGCCAATGCGCCCGGACTATTTTTGTATTTTTAGTTGAGACAGGTTTCACCGTGTTGGCCAGGCTGGTCTAGAACTCCTGACATCAGGGGATCCACCCACTTCGGCCTCCTAAAGTGCTGGGATTACAGGCGTGAGCCACCGTGCCCGGCCAGACCTGGGTTTCAATACTAGTCCCGCCCCTTATTAGCTGTGTGACCCTGGGCAAGTTATTTAATCTCTTGAACCTCAATGTCATCTGTAAAATAGGGACTTCATAGAACTGATGAGAGATTTCAAAGGGATAATGCTCATGACTTAACTTGTACAAGCCTTTTAAACAGCTGGCCCCCCATATCCTCAGGTTCTGCATCCTTGGATTCAACCAACCATGCATGGAAAATGAAAATAAAAACAAAAAATAACGACGACAAAAATAATGCAAATAAAAAACATTACAGGATAACAACTATTTACATAGCATTTACACTGTATTAAGGTGTTATAAGTAATATAGAATTGATTTAAACGGTACTGGAGGGCCAGGCATGGTGGCTCACGTCTATAATCCCAGTAATTTGGGAGGCCAAGGCTGGTGGATCGCCTGAGCCTAGGAGTTTGAGACCAGGCTGGACAACCTGGTGAGATCCCATCTCTACAAAAAATACAAAAATTAGTCAGGTGTGGTGGTGCACGGCAGCGGTCCCAGTTACTCAGGAGGCTTAGGTGGGCGAATTACCCAAGCCCAGGAGGTTGACGAGCCTGCAAGTGAGCCCTGTAATTGCACCACTGCACTCCAGCGTGGATGACAGAGTGAGACCCTCTCACTTGAGTACATTTTTTTTTTTTTGACAATAAATACATAAAATAGACGGGATACAGTGGCTCACGTCTGTAATTCCAGCACTTCGGGAAGTTGAGGTGGGTGGATCATTTAAGGTCAGGAGTTCAAACCCAGCCTGGCCAACATGGTGAAACCTTGTCTTGACTAGAAATAAAAAAAAAGTAGTAGGGTGTGGTGGCATGCACCTGTAATCCCAGTGACTGGGGAGGCTGAGGCAGAAGAATTGCTTGAACCTGGGAGGCAAAGGTTGTGGTGAGCTGAGATCCCGCCACTTGCACCACCACGCCTGGGTGACAGAGCGAGACTGCATCTCAAAAATAAATAAATAAATAAATAAATAAATTAATTAATTAATTAATTAATTAATTAATTTTACTGGAGGATGTACAAAGGTTTTAGCAAACACTACGACATTTTATATAAGGGACTTGAGCAGCCATGGATTTTGGTATGGGAGGGTTCTAGAACCAATTCCCCACAGATTCTGGGTACCAAGGGACAACTGTACTCACCTAAGTGGTAGCAGTAACAGTATCTACCTGACAGGGTCATGGTGGAGATTAAATGAGTAGATACATGCGAAGTGCTCAGGACAGTGCCTGGCACTTAGTAGGTGAACAATAAGTTCGCCCCATAAGTATTAGTATGTGTACACATCTGCACATTAATATTAAGTGCCTGGCAATTGCTGGAAGCTCAAACAGATGGCAGGTAATATTAGGGGAAAATGCAGCTTCCCCTTCCACAGGGTTGGGAAGATTGCATGCTGGGCATACAGCATGCCCGTCTTACTGGAGGCGGTTTGACTTGGCTATTTGATTTGGTTTATTGAGGGCTCAATTGGTATAGTCTGGGAAGGCCTCATGGTGGAGGTGGCCACTGGAGATGGTGGGGCAGGTCATTCCAGCCAGTGGGAAAGGATGGGCCATTTGCAAGGAGTGGCTGTACTAGATGAGGAGAGGCTGTCCAGGATGATGCCAGATGTCACATCACCAACTTTCAGGATTGATTTCTGTCTCCCGACCATAGGGATGAGTGTTCCCATTTGATAGATGCAGTAATAGGATCAGAGAAGGTCATCAGGGTTCTCAGGGTCCCTAAGGAGTCCAAGGCTTGGGAGGCTCTCTGTGAAGCTCCCAGGATGCTCCCCAGCTCCAAGAAGTCCCCTGAACACGCCCATGTTTGGGAAGCTCCAGAAGAGTGGTGACCTGTCTCCTAGGAGCAGAAGCAGTGCCTCCCCCATCTTGAGGACCTGGGTGTAGGGTCCTTTAGAGCTTCACTTGGGCATAGGACTCCCATTGTTCCAGCCCCCCTCTTGTACCCCAGACTAGCCAAACCGGTTCTGGGGAAGGGGGGCGGGGAGCAGGCACGTTGAGACAGCCGCCTGCCTCTCTCTGCAAGGTTCCCTCCTCCTTCACCTCCCCCTCCCTGCCCCACACAATACCCAGGAGCTTGCCTTGCTCGGCTCTGGGGCCATGCTGACATGCTGACATCGCCCCCTGAGGACTTGGCTGCAGCCCCAGAGCCCCCAGGGTGTCCCGGAGCCCTGGACTGTGCTGGCAGCAGGACGGAGCTCCCTGGCTGAGGTAGGGCCCCACCTGGGTGCCAGCAGTCCCATTCTCTTCCCGCCAGTTTTCCCCGCTGAGTGAGCCCTTTGTGCTGCCTGCCTGGTCTCTGATCCTGGCCCTGACCCACTATGGCCTTCTGGGGCTCTGTGAACCACTTGGCCTGGTTCCCCTTTCCAGCCATGACTTCCCACTTGGCTTTATTCCTTAAAGGGCAGAGAGGCCCTGGCAAGGTCTCCGCTCTTCTGGGCAGCAGGGCAAGGGGCACCCGGGAGGGGGCAGGGAAAAGCTAGGTACAGGAGGCCAGAAACGCTTTTTCTGACCATGGTGGTGTCCAGGGACTCTCTGGCAGCCTTGCTAAATGGGCCCATTGCCCTCTGCAATTAGCAGCGCCCACCAAGGGTACTTTCCTCGGCCCCTGCCCATCCTTCTTAGCGCAGATATATTTATGATGAGACATGTTTCTCAGAGAGGGCATTGGGTGGTGGTGCGGTCTCTTAGGAGCCACTTTACAGATGGGAATACTGAGGCCAAGGGACGGGCTATGACTTGCCTAAAGCCACACAGCTGGTCAGTGTCAACACTGGGCCTAGAAGCTTGGGCGGGGGGTATTCTCTTTGGGCTCCAGAATGGCCCTTGCCTAGTAGACGCTAGAGTCTCTATCCTGTGATTGTGCCTCAGGAAGGTAATGTTTCTGCTGTCTGGGGCTAGTTCTCTTTCTGAGGTTTTTGTTTGTTGTTTTTTTTAACAGAGATGCGCTACACACAATATGAACACAGCTTGTCCCTCTTAGCTCCCCAGCATTGGGGTTGGGTGGGCCAAACCCCTGGAGGGCCACAGGGCTGGCATCCCAGCTAGATGGGTCATTCTTATTACCCCTTGTCCTGAGCATAGGTGGAGGCTGACACACTCCTGACTTCCCCGCTAGGGACCCGCCTCCAGCTTCATCTCCCCGGGAAGCCTTCTATGTCCCCTCCCCACATTCACCTAGCCTTCTCCTCTGCGGTCTTAACTGGCGGTACCCCTGCTGCAAAGCCTCAATGTTTTGCCGACTTATCCCTGCGAATGATGGGAGAGAGGATCCCTCCCTGCCCTCCAGGGGCTTCCAGAACCCAAGTGCTAGAATCTCCCAGCATACCAGGGGGCAGGGGGCATGTGTACATGCCTGCACATGTGTGCCCCCAGAAGCAAGCAGGACTTCTGTGTCGAGGACTCCTGATTCCTGCAGAGAAAAAGACCTGTCTGCGGGCAGGGGCCTCCTTCCACACACTCCTACAATGTAATGTGTGTCTCAGCCTCGCTCCTTCATCTTCCCCATCTGTGTGAAGGCCTGAGCCGCATTCTGTCTAGAGAAAGACTGATGGTAATAAAAATACTATCCTGTTTGTCAGATAAGGAGACAGTCTCAGGGAGACTTGCTCAGATGGGCACTCTTCAGGCTAGAGGTTGGACAGAGACTGACGGTACAAGCCAGAGTGGCCACTATAGAGATGGTCCCTTTGGAGCAGCCAGTCCTCTTCTTCCCACCCTCCCAGGCAGCGGGGTGAAGGGAGCGGGAGGAAGCAGTTGAGAAGCTGTGCAGAGAGACTGGGGCCTGCCACAGACCCAGCTATCTTTCACTGGGTCCTCTTCTCCCTCCCTGTCTCCAACAGTGACTGACACTGTCACTGCTCAGGCCAAGGCTTTCTCTCAAAGTGCACTAGGTATTTCAGCCAGGGAGCAGTTACCTATTACCTCCTCCAGGAAGTCTTCCTGGAATACCCAGGTTGAGTTGAGCCCAGCACCCTCCTCTGATGGTTCCTCTGGCTTGGCTCTTGCCAACCTGGATTGTAACTGTTTTCGTTTTTGGCTCTCCCACTAGACTGGCAGCCCATGGGCATGAAATGTTTGTCCATCTGTCTCCCTGGGTTTTCTGGGCTTCATCTGTGTCACTGAGGATCTGGTTGGCCTGAAATTGTCAGCGTCTCTGTCTCCATCTCTGGGTCCCTGAATGTCTCAGCATCTGTGGTTTTTCTGTTTTTGAATGTCTTGGGGTCTTGGTTTCTGAGTTACTGGCTAAGTGGTCTCTGTTTCTCTAGGTCTCTCTCAGTCTTCATCTCCTGGCTCTCCTGGTCCTGCCAGGCTGGGCACTGCCCCTTTGGCCTGAGGGGGCCTCTGGGGGGTCCTGGCTGCCCGGCCTGCCCACAGCGAGGCCAGGCTAGGGTAGGCCCCCGCCCAGCCCGCTGCCTGCTCCCTCCCTCCCTCCCTGCTTGCCTCACCACAGGGTTTGATGAATCAAACTCTTTGTCTGGGTGGGATCTCCCCCAGCCAGCTGGGCAGAGGGCTTCCCCTGCCGGAACAGCCAAACAGCATCAGCAGCGGGCCTGGGCCCGGAGAGGTGAGGGGCTGCAGGAGGGAGGCTGGCAGAAGGCCACAGGGCAAGAGCTGCCGGGGCTTGAGCCTCTCAGATCATCAGGTCTGTCCCGATCGAAGGGCTGGCTCCCCGGGGATAACTTCCTGCCCAGAAAGGACCCATCCAGCCTGGCCTACCCAGGGGTTGGAAGCTGGGGTGGGGAACAGCCCTTCTTTCACTCCAAACCGGGGGGGTTGGGGCACCTCCCTGAACTTCAGGAGGGCCCCTGCCTGATCTGGGTGATGGCCCGCCTGCCAGTCCATGACCCTCCCAGCCAACTTGGCATGGGTGTGGGCACCACTCAGCGCTGAAGGCCGCAACTCTGGGCAAGGGTCGGGGGGATGGGGGGAGAAATATCAAAGCAAGGACCTGTGGGCTGGTGTGTGTCTGCATCCTGGGGTGTGCGTGTGAAGGGGACAGGAGGATGAGAAATCTTGGGTGCCTGTGTAAGTATCGGATGGGTCAGTGTGTTTGTGAGGAATTTGTTAATGTATATGGTTGTGTAAAAATGTGTGTGTCTGTGACTGTGTGAGCCTGAGTTTGAAATGTTTGTATCTATGAAAGTGCACATGTCATTCTATACTTGGGAGAAAATGTAGTGTGGATGTATATGCTGGGACATGGATTTGTGTGACGATGTATGTATTTGCATGTCTGGTGACAGGTCGGTGTGTGTTAGAGAAGGTACAAGGTGGTTAAAATCACCGATTTGAAAGCTAGAATGGCCAGGTTAGAATCCTGGCTCCACTATTTACCAAATAACCTCTCTGTGCCTCACTTTCCTCACCTATAAAATGGGGATAATAAGAGCATCAACTCACAGGGTTGTTGTGAGGATTAAATGAGATAATATGTGTAAAGTACTCAGTCTATCATTCAGGCAATGCCAAGCAAGTATCAGCTATTTCTATATAATTAGACATGTGAGTGCGTTTGTGGAGATGTGTGCACATGAGTGTACACAGGGGTTTGTCCAGGCCTCCAGGGGTGGTGGCTTACTGGCCAGCCCTGCTGTCCTCTGTCTAGATCTGATATCTTCTCTTTTGCAGGGCCAGGTGGTGGCAGAGCAAAAGAGGAATGGACTGTGGCCCACCTGCTACCCTCCAACCCCACCTTACCGGGCCACCTGGCACTGCCCGCTGCCCTGTAGCAGTGTGCCAGCAGGAAAGCCTGTCCTTTGCAGAGCTGCCCGCCCTGAAGCCCCCGAGCCCAGTCTGTCTGAACCTTTTCCCTGTTGCCCCCGAGGAGCTTCGGGCTCCTGGCAGCCGCTGGTCCCTGGGGACCCCTGCCCCTCTCCAAGGGGTGCTATGGCCATCATCCCCAGGAAGCTCAGATACAGAGATAACTGGCGGGGGGATGCGGCCCAGCAGGGCTGGCAGCTGGCCACACTGTCCTGGTGCCCAACCCCCAGCTCTGGAGGGACCCTGGAGTCCCCAGCACACACAGCCACAGCGCCGGGCCAGCCACGGCTCAGAAAAGAAGTCTGCCTGTGAGTCACCCTTGGGGAGGCAGGTGTGGGTGCCACAGTGGGGGGGGATAGGGGAGGAGCTGGGCAGTTCCTTAACCTCTATGTCCCAAGGTTCCCCCAAAAGTCAGGACAAGTGGTAGATTAGTGATAAGGAAACCAGCAGGACTCAGGGAAGGCAAGTGACTTGTCCAAGGTTATGCAGTGAGTGAGTCACCATTGCCTGGTCCCTCTGCCTACTGCAGTCAGGCCTTGTGCTGTCCTTATCCCTCTCGTGGACCCCAGGGCTCTGGGGACCAGAGGCTAGCAGAAACACAGGCCTTTCCTTTGGGCATGGCGCCTGAACCTCCCCAGGTGCTCAGGGCCAGGCTGGGGGAGACTCCAGCCTGTGCTCTCACACCTTGCCCCCCAACCCTAGGGCGCAAGATGCGGGTGTACCAGCGTGAAGAGGTCCCCGGCTGTCCCGAGGCCCACGCTGTCTTCCTAGAGCCTGGCCAGGTAGTGCAAGAGCAGGCCCAGAGCACAGAGGAGCCCAGGCCGCTGGAGCTGACTGGATCCACCCGAGTGAGTCTCGAGGGTCCTGAGCGGAGGCGCTTCTCGGCTTCGGAGCTGATGACCCGGCTGCACTCTTCTCTGCGCCTGGGGCGGAATTCAGCAGCCCGGGCACCCATCTCTGGGTCAGGCACCGGAGCAGCCCGGGAAGGTACCAGCTCCTCCCATGGGCCCTGAGGGCAGCTAGATGCCGGGTGGGGGTGGGGGATGCCCACTCACCGGCCGCCTGAGGCCGTCAGGGTGCCCGGTCCGGGGCCCAGGCCCCAGGCCCTCTCTGGACCCCCCACCCTCAGTTCTTGCCCTCTCCAGGGAAAGCATCGTCTCGAAGTGTAGAGACGACGGGACCGGGTGTCGGGACCGGGTGTAGGGACCGGGTGTCGCGGTCAGCCCTTGGTGACTCACGAGAGGGCCATGGCGATTGGTCCGAGCCCAGGTACCACCTCCCGTTTGGGCTTGGGTCCGAGACAGGGTGCAGGCGAAGAAGGGCCGTGACGCTCTCTCTTTCCTAGGCTAGACACGCAGGAAGAGCCTCCTTTGGGGTCCAGGAGCACCAACGAGCGGCGCCAGTCTCGATTCCTCCTTAACTGTACGTGGGAGGGGATCCCTGGGAGGAGGTAACGGAGGAAGGGGCTGCGGTGTGGAACCGGGGAAAAGGGGGTTTAGAGAGTTGAGAGGTAGGGATCGAGTGAGAAACGGAGAATGGAACTATCGGTATCTAGCACGCAGTAGGTGCTCAATTTGTTTATGGTATGAATGAATGAATGAATGAATGAATTCACTATGTCCAGATATCCGAACCGCAGCAAAAGTTAAGTGACGCGGCCTCTTGAGGGAACCCACGGTCTTGCCCGCCCGTCTTTCCCCAGCCGTCCTCTATCAGGAATACAGCGACGTGGCCAGCGCTCGTGAACTGCGGCGGCAGCAGCGCGAGGAGGAGGGCCCGGGGGACGAGGCCGAGGGCGCAGAGGAGGGGCCGGGGCCGCCGCGCGCCAACCTCTCCCCCAGCAGTTCCTTCCGGGCGCAACGCTCGGCGCGAGGCTCCACCTTCTCGCTGTGGCAGGATATCCCCGACGTACGCGGCAGCGGCGTCCTGGCCACACTGAGCCTGCGGGACTGCAAGCTGCAGGAGGTGGGCGCGCGCGGGGACCCGGCGGGGCGGGGGCGGGGGCGGGCCGGGGAGTACGCGGTCCGGGGACTTAGCGGGAACCGGGCCATAGAGGAAGGGGGACACACAAACGGGAGTGCTGGCACCACTGTCCGCGCGGAAGGCTGGCTCTAGGACCTGCCTACACGAGGCCGTCTGGAAGCGAGGACAGCAAGCCGCGGAGCGGGAGGCTAGGGGAGCCAGGCTTGGGTGCGGGCAGAGGGCGGAGCCAGCGGGACGAAGCCTAGGATAGGACAGGGCCGGATGAGGGGCGGAGCCATTGGGAGTGCAAAAGCCTGGTGGGCGCGGAACAAGGCGGGGACAGAATCAGGGGCGGGACCTGGGGGCGGGCGGGCTCGGGGAAGAACGCGTCGGGACTGGGCTAAGGGGAGTGGCGGGATCTAGGGCAAGCGGGGTTTGCACAATTGCTCGTGGCAGGAGTTGGGTCGCTGGGCCTGCCCGGCGCCAGATTAGGAGTGGGGCTGGAGAAGGGGCGAGGACGCGAGGTGTGGCGGCCTGGGGTCCGGGGATGCGAGGCCAGGGCCTCCGAGGTGAACCGGCCCGGCCCTTTCGACCCCGTGTGCGCCCTCCCTCAGGCCAAGTTTGAGCTGATCACGTCCGAGGCCTCCTACATCCACAGCCTATCGGTGGCTGTGGGCCACTTCTTAGGCTCTGCCGAGCTGAGCGAGTGTCTGGGGGCGCAGGACAAGCAGTGGCTGTTTTCCAAACTGCCCGAGGTCAAGAGCACCAGCGAGAGGTGAAGTGCTCTGGCCTGGCCCAGGGTGGGGACCGAGCCTGTGGTTGGCCGGCTTCCAGATCTGGGATCTCCATCCTGGCTCTGACTCCTCAGGTTCCTGCAGGACCTGGAGCAGCGGCTGGAGGCAGATGTGCTGCGCTTCAGCGTGTGCGACGTGGTGTTGGACCACTGCCCGGCCTTTCGCAGAGTCTACCTGCCCTATGTCACCAACCAGGCCTACCAGGAGCGCACCTACCAGCGCCTGCTGTAGGGCTGGGGGCTCTGAAAGGGGCGGGGGCGTGGAGGGAGTCTCAGGCAGGTGTAGACACTGAGGACTGGGTGATGCAAGGTGACTCTGGGAGGGAAGGGGCCCCTGAAAGGGTCTCTGTGACCAGGATAAGGTGAGATGCAACCCCAAGGGGCAGTAAGGATGTGCTGAGAAGGTCCCTAAGGGCCCTGTGGATGGCCAGGGTTGTGGATCCCAGGAGTTCAGGCCTACCTGTGATTCCAGAGCCCTTCCCATTTTCCAGCCTGGAGAACCCCAGGTTCCCTGGCATCCTGGCTCGCTTGGAGGAGTCTCCCGTGTGCCAGCGTCTGCCCCTTACCTCCTTCCTCATCCTGCCCTTCCAGAGGATCACCCGCCTCAAGATGTTGGTGGAGGTACCTCGAGGGGACAGGCTGCAGTGAGGGCTGGGTGGGCGGGCCGGGTCTCAGGAGAGTATGAGGCCTGCCTCATTGTGCTGATCCCACCTTCCAGAACATCCTGAAGCGGACAGCACAGGGCTCTGAAGATGAAGACATGGCCACCAAGGCCTTCAATGCGCTCAAGGAGGTGAGCTGGGCAGGGCAGGGGCTGCTTGGCTCCTGGGGCCCCCCGGGGCCCCCAGCGTGTCTCTAAAACAGCCCCCAGCTGTCAGAGTCTCCGGTCCCCAGGCAAGAGTCTGAGGCTGGGCTCTGGGAGCCAGGGCTGAGGGGCTGCAGGTGACCTCCCCACGGCTCCCCCAGCTGGTGCAGGAGTGCAATGCTAGCGTACAGTCCATGAAGAGGACAGAGGAACTCATCCACCTGAGCAAGAAGATCCACTTCGAGGGCAAGGTGTGTGTCTGCCGCCAGCGGGATGGGCACTCCAAGGGGCAGCTCTTGTTTCTTCCTTGCCCTAGGGGCTTCAGGCCAGTTCATCGCTGCCCACACCCTCCCCTCTGCTATCCTGTGCTCTCTGCCCGGTGACCCTGGGCCTGACCCATCCTTCTCCATCCCTCTAGATTTTCCCGCTGATCTCTCAGGCCCGCTGGCTGGTTCGGCATGGGGAGTTGGTAGAGCTGGCACCACTGCCTGCAGCACCCCCTGCCAAGCTGAAGCTGTCCAGCAAGGCAGTCTACCTCCACCTCTTCAATGACTGCTTGCTGCTCTCTCGGCGGAAGGAGTGAGTTGGGGCAGTCGGGGGTGGGTAGGTACACTGGAGCCAGGCTCTCTTCCTCCCTACCACTGGGCTTATGACCAGTCCATCCCTGGGCCTGGGAGCCCCTGCCTGTGCCAGGTGGTGCTGCCAGGGCACCCTGAGACTTGGAGGCTCCTGAAGCAAAGGCAGAGATGTGAGACAAGTCAATGTTCCAGAAGGGAGAATCAAGGGCTAGACTGTATGCCGAGGACTGGGAGCTGCTGTGAGCTTCAGCCAGTTAGAGCAGAGACTAAGCGCATGACCCTGGAGTCTCAACTCTGCCCCGAGTCACAGCTACGCCAGAAGCCAACTTTTACTCAGTACCTACTCTGTGCAAGGCATGCTATGTGGACTATTCCCTTTAATCCTCCAAATCCCTCCCTGGGAAATAGGCTTCTCTGTTACTCTCAGATCATGGAGCTAGTAGGTGGGGGAGCTAGGAGGATGCCAGCTCTGTCTGATGGCAGCACCGTGCCTCACTCACAGTGAACGCTCCCTCAGTATTAACTGTGATTATAAGTGAGGAGTGAGGTAGAAGACTACCTGGATAAGGTGAATGGGATGAAGGATGGACATGTGGGATGGTGGCTCACACCTGTAATCCCAGCACTTTGGGAGGCCAAGGTAGGAGAATCACTTGAGTCCAGGAGTTCAAGACTAGCCTGGGCAACATAGTGAGACCCCATCTCTTAAAAAAAAAAAAAAAAAAAAGGATGGACATGTTATGCTATAAGAAGAATTCATTCCTGATTTGTTTGTTCATTTAGTAAAGAGTCACTGAATCTCT
>NW_012104687.1:314967-322646 GCF_000951045.1 Mandrillus leucophaeus
GACATGTTATGCTATAAGAAGAATTCATTCCTGATTTGTTTGTTCATTTAGTAAAGAGTCACTGAATCTCTGTTCTGTAGCAGGCCAGTGCTAGGAGTTCAAGACTAGCCTGGGCAACATAGTGAGACCCCATCTCTTAAAAAAAAAAAAAAAAAAGGATGGACATGTTATGCTATAAGAAGAATTCATTCCTGATTTGTTTGTTCATTTAGTAAAGAGTCACTGAATCTCTGTTCTGTAGCAGGCCAGTGCTAGGGACATAAATATGAATGAGACTTGTTCTCTGCTCACAGGAGCTCTCAGACCAGTGAAAATCCATCCTGATAACCAGATCATCAGGGTTTTGATGGAAGGGTGTACTGCGGTAGTTCCTGGTGTGGGGTGAGAATCAGTAAAGCTTCATAGAGGATGGGACATTTGAGCTGGGTTTTGAAAGATGAGTAGGAGTTTTCCAGGTAGAAAGGTAGTTTGAGTGGAGGAGTACAGCAGAGTCGTGGTAGTGTAGACGAGCGGCATGTGTGTTTGGGGAATGATGAAGCCTCATGTGGCTGGATTTGTAAAGGAGAAGGGCAGCAGGGGGAAGTTGGGATGTTGAAGGTCATGGTAGAGAGGCTGGATGTTTTCTGAGGCAGCAGGGAGCATGGAGAGTTAAGCAGAGGGATTGCTCCTGGCCAATTTGGAGGATGAACTGGAAGGGGAGAGGCAGAGGGTCCTGCATTGCTCAGGAGAGGGTAGATGCTCCAGAAGTGGCAGGGTGCTTCAGGAGAAGTGGATTCAAGGGACATTAAGGAGGAAAGACAGGACATAGCTACCAGGTGGGTGTAGGGGGGATGGAAAGGGAAGGGGTGAGCATGACGTCTAAGTTTCCTTTTGGGCAAACTGGTGGTGTCTTTCACTGGAATGGAGAACAGTAAAGGGGATCTGGCTTGGAGTGGGAGAAGCTGAGTTCTTTTATTTATTTATTATTTTGATGCCGAGTTTTGTTGGATGAGTTGACATCCATGGAACCCCCTCCACCCATCCTGCCTACAAGTACTTACTGATCCCAAATTGTGAGTCAGGCAGTATCAGACACTGAGATACAGTGGCAAAGAGATGAGGCTCAGCCTTCATGGGGCTCACATACTGGAAGAGAGACACTCCGCAGGCGAGCTGTCCCGTTGACTCTTCGGAACAGACGCTTGGGAGAGAGGTTCAGAGAGAGGTCGTGAATCGCTTGAACCTGGGAGGCAGAGGTTGCAGTGAGCCAAGATCATGCCACTGCACTCCATCCTGGGCGACAGAGCGAGACTCTGTCTTAAAACAAAACAAAACAAAACAAAAAACCAAATAACAAACAAAACAAAAACAAAAAAAAGAGAGAGAGAGAAAGGTTGAAAGTGTGTTTGGGGCTCAGGGACTGGTCTCCATCACCTCCAGCCTCCCCCAGCAAGCCAGCAGGGAAGAAGCTCTTGGTTCCTTGTGGGGACTTTGCCAGCTGCTAGGAAAGCAGCGCCCTGTCGAGAAGCAGGACCCTGTGAGAACGCTGGCAGGGCAGGCAACCCTTTCTCCCCGCTTCCAGTCAGACCCCACCTGATCCCAAGGCTGGGTGCCTGGAGCCAGGGCCCAGGCCAGGCTGACCTCCCCTCCCCCGGTCCTCCAGGCTAGGGAAGTTTGCTGTTTTCGTCCATGCCAAGATGGCTGAGCTGCAGGTACGGGACCTGAGCCTGAAGCTGCAGGGCATCCCTGGCCACGTATTCCTCCTCCAGCTCCTCCACGGGCAGCACATGAAGCACCAGTTCCTGCTGAGGGCCCGGACGGAGTGAGTGGGCCTGGGTACGGGGAGAGAGGAGGCTCTTCCTCCCCATGACGGGCACCCCTGGGACATCCTGGCCTTGTTCCTCCCCAAGTGCTCATCTCTTCCCTGGTTTGGGCAGGACATAGGGGCAGAGGGCAGGGCTGGAGGCCAGAGCAGGAGCGCCTGCCCCACAGGTGGTGTTGGGGGGCTGCCACCTCCTCCTCAGCCTCTGGGCATCTCTTGGATGGAAACCTCCACACCCTGCTGTCTCTGGCTTCAGGACTGTGGCATTAGGCAGGATGGGGGTAGGGCTGGCATCTAGGGGTTCTGGGCCTGTTATGCTCAGAGCTGGGTGGGGCACAGGCTTGGGAACAGGGTTGTGGGGTGGGCCTGGGGTGGGGCAGACATGACTTGGGTCCTGGGCCTGGACATCATGTCTGGCTCCCCCAGTCTTGATTTCAGCACCCTGCCCTGAGCAACTGCACTTTGCATGTTGTGACAATTGAGCCTCTCCCTTCCCTAGAAGTGAGAAGCAGCGATGGATCTCAGCCTTGTGCCCCTCCAGCCCCCAGGAGGACAAGGAGGTCATCAGTGAGGGGGAAGGTAGCTCATCCCTGCTGCTTACATCCCTGGGCCGGACCCTCGCCTGCCCTCACCCCCTCCCATCCTGGGTGCTGTGTTGCCGACAGGGCTATGGGGAGACAGATAAACTTCTGGGGCAGTCAGGGGTAGCTCTGAGGAACCTTGAAGGCTGGGCAGAACTTACAGAGCACAGGTGGACTCTGTGTCCACAGGCAGCATCCTGGAGATCACAAAGCCTTCATAGCTTCCCATTTCACCCCTGTGTTACGAGTTACAAGAGAGGTTCAGAGATAAACGGACTTGTGTAAGTTCACCCAGCCAGTAAGTAGCGGGGCTGAGACCAGAGCCCGCGTCTGTCTCCGTCTTCGCGTCAGTTGCAAACAGGACAAGAAGCAGCCAGAGCCAGGGTATGAGGGGTGGTGGGGGTAGTGGTGGCAGCTGAGGGATCTGCTTTGGAATAAAGGTTTCTCCTTTGGGGGTGGCTGATAAGCCAGGGTGCAACCTAATCATAGAGAGCCTCCCTATAGTGGCCCTAGGAAGCTATTGAAGGTTTGTTTAGGTTTTTTTGAGACAGGGTCTTGCTCTGTTGCCCAGGCCGGAGTTCGGGAGTGTGATAATGGATCACTGTAGTCTCAACCTCCTGGGCTCAAGTGATCCTCCTGCCTCCGCCTTTTGAGTAGTTGGGACCACAGGTATGCACTACCACACCTGGATACCACACCTTTATTTTTATTTTTTGTAGAGACAGGCTCTTGCTATGCTGCCCAGGCTGGCCTCAAACTCCTGGACTCAAGCAATGCTTTCCTTTCAGCCTCCCAAAGTGCTGGGATTACAGCATGAGCCATCGTGCCTGGCTTATTGGAGGCCTTTTTTTTTTTTTTTTTGGAGACACGGTTTTACTCTGTACCCCAGGCTGGAGTGCAGTGGCGCAATCTCGGCTCATTGCAACCTCCGCCTCCCGGGTTCAAGCGATTCTTATGCCTTAGTCTCCTGAGTAGCTGGGATTACAGGCACTTGCCACCACGCCTGGCTATGTTTTTCTGAGACAGTCTCACCCTGTCGTCCAGGCTGGAGTGCAATGGCACAATCTCAGCTCACTGCAACCTCCTCCTCCCAGGTTCGAACAATTCTCCTGCCTCAGCCTCCCAAGTAGCTGGGATTACAGGCGCCCGCCACTACGCCTAGCTAATTTTTGTATTTTTAGTAGAGGCAGGGTTTTGCCATGTTGACCATGGCTGGTCTTGAACTCCTGGCCTCAGGTGATTCAACTGCCTCAGCCTCCCAAAGTGCTGGGATTACAGGTGTGAGCCATTGCGCCCGGCCTTATTGGAGGCTTTTGAGCAGAGGAGTTAGGGCTGAGCTTTAGGTAGTAAAGGGAAAGAAAGGGCACTCATCCCCCCTGAGCGCCTGCCATAGGCCAGGCCCAGGGCTAGGGGCTTTGTATTTGCATTAAATCTAATTTAATCCTCATGGCAACCCTACCAGGTAGACATTTTTCATATCTGAGAAAACTGAGGCTCAGAAAGTGAAGTAAATTGGTCACACAGCCAGTAAGTGGCAGAACTGGGATTCAAGCCAGGTCTGGCCCCCCAGTCTGGGGCTTTGGATGCTACCAGCCCACCTGGTCTAATGAAAAGAGCTGAGGACCAGGAAGGGGGTAGATGCTCTGGCTTGAGCTAGGAGTCCCACCTGGCTGGGGTAAGCTCCCAGGTGGTCAGGGGAGGTCCCTGGGAATTAACATTTGACCCCTGAAGGATGAGGAGAGGTTGTCACGAAACGATCTGGGGAAGAGTATCTGGCAGAAGGAAGAGCCAGTGCGAAGGACCTGGGGAAGGAGGGAGCTTAGAGTGAGGAACAGCGGGGAGGCTGGTGTGACTGGAGCTTTGTGAGCGAGTAGGGAGGGAAAGTGGAGGGGAGAAGATGAGGCTAGCAGGGGGTGATGCCAGACCATGAAGGGCCTTGTAGGGCCTAGGGAGGAGTTTGGATTTTATTCTAAGAGGATTGGGAAGCCGTGGAGGGCTTTCAACAGGGGAGTGATGCAGCTTGAATCCCAGTTGGGAAGGATGGGCCAAAGGGAGCACCACAGCGATGTTAGAGGCATACTGCAGGGCCGTTACTGTTTTGTGTGAGGTGGCTGGGGGCAGTTGGACATTGGAGTCTGAAGGACAAAAGCAACGTATTGGCTTGAGCTGGGGAGGGGACAACTGTTGGTATAGAGGCAGAAACCGAAGCTGGGAGGGAACGGATTCATCCCGCACTTGTATTTAGGGTAGGAGAGGAGATAGGCCAGGGTGGGCAGAGGGTACGCCTGCTTGGATGTGGGCCTGTGGCATGGGAGTGGCAGAGGAATAGAAGCCTCAATGGCCACCTTCCCACCCCCTTACTTCCTCCTACTGCCCCTCCCTGCCCTACCCATGCTCCTTCCCCTGCCATCCTACCCTTGGGACTCCCTGAGCCTCCCTTGGGCTGTCAGATCGCCCCCAGGTTCAGTGTGTTAGGACATACAAGGCACTGCAGCCAGATGAGCTGACCTTGGAGAAGACTGACATCCTGGCAGTGAGGACCTGGACCAGTGACGGTGAGGGGGCCTCCTGGGAAAGTCTCCCTGATGGGGCTCAGGTGGGCAGGAGGTGGCTAGATGACTAAGATATCACACAGAAAGACTCTGCAAGTGTTGATCTGCCACAGCATGTGGGAATCAGGTTAGACAAGAAGAGGAACTTCCTGCTTGTAAAGATATAGGATTGAGAGTGATGGGGGAGAGTGGGAAATACCCTTACAGAGGATGTCAGGAAAAACAGGTCAGAAGTTCATCTACAAGACAGCTCGAGACAGGGTCCTTCCTGGAGCTGAGAGATGCTGAGATGATGTCACCTTGGCCCCAAGGGTGCAAACAAAGCTTGCATCAGGGCTGAGGTGTTCCCTTCCAGGCCTGGCCCTGGTGCCCCTTTGATGCTGTTGTTCTTGGCCTGTGTGTCCCTAGGCTGGCTGGAAGGGGTCCGCCTGGCAGATGGTGAGAAGGGGTGGGTGCCCCAGGCCTACGTGGAAGAGATCAGCAGCCTCAGCGCCCGCCTCCGAAACCTCCGGGAGAATAAGCGAGTCACGAGTGCCACCAGCAAACTGGGGGAGGCCCCTGTGTGAGGGGCAGCCATGGCCTGGGACAGCACCTCCATGCCTGGTTCCCGGATGGTTCTGGAGGGGCCTGTAGTGTCTCCATGCCCCAAGCTGCTCCTGCTGGCACTTCACTTCTGTGGCCTTGGCATTGAGGGCACAGGGTGGGCACAGGAATGGGGGCACCTCCAGAGGGTATCTCTGTCCTCCTGCTCCTCAGTGTCCACACTTCAAGGCCAACGGCAGTTTCTTCCTCTGACGTGGGGACCATAACAGGTGATCACTGATACCTGGCAAGGACTGGGGCCCTCTACTTTCTGTGCCCTCAATCCTGCCTGACTCTTGGTCCTTCTGGCAGGGACCTGGCTGGGGAATGTTCTGGTGCTGGTGGTGCTGGGACCTAAATATATATTTAGATATATCTGGCATCTTGTCTACCACCTCCCCTGGCCAGAGCCCGAGTCGGTGCCTGGTTGCTGTGTCTTGTCTGTAAATAAACTCCTATCATGCCTTTGCTTGGAGTCTGTGATCCATCTGATGCTGCCCCACCCCCACAGTCCTGTTTTCCCAGCTAAAGACCAGGAGAGTCTCTGGCTGGCTCCCAACTAGGGCTTTGCATGTCTCTAGAGTTCACCTCTGAGCTGTAAGAGGGTGACCAGGGGACAGGGGGACGATTGTGTATCAGCTAGGCTGCTTTCGGCTGCAAGTAACAAAATGTCAGATACAAATAGGCTTAAACATGAAAGAGATTTGATTAGTTCTTTATTTGTTTCCTGTGGCTTCTAGAACAGAATTACTACAAACTGAGTGACTTAAAGCAACAATATTTTCTTCTGTCACGGTTCTGGAGGCTGAGTCCAAAATCAGCAGCACTGGGCCCGCAGCCAGGGGCTGTGCTCCCACCTGGGCTCTCAGCGAGAGTGGTTCCTCACCTCTTCCTGCTGCTGGTGGCTGCAGTGTTCCTTGACTTGCAACCAGATCACTCTGATCTCTGCCTCTGTGGTCACATTGCCTTCTCTGTGTGTCTATACCAAATTTCCCTCTGCCTCCCTCTGATAAACAAGTGATTGCATTTTCAGGCCCACCCAGATAATCTTCCCATCTCATAATCTTTAATTTAAATCACATCTGCAAAAACCCTCTGCCCACCGTCCCCTGCCCTCCCCCACTTTTTTTTTGTCATATGAGGTGACATTCACAAGTTCCAAGGACTAGGGCATGGATATCTTTTGGGGGCCATTTTTCAGCCCAACCTGGAGTGTAGTGGTGCAATCTTGGCTCACTGCAACCTCCGCCTCCTGGTTCAAGTGATTCTCCTACCTCAGCTACCTGAGTAGCTGGAATTACAGGTGTCTACCACCATGCCCGGCTAATTTTTATATTTTTAGTAGATACGGGGTTTCACCATGTTGGCCAGGCTGGTCTCGAACTCCTGGCCTCAAGTGATCCTCCTGCCTCGGCCTCCCAAAGTTCTGGGATTACAGACATGAACCACCATGCCCAGCCCCTCCCACAGTTCTTATCACTGAGAAGTATAGAGCCAATGCAGGCTTCAGGCAAGGCTTGATCCAGTGGCTCAGTGATGTCACTGAGGACCCAGATCTTTCCATTTTTCTACTCTGCTGTCCTTGGTGTTGGCTTTATCCTAAGGCTTCCAGGGGCTTCTTCATTCACACCAAACATGGAATAAGAGAATTGTCCTTGTCTCAGGCTTCCCAGAGTCCTGGGAGTCTCTCTGATTGGATCAGCTTGGCTCACATGGCTACCTCTGGGCTGATCATGGCGGTGCAGATGAGCCTAGCCTAAGTCCTGTGCTTTTATCCCTGGAGCCAGGCTGGGGAGTTGTCTTCCCTGGAATCTCGTGGATTCCCAAGTGGAACTGGTGGCTGCTGCAAAGGAGGGGCGGGTGCTGGAGAGGCCAGTGTTTATTACATCACCCAAGAGAGTGGAAGGGCCTGGGAATAATGACCTTGGAGATGTGAACACCTGTGGGGATGGGAGCGTCCTTCAGCCCTCCGAAGGAGGTCATGGGGCAAAGAAAACAGGTGAGTCAGGGTGGTCCAGAGGGCAAACGTGGGACAGGTGGGGAGAAGCTCAGATTCATGAGGAAGTCTCTGGGAATGACTTTCTATCATGGTGTAGTATAGGGACGGAGGAGCATGTGGGCTTAGGAAGCAGACACATTGGAATTTTTTTTTTTTTTTTTTTT
>NW_012104687.1:324306-326012 GCF_000951045.1 Mandrillus leucophaeus
TTCTTTCTTTCTTTCTTTCTTCCTTTCTTTCTTTCTTTCTTTCTTTTTCTCCCTCTCTCTCTCTCTTTCCTTCCTTCCTTTCTTCTCTTTCTTTTGTTTCTTTCTCTTTCTTCCTTTCTTCTTTCTTTTCTTTTCTTCTCTTTCTCTCTTTCTTCCTTTCCTCCCTCCTTTCCTCCCTCTTTTTCTCTCTTTCTTTTGCTTTCTTTTTGGGACAGTCTGGCTCTATTGCCTAGGCTGGAGTGCAGTGGTACAATCATGGCTCATTACAACCTCTGCCTCCCAGCCTCAAGCCCTCCTCCCACCTCAGCCTCCCGAGTAGCCGGGACCAGAGGCACATGTCACCACGCCTGGTTAAATTTTTTTTTTTTGTAGAGATGGGGTTTTGCCATGTTCTCCAGGCTCATCTTGAACTCCTGGGCTCAAGTGATCTGCCCGCCTTGGCCTCCAAAGTGATGGGATTACACGTGGGAGCCAATTTTTTTAATTTTTATTTTTTGTGGAGAAGAGGTCTTGTTATGTTGTCCAGGCTGGTCTTGAACTCCTGGTCTCAAACAATTCACCCTCCTCAGCCTCCCAAACTGCTGCGATTGGCCAGGCGTGGTGGCTCATGCCTGTAATCCCAGCACTTTGAGAGGTCGAGACGGGCAGATCACCTGTGTCAGCCTGGGTGACAATAGTGAGACTCTGTCTCAAAAAGCAAACCAAAATAAACAAACAAAAAAGCAAAGTGTTGGGATTTCAGGCATAAGCCACTGTGCCTGGCCAACTATTTTATTTTTATTTTTTATAGAGACAGGGTCTCACTGTGTTGCCCGGGCTGGTCTTGATCTCCTGGGCTCAAGTGATCTACTCACCTCAGCTTCCCATGAGTTTGAGATGAGCCACCATGCCCAGCCCCCTTTTCAAACTCTGTTCTTTGGTAGCAATTTGAGCCCACATTCAAGTTGGCGGGGGCGGATAAACTTGGGCCAATTATTTGGAATTCTTCTGTAAGGAAGATTTGTTCCTTTCCTTCTGTTTATTTGGCTAGTCATTTACAGTCATGCATTGCTTAACGGTGGATACATTCAAAGAAAGTGCTGTCGAGTTGATGGGTGCAGCACACCAACATGGCACAAGTATACATATGTAACAAACCTGCACGTTATGCACATGTACCCTAGAACATAAAGTATAATAAAAAAATTAAAAAAAATAAAAAGAAAGTGCTGTTAGGCAATTTGGTGTTTGTGAGACCATCATAGAGCTCTGTTACATGCACCTAGATGGAGGAACCTGCTACACACTTAGGCTATGTGATATAGCCTAGGCTCCTGGGCTACAGGTTTATAACCTGTGCTGCCTGTTACTGTACGGAACACTGTAGGCACGTTACTGTACTGTAACACAGATCACTAGGCAACAGGAATTCTTCAGCTCCGTTGTAACTTTATGGGACCAACATCATCTATGTGGTCCATTGTTGACTGGCAATGTAGAATGTTGCCATGCAGCATATGACTGTATTTCTATCACCGTGGACCTCTGCATTTATTATTTTATACTTTGAGTTATAATCCAGTACTATGTTATTTTATTTCGTTTTATTTCATTATTTATTTGTTTATTTATTTATTATTTTTTGAGACGGAGTCTCGCTCTGTTGCCCAGGCTGGAGTGCCATGGCGTGATCTCGGCTCACTGCAACCTCCACTTCCCAGGTTCAA
>NW_012104687.1:329149-329715 GCF_000951045.1 Mandrillus leucophaeus
TTCCTTCCTTCCTTCCTCCCTCCCTCCCTCCCTCCCTTCCCTTCTTTTTTCTTGCTCTGTCGCCCAGGCTGGAGTGCAATGGCATGATCTCAGTTCACTGCAACCTCCACTTCCTGGGTTCAAGTGATTCTTGTGCCTCAGCCTACTGAGTAGCTGGGACTACAGGCATACACCACTACGCCCAGCCCTCTTTCCATCTTTCCAATCCCCTTCATTCTCCTCTCTGATTGTGTCACCTATGGAGGACCAAGGGACATCAGCAGCATCCCCATCCTTGGTGACGCTCCCTAACGGTGAGACAGACAAGTAAACAGGTGAAGTGCAGGGCCCCACACAGAGTGTTGTCAGGATGTGGGGCAGCAGGAATTCTTCACTGTCGGTGGGGTGTGAACTGGCACAGCTCCTTTGGAAAACAGCTTGGCTGCATCTGCAAAAGCTGAACATGCCGACGCTATGGTACCCAGACATTCCACTGCCTTCTTTGGATGTGCACCCAACAGAAATGGGTGCATATGTGCCCCAAAAGACCTGCATCAGCAGTATTATCCATTAATAGCCAAAATGCT
>NW_012104687.1:332875-334920 GCF_000951045.1 Mandrillus leucophaeus
CTCCTGACCTCGTGATCCACCTGCCTCGGTCTCCCGAAGTGCTGGGATTACAGGCGTGAGCCACCATACATGGCTATTTTATTTTATTTTTTATTTTTTGAGACAGAGTCTCACTCTGTCACCCAGGCTGGAGTACAGTGGTGCGATCTCGGCTCACTGCAACCTCTGGCCCCCAGGTTCAAGTGATTCTCCTGCCTTGACCTCCCTGAGTAGCTGAGATTACAGCCGTGCGCCACCACGCCTGGCTACTTTTTGTATTTTTAGTAGAAATAGGGTTTCACCATGTTGGCCAGGCTGGTCTTGAACTCCTGACCTTAGGTGATCCGCCTGCCTCTGCCCTCAAAGTGCTGGGATCACAGGCATGAGGCACTGTGCCCAGACTGTTATTTTATTTTTCAGATAGTTCCAGCTTTGGCCGTTAGGAGCTCTTTCAGATGAGCTCCTGTGTCTGTTTCACATGCCCCCATCTTTCTGTTTTTTGAGCATTTCCTTGCTTTCTTGCGATGCAAGATGCTCTGGAATCATCTTGCATTTTTTCCTGCCTCACTGCTAGAATCAGCCATTTCTCCAAGACTGGATGTGCGTATTTTAGAGACTGGATGTGCGTATTACTGCTGAGGCATCACTGCTTCTAGGCCCTCTCATCAGACAGAGGTGGGAAATATATATACACATACACACACACACACACACACGTATTTATATATGTGTATACATATAGACACATATATGTGTGTCTATATGTATACACGTGTGTCTATATGTATACACATGTGTTTCTATATGTATACAAATATATGTGTCTATATACACACATATACATATATAAATATATAAATATACATGTATACATATATAATATATACGTGTGTGTGTATATATATGCACCATACGTGTGTGTGTATATATGCATCATGTACATATATGATTTTTAGGCAAGACGCCAAGTCTTTTTAAAGCCTCTTTAAGGCTCCAAGCCCCATCTGCAAAATGGGGACGGTGATAATGATTCCCGCCTCATGGAGCCACCGTGAAATGAAGTATGTAAGTGGTTGACACAGTGTCTGGACCATAATTAGTCACGAGAAGTGGTGGCTTTTATTGTGTCACAGCTGCACAGCCAGAGCATGGTGGCCCTTGCGAGGTGGGGAGGCCCCTGTCCCTTGAGGATTGAAGGAACTCAGGCAGTCTGGGAATGGGATTCCTGTACTGAGTTGAGACCAAGGGACCTGCATGCTTCTTGCAGTGCTGAGTCTGCCTGAAGAGTGCCCAACTTGGCAGCAGCTTGGCAGAGCAGAGGAAGCAGGCTGTCCTGCATTCAGCCTGCCCTGGCACATCTGGAATCTGGCTGACACCTGAGTCTGGGTTAGACTGCTGGGGGCCAGGGGGCAGGCTTTGGGGCTGTGCTGCCGGGCAAGGAGGCCAGGGCTGCTCCCTGGGCTCACTTTCCTCATTCACCACCTGCTCCCTGCCCACCTGCCCGGGGGTAGATCCAGGCCAGGCATGTTGGGGGAGCCCCTCTCAGTGATGCTTGCCTCTGCCCATCAGACCCTGTCCTGGTAGGGCTTTGGCCAAGGATCCAGGGCCCTGCCCCTGCTTGCCACAGAAGGAGGAGGAAGCTGGCAGGTGGTATCTGCAGGACAGGACCTGGAGGCGGTGTCTGGGGCTGGAGTTCTGGCCCCTGACGCTGTCTGCCCAGCCAGTCTCCAAACCATGATCCTTCAGGAGTTCCTCCCCACCCAGTGCCCATGCCCTTCTCTGCAGCAACCCTGCTCTGCAGACTGCAGGGCCCCTGCTGCCCCTCCTCACTCCCCCTGGTCCCCAGGCTCTGAGCCTGTTGTTTAGAAGATTTTGTCCTGAAATGAAACCTTTGAGAAAGAAACTTATTTGATTGTTCATTTTCGGGGCACACTGAGGTTTCATGTGAACCAGTGAGCTCTGGCTTCAGCCCAGCAGGCATTTCAGCTCTGTGGCAGACAGTGTGGCTTGCTTCTTTGTTGATTCCCTTCCTCCCTCCCTCCCTCCCTCCCTCCTTCCTTCCCTCC
>NW_012104687.1:336057-340406 GCF_000951045.1 Mandrillus leucophaeus
AAAAAAAAAAAAAAAAAATTAGTTGATTTGCATAAAGTACAAAACCAGGCAGACTAATTGATGGATCGAGGCCAGGGCGAGGAGCGCCTGCAGCTGAAGTTGTGACTGCTTAGGGAGGGACTGCCGATGCTGCTTACATAGGGCTGTGCATTTTGGGACAGTCCCTCAGGCTGGGTGCCTAAAATCTGTGTGCTTTTCTGCATGGGAGTTAAACTTCAGCTGAAAGCTTACACAGTGCAAACTGTGGGGCTGTGGGGGCACAAATAAGGGAGCAGCCGGTCCTCACTGGCGGTCAGGGTGGGCTTCCTGGAGGTGGTGCCACTGAAGCTACATCCTGAGAGTTGAAATGGAGGTGACAGGAGGGGGACAGTGCAGAGCTGAGTGGCCACTCTGGGATTCCTTGTTGATTCATGTGGTGACCTGTTTTCTGTTGTCTCCCCCACTGGACCGTGAAATCCATGAAGACAGGGCCTCTGGCTATCTTCCCAGTGCTGTGGCCTCATTGCCAACTGCCATGCCTGGAACCCAGGAGCAGCTCAGTGAATATTTGTTGCTGGGTCTGAGCCTGGCTCTGCATGAACCCTGAGCCCGAGCTCATAACCGCCCCTCAGACCCACTCTGCTTCCTGAGTCCCACCCCAGCTCTCTTCCCTCCTTTGAGCTACTTGGTGCCAGTGTGGCAGGGTGGAGGATCTGGGTGCCCTCAGGCTGTGGGCAGGGCTGCCCCACCTGGGCTGAGACTGCCCTGGGCACCAGGAGACCCACTGGGCTGCTCTCTCTCTCTCTATTTTTTTTTTAGATGGAGTCTCACTGTGTCGCCCAGGCTAGAGTGCAGTGGCACCATTCCAGGTCACTGCAACCTCTGCCTCTTGAGTTCAAGCGATTCTCTTGCCTCAGCCTCCTGAGTAGCTGGGATTACAGGTGCCTGCCACAATGCCCAGCTAATTTTTGTATTTTTAGTAGACACGGGGTTTCACCATGTTGGTCAGGCTGATCTCGAACTCCTGACCTCAAGTGATCTGCCCTCCTCGGCCTCCAAAAGTGCTAAGATTACAGGTGTGAATCACTGCACCTGGCTTCGCTTGGCCACTCTTGTTACCCTGACTGGGATTTGAACCTGGGTTCGCTCTTACTTCCTGTCCTCAAATGTGCCTTCCCCTTCCCAGGATCCCACTCTCCCGGTCTGTGTGTCCCCAGATTGTATTTCTGATGCTACTGGGAGAAAGAACTAAAATAAATGGGCTGACATTGCAGCAGGAGGGACTCTGGTGGGACTTAAGGCAGAGTTTGCCAGCTGTGGGAACTGTCCCAGACTCCTGGGCGAGTGGAGGCAGTGGAGTTAGGGAATCTCTGCCCCTGAGCAGCGTGAAGAACAGGATGAACAGTCATCTGCTTGGGTGGGGCACAGTGGGGTGGACAGGATGACCTTTGGAAGCCACTCTCAAGCTCTTGGCTCATGAGCTGCCCTGAGGGCTGGGAGCTGGTCAGGAAGGAGGAAGGGGTCACCTACTGGGTCTGGCGTTTCAACTGCTGGAAGGTTGTGGGAGTGGGAGGGGGCACTGAAGGAGGCAGAAACCAAGCCTGCTTTACTTAAATGAGGCAATAGGATTCGGGGAACTGGAAGATTCCTTAGAGTTTCCAAAGCAGGGTGTGGGGAAGTCCAGCATCGGGTTTGGAGGCAGGTGGACCTGGCTTGAGTCTTGCTTTAACTTACTAGCCATGATGCCCTAGGCAAGCTGCTTCCCCTCTCTGAGCCTCAGTTTCCTCATCAGGTAAACAGGCATGATAATGCAGCTAAAAGAAGGTGATGCCTTGGAAAAGGACTTCGCAAAAAGCCCTATGCAAAGGGGAGGTGATCTCCCGGGACAGACCAGCCAAGGATTAGTATGTAATGACAGCCTTGTTATTCTTTCCAACTCAAGTGCCAGGTGTTAGGTCTTTCAATAGCCACCTAAATTCCAGAAGGGTATATTTTGGAGGCCAATTTAATTCAATAGGTGTTTGTTTGTTTGTTTGTTGGTTGGTTTTTGGTTTTATTTTGTTTTTTTGAGACAGAGTCTCATTCTGTCACCCAGGCTGGAGTGCAGTGGTGTGATCTCAGCTCACTGCAACCTCCACCTCTTGGGTTCAAGCGATTCTCGAGTTTTGGCCTCCTGAGTAGCTGGGATTACAGGCGTGTGCCAACATGCTTGGTTATTTTTTGTATTTTTAGTGGAGACAGGGTTTCACCATTTGCCCAGGCTGGTCTCAAACTCCTGAGCTCAAGCAGTCCTCCTACCTCGGCCTCCCAGCGTGCTGGGGTTACAGGCATGAGTCACCACACCTGGCCAGGCGTCAGGTCTTTTAATCCTTATGACAACCCTATTTTTGCCATCCCCGTTCCATAGATGAGATGTCTGAGGCTCAAGGAAGTGACGTGACTTGCCCAAGGTCACATAATCAGCTGGAACTTGACTAGGGACTTACATTCCCATCTGATTTCAGTCCAGAACCCTGCACTCTGTTTGGTACAGCCTATAATTAACGGAGAAGGTACTTTGCAAACTATAAAGCAATGAATATTATCATCATCGTCATCATCGTCATTGCCGTCCTCATCATCGTCATTGCTGTCCTCATCATCATGAGTAGCAGCAACAGCATTTTATTTTTGCGGGGCAATTGCGGTTCTATAACGGTAGTAATGGAGCAGCAGCCTTCCCAGCCCAGCCACCAGAGGGCGGCAGAGCCCAGGGCTGGGATAGCAGAGTCCTCCCAGCGCAGCCTGCTCATTCCTCACATTCCTGTGGGTTCAGTCCTCCTGAGGCTCGGCTGTGTCTGTGGGGCAGGGGTAGGAGGTGGAGGGTAGGGCAGGGGTAGGAGGTGGAGGGTAGGGCAGGGGCAGTGGGCTGAGTAGAGGGAAGGGAGGGCACAGAGCCCGGGAGACAGGAACACATGGCCAGTCCTGGCCTCAGCTCTGAGGGTTCTTAAGTCTGAAACATGCTCGGAGGCCCGAGAGACCACCCCCTTGGTCCTATCATGTCCCACTCCTTCATGTCAAGTTCTTCTTCTTCTTCTTTTTTTTTTTTTTGCTTATATAAAAATATTAATCACAGAAATAGTCAGTGATTGTATTTACAATTTGAACTTCATTATCCTATAGCATAGTAACTCACGTAATGTATCTATTCTTTATATTGGTATAATTTTTTAATATATACTTTAATTTCTGGGATACATGTGTAGAACGAGCAGGTTTGTTACATAGGTACACACGTGCCATGGTGGTTTGCTGCACCCATCAACCCTTTATCTACATTAAGTATTTCTCCTAATACTATCCCTCCCCTGGTCTCCTACGCCTCTTGCTTTTTTTTAAGAGTCTCGCTCTGTCATCCAGACTGGAGTGCAGTGGCACAATCTCAGCTCACTACAACCTCCACCTCTCAGGCTCAAGCGATTCTCTTGCCTCAGCCTCCCGAGTAGCTGGGATTACAGGCATGTGCCACCACGCCAGGCTAATTTTTGTATTTTTAGCAGAGACGGGGTTTTGCCATGTTGACCAGGCTGGTCTTGTACTCCTGACCTCAGGCGATCCACCCGCCTCGGCATCCCAAAGTGCTGGGATTACAGGCGTGAGCCACCACCCCAGGATATGCCAAGTTCTTGACTGAATAAGGGGACAATAAAAATCACTGCCACCGTGCACTGAGTGTTGTTTACCACTCCAGCGACACCAATTATGCCCTTTAATCCCTGTAACTCCGCTAGGAGCAGGTTCTATTCAACTCAGCCAAACTTTACTAAGAAGGAAATGGAAGCTCAGAGAGGAGAAGTGACTTGCCTGAAGTCACACAGCAAGTAAAAGGCAGAGTCTCTTTGAACCCAGACCCACCAGACCTAGGCCTACTCCCTGAAGCCCTTGACTATCACAACTTCCCCTACCCCAGCTCTGCAGCGATTCCAACTCAAAGCGCAAGCGTATTCCTCAGCCCCCAGGGTTCTTACGGCAGGAAGTGAAGACAGGGAGGGTGTGCCAGTGCTGTACCCCAGCCCACTCAGACAGGCTCTCAGGAGGAGCTCTTCCCAGGCTGGGCACAGTGGCTCACACCTGTCATCCCAGCACTTTGGGAGGCTGAGGCAGAAGGATCACTTGAGCTCAGGAGTTTGAGACTGATCTGGGCAACACAGTGAGACCTCATCTCTAAAAAAATATTTTTTAATTAGCCAGGTGTGGTGGTGAGTGACTGTATCCTAGCTACTCAGAAGGCTGAGGTGGGAGGATCACTCGAGCTTGGGAGATAGAGGCTGCAGTGAACCATGATCACTCCACTGTACTCCAGCCTGGGTGACAGAGCAAGATCCTGTCTC
>NW_012104687.1:342813-346052 GCF_000951045.1 Mandrillus leucophaeus
CCTGCCCCCGCACCTGGCTGATTTTTGTGTTTTTAGTAGAGACTGGGTTTCACCATGTTGGCCAGGCTGGTCTCGAACTCCTGACCTCAAGTGATCCACCCACCTTGGCCTCCCAAAGTGCTGGGATTACAGGTGTGAGCCACCTGGCCCGGCCAATTACTACACTTTACAGAGAAGGGATCAGAGGCACAGAGAGGTTAAGTAACTTGTCCAAAGTCACACAGCTGGTAAGTGACTGAGTTCAGACTAGAATCCAGGCAGGCTGGCTCCGTAGTCTCCAGGTACGAAGCACCTTCAGGGTTATGAAGAGAGTTCAGAGCAGAGGGGATAGGAGGATGGACTCCTTGTTTGCAGTTTCGGCCTTGAGACTCCAGACTTCATGTCATTCAGTCCGTCATTTATTCATGCTGCATAGTCGCTGGTCAGCCACTCACTCACTCATCCACTCACTGAATGCTGGCTCTAGGAGTGTGAAGGGGTGAGACTCATAAGATTCTGTCCTCCCTGGTCCTAGTTTGCCTTTCAGGGCTCAGTTCAATGCCACCTCCTCCAGGAAGGCCACAGGGCTCTAGGCTTCCCTCAATATCATCTCCTTCCCCTACAGCTAGGCAGTGCTTATGCTCTGAGTTCTTGGAATACCATGGGTGCTCAATAAATGCTTGAGGAGGCATCCTGTTGTCACTGAGCCTCCTCCTGGGTTCTTGTGGCTCTCCCAGCTCTTCGTCCCTTCCTGTCCTCACCCCGGCCAGGATGCTCCAGTATCTGGACAGAGCCTGGATCCCCCCACACCTCCCATGACCTTCCCATCCCACCAGCGGAGTGGAAACTCCCCGGGCGCTGGGTCCAGCCAGGGGCCACGGTCAGCGGCGCTGGGATTCACCCCTGCCCTGAAAGGGAGGGAACTGGGCCGGCCTGGGCTCAGCAGCCAACAGCAGCCTCTTCCTTCCCTGGCGAAGTGTTTGTTTTCAAATTCCTGAGGCCTGCGTCACCCCCAACCCTGTGTCCGCTGGCCCCGGTTGCCTCTGCTTCCTTCCTCCGCTTGCCACACCAGGCTGATCTGTGGGGTGGGGTGCTGGGCCAAGCTTCTCCCTCCCATTGCCCACCAGCTAGGGCCAGAGCCTCTAGTTGGCTGACTGGAGAGCCCCAGAGGTTGTTGGAACATGGGATAAGGGAACTCAGGACCCCTCATCCCAGCCCCTCTGGATAAAGCAGGGACATTCTAAGTCTTTTTGCTCTTCAGGGAACAGTGCAGGCTGGTGAAGAATTGTGGGCTAGTAGCCAGAAGTAGCTATCTTCATCCCAGCTATCTTCTGGGTTAGCTGGGATGGGGAAGTTCCAAGCAGGGCACATCCCCCTAAGCAGGCCTGGTCTGGGCCCAGGAGGCCTGGTGCAGGTCAGACTTCATTCAAGCTCTCTTCCTGGCTGGGGGTCTTTTTATTTTTGAGACAGAGTCTCACTCTGTTGCCCAGGCTACAGTGCAGTGGCATGATCTTGGCTCACTGCAACCTCCACCTCCTGAGATTACAGGTGCCCACCACCACACCGAGGTATTTTTTGTATTTTTAGTAGAGACGGGGTTTCATCATGTAGACCAGGCTGGTCTCGAACTCCTGACCTCAAGTGATCTGCCCACCTTGGCCTCCCAAAGAGCTGGGATTACAGGCATGAGACTTTGCACCCAGCCAGCGACTGGGAGTCTTGAACAACTAGGGCAGTGGGATGGGTTTCAGACTTGACCTCTTGTATATCAGAATCACCTGGGGTGTGTGGTCAAAGGGCAGACTCCCAAGCCCTGGCCTCTGAGATTGTGATTCAGTGGGTCTGGGATCCCAGGGATCTGAAGTTTTGACTTCGCAGGTGATTCTGCTGCTAGAGGCCCAAACTGTGGAAAACCAACGCTCAAGAGCGTGAATAACACACAGCCGGGCCCAGCTCTCCTGCTCACATGCTGCTGACCTTTTAGAGCTGCACTGGCCAGTTCGGTAGGTACTATTTAAATCTAGAGGCCAGGCATAGTGGCTCATGCCTGTGATCCCAGCACTTTGGGATCCAAGGTGGGCGGATCTCTTGAAGTCAAGAGTTAAAGACCAGACTGGGCAACATGGTGAAACCCCATCTCTATGAAAAGTACAAAAAAAATTAGCTGGGTGTGGTGGCGCACACCTGTAGTCCTAGCTACTCAGGAGGCTGAGGTAGGAGGATGGCTTGAGCCCAGAAGGCAGAAGTTGCAGTTGCAGTGAACTGTGATTGTGCCACTGCATTCCAGCCTTAGTGACAGAGCGAGACTCTGTCTCAAATAAACAAATAATTAATTTAAATTAACTAAAATGAAATAAAATTAAAGTCAGCTCTTCAGGTGCACCAGACGCATCTCAAGAGCTCAACAGCCGCATGTGGCCAGCGTGGAGCAGATGTGAAACTTTTCTATCCATCCATCATTCCATCCACAGCAAGTTCTTCTAGACCACTGTTCTCCAATGTCAGTTTCACAGAGGCGGAGACCTTTGTCTGCTCTATTCATTACTATATCCACAGCATCTGGCTCTATGCCTAAAACACAGTTGGGGATCAAATCTTTTTTTTTTTTTTTTTTTGAGATGGAGTCTCACTCTGTCACCCATCCAAGCTGGAGTGCAGTGGCACAATCTCAGCTCACTGCAGCCTCTGCCTCCCAGGCTCAAGCAATTCTCCTGCCTCACCCTCCTAAGTAGCTGAGATTACAGGTGTGCACCACCATGCCCGACTAATTTTTGTATTTTTAGTAGAGACGGGGTTTCACCATGTTGGCCAGGCTGGTCTCGAACTCCTGACCTCAAGTTATCCGCCAGCTTCAGCTTCCCAAAGTGCTGGGATTATAGGTGTAAGCCACCATGCCCGGCCCAGTAAATCTTTTTCATTTGTGTTTTTATGGTGGTAACATATATGTAACGTAAAATCGACCATGCTAAGCGTTTGGAAGTATACAGGTCGGTGGCACGAAGTGCATTCACATTGTTGTGCAACCGTCGCCACTGTCCATCTGCAGAGCTTTTTCATCATCCCAAACTGAAACTCTACTCAACAAAAGCTCCCCATCAATCAATGTTTTCTGAATAAATGAATAACCTTGGCTGGGCGTGGTGGCTCACGCCTGTAATCCCAGCACTTTGGGAGGCCGAGGAGGGTGGATGACCTGAGGTCACGAGTTTGAGACCAGCCTGGCCAACATGTTGAAACCTCGTCTCTACTAAAAAAAAAAA
>NW_012104687.1:346657-350401 GCF_000951045.1 Mandrillus leucophaeus
AGGACTGAGAGGCCCAGGGGCCCTCCCTGCTTCTCCACCAGGCTTCAGCCCCTCGGCCGGGCCCTGCTGATGCCTCTGCTCTCCCTTGCCTGGGTGTGGTGTCTGGTGATGAAATTGGTGGAGGCTGAGCCCCAGATCCTATTATCCCCTTCAGGGTGTGACAAGTGTCTGTGACTGGCCCTGCTGGGACCTCCCCCAACTGGAGCCTGAGGACTGGGGGTGCTCCTGAACCCATTCCCTATTCTTGACCCCGCTCTGGGCGGCAGGATCCTTCACACCAGATTCCATGGCGGCCCTAAGCTGTGCTCCATGGCAGAGTGGCCCTGAAACCTCCCAAAGAAGAGTGACAGCAAGTGGTGTCACATAGACCTTGCCTCAATGCTCGTCTACACCTGCCCCCTTCAGGGTGGGGCAAAACAAGACTCTGCAGACAGCAAGTGGGAACGTGCCCTGAGAGGCTGTGCTGCTTGGCTGAGGTGGTAGCTGGCAGCACTGGTCACCCAGAGCCTTGGTGGCACCATGGACTCGACCCACAGCTGGCTCGGACTCCTGGATCCGGTGGCTTCTGGGGTCTGGGCAGGCAGTTGGAGGCTCAGGGGGCATCTAGAGCTAAGTACCTGTGCACTGGCTCAGGGGAACTGCAGGGCAGGACGGGGTTCTCACACACCCTTTTCCCAAACAGGTGCCTCCCTCCCTGACACCCGCACTGTGTCTGCTGTTTTCCAGGAAAAGGCCGATGCAATCGTTGAGTCAGCAGATCAAGGCTGTTGTCACCCTGGCAGCTCCACAGGGTGAGCCTGTTGCTTGCAGGGCCCAGCAGGGCCTGCCCAGGAGCCCCAGACCTGACCGGGCTCCCATTACCCGCCCCATACCATTGTTCCTGACTGGCGCTTGACTCTGCCTCTCTGGCTCTCCTCTTCTTCCCCACCCTCTGGCCTAAACATCACCTTATGCCCAAACGCAGCCTCTCTCCAGTTCCACAAATGCCAAACTGGCTCATCCCTGGGGGTCGGATACAGCGTGAGAAAACCTGGATTTGAATTCCAGAACCACACTGACTGGCTGTGTGGCCTTGGGCAAGTCCCTTGACCTCTCTGAACCTCCGTTTCTTTGTCAATGAGAGGCAAGTTATCCTCCCACCATGTCATGCTGTTGAAAGGAATCAAGTGCCCAGAGCAGTGCCCAGTCTGCAGGACCTGCTCACGAAATGGCTTTTGCAGAATGCAACAGACTCTTCCCCAGCGGGACCTGTTCTCCCAGGGCCTGTGGGGAAGGAAGTGGCGGGATCTTCTGCTCAGCCATCTTACATTAATCAGCATGCAGTCATCATGTTCACATCAGCTCTAATTGTTCACTGGTGAAATGGGCTCGAGCTTTGGGGCTCTCACCTGAGCCAGCCCAGGGCTCTGGGCTTGGGCAGAGCTGGTACATGGAGCAGGTCTGGGGTTCCCTGCATGAATGAAGCCTGAAATGTGGACAGGTGCGATCGGGATGTGGGAGAACTTAGCCTGTCAAAGAGCGGAGTGGGTGAGGCTGCCCAGGATGGGGGCCACTGGCCGGGCACCTGTAGATGAGGAGGAGCAGCTCCAGTGACGAACTCTGGTCAAAGAGCTCATCCTAGAGGGTTTGTCCCACACCCTGATTCTGGTCTTAGCACATGGCCCCTGATCCAGATAGGTCCTTCTTGTTTGTTTTGGGCTTGGGAGGAATTAATGAAATTGCTAGGGTAACTGGCAGTACGGCTGGCACAGTCCAAGACCGGCAAAGGGGAGCTGGGAGGGCCGGGAGGAGAGAGCCTGGCACACGAGCATTGCTCAACAGATGACGGCGAAGAGGGAGGGGTGTGTGAGTGGCGGATGGCATGTGGGAGCGAATCAGTGAATGAACAGTGAGTGAGTGAGTGACTCAATGAACGCGTAAGCTAGAACTTCAGTAATAGCATTGGCCAACACCAGTGTAGCTCTCACTACATGTGCAACATTGTTCTAAGCACTTCACTTGTAAAACTCATTCAGTCCTCTCAAAAACCCTGTGAAGGAGGCACTGTGATTACTTCTGTATTTTTTTTTTTTTTTTTTGAGTCTCACTCTGTTGCCCAGGCTGGAGTGCAGTAGCGAGATGTTGGCTCACTGCAACCTCCACCTCCCAGGTTCAAGCAATTCTCGTGCCTTAGCCTCCTGAGTAGCTGGGATTACAGGCACCTGCCCCCGCACCTGGCTGATTTTTGTGTTTTTAGTAGAGACTGGGTTTCACCATGTTGGCCAGGCTGGTCTCGAACTCCTGACCTCAAGTGATCCACCCACCTTGGCCTCCCAAAGTGCTGGGATTACAGGTGTGAGCCACCTGGCCCGGCCAATTACTACACTTTACAGAGAAGGGATCAGAGGCACAGAGAGGTTAAGTAACTTGTCCAAAGTCACACAGCTGGTAAGTGACTGAGTTCAGACTAGAATCCAGGCAGGCTGGCTCCGTAGTCTCCAGGTACGAAGCACCTTCAGGGTTATGAAGAGAGTTCAGAGCAGAGGGGATAGGAGGATGGACTCCTTGTTTGCAGTTTCGGCCTTGAGACTCCAGACTTCATGTCATTCAGTCCGTCATTTATTCATGCTGCATAGTCGCTGGTCAGCCACTCACTCACTCATCCACTCACTGAATGCTGGCTCTAGGAGTGTGAAGGGGTGAGACTCATAAGATTCTGTCCTCCCTGGTCCTAGTTTGCCTTTCAGGGCTCAGTTCAATGCCACCTCCTCCAGGAAGGCCACAGGGCTCTAGGCTTCCCTCAATATCATCTCCTTCCCCTACAGCTAGGCAGTGCTTATGCTCTGAGTTCTTGGAATACCATGGGTGCTCAATAAATGCTTGAGGAGGCATCCTGTTGTCGCTGAGCCTGCTCCTGGGTTCTTGTGGCTCTCCCAGCTCTTCGTCCCTTCCTGTCCTCACCCCGGCCAGGATGCTCCAGTATCTGGACAGAGCCTGGATCCCCCCACACCTCCCATGACCTTCCCATCCCACCAGCGGAGTGGAAACTCCCCGGGCGCTGGGTCCAGCCAGGGGCCACGGTCAGCGGCGCTGGGATTCACCCCTGCCCTGAAAGGGAGGGAACTGGGCCGGCCTGGGCTCAGCAGCCAACAGCAGCCTCTTCCTTCCCTGGCGAAGTGTTTGTTTTCAAATTCCTGAGGCCTGCGTCACCCCCAACCCTGTGTCCGCTGGCCCCGGTTGCCTCTGCTTCCTTCCTCCGCTTGCCACACCAGGCTGATCTGTGGGGTGGGGTGCTGGGCCAAGCTTCTCCCTCCCATTGCCCACCAGCTAGGGCCAGAGCCTCTAGTTGGCTGACTGGAGAGCCCCAGAGGTTGTTGGAACATGGGATAAGGGAACTCAGGACCCCTCATCCCAGCCCCTCTGGATAAAGCAGGGACATTCTAAGTCTTTTTGCTCTTCAGGGAACAATGCAGGCTGGTGAAGAATTGTGGGCTAGTAGCCAGAAGTAGCTATCTTCATCCCAGCTATCTTCTGGGTTAGCTGGGATGGGGAAGTTCCAAGCAGGGCACATCCCCCTAAGCAGGCCTGGTCTGGGCCCAGGAGGCCTGGTGCAGGTCAGACTTCATTCAAGCTCTCTTCCTGGCTGGGGGTCTTTTTATTTTTGAGACAGAGTCTCACTCTGTTGCCCAGGCTACAGTGCAGTGGCATGATCTTGGCTCACTGCAACCTCCACCTCCTGAGATTACAGGTGCCCACCACCACACC
>NW_012104687.1:353631-363069 GCF_000951045.1 Mandrillus leucophaeus
AGATGAAGCATGTGTTTAGCACAAGCTCTGGCACACAGCAAGTGCCCATCAAACATTAGCTGTTCCTGTATTATTATTACCTCATCAGGAAGTCTTCCCTGAACATTCCACACCTCCTTGTTTTCTAAACTCTGCAAGACTAGAGCGCCCCAATCAAGGCAACAGAAAGAGAGTCCGCTGTGGTGTGAATCATGTGGGCGTGTTCTGTCTCCAGGGCGTGAACTGTTGCCGGTCCTTTGTGTGTCAGCTAGCCTAGTTACCCTGATGACCAAGGTTCCCCAGCGGATATCCCGCAACAACCCCCTGAGATAGGGAAAGGAGTTGGAAGGAACCCTTATGTGGATGCCATTGTACAGATGGGAACGCTGAGGCCCACGGTACCGAGGAAGCCAGTGACAGAGCCAGGACTCAAAGCAGGCATCCCAATTCCAGTATCCTTTGGAGACACCATCCGGCACAGGGGAGCCACTAACTGAAGGAATGGGTGGATGGACGAATGAAAGAAGTCAGGCTGAAGGGCCCCATTTTGCAGTTTTGAAGAAACAGGCTCAGGGAGGTTAAGTGAGGCGCTTGGTACATATTTATGGAATTGATCACACATGGTCAGAGGGCAGGGCGCGCTAGCCAGGGGCTCTGAACCTGTAGTACCTTTAATCCCTGCCCCCGAGGGACAATCAGGACAGTTTCTTGCCCTGGACAGGAAGTTGTCATGATGGAGTAGAAAGAGACGCTAACTCTTGGCCTCATGAGGGAAGGAAGGCGTTTCTTTGGCTTTGGTGTTAGGCTGAGATCCGTCACAGATTCTGAGACACAGGAGGAGTCTTGCTAAGCTCTTAAACTTTCTAAGCTCCAGACCCTTCTGAGACGCTATAAATGCTGTGGCCTCCAGCCAGTGGTGAGCTGGTAAATGTTTAACAACCTGCTCTCTGAAAGGAAAAAAGAAAAAAAAAATGAAAAAGGTAAAAAGAAGGCCGGGTGTGGTGGCTCACGCCTGTAATCCCAGCACTTTGGGAGGCTGAGGCAGGTGGATCACTTGAGATCAGGAGTTCGAGACAAGTCTGGTTAATGTGGTGAAACCCCGTCTCTACTAAAAATTTAAAAAGAAAAAAAAAAGTCGGGCATGGTGGCAGGCACCTGTAATCCCAGGTACTTGGGAGGCTGAGGCATGAGAATTGCTTGAACCCAGAAGGCGGAGGTTGCAGTGAGCCAAGATTGCACCACTGCACTCCAGTCTGGCTGACAGAGTGAAACTCACTCTCAAAAAAAGGAAAAAGAAGAGTGTCACTGCTGATTGCTGTGGTGTAAATACTCCCACTACAGTTGACTTCAAGCAGTCAATGAAACTTGCCTTGCAAAATGCATGAAAAGGGAACAATCTACTCTCCCTGAGCCCACAAGAGCCAACTGGGCACACTGCTCAGTGTAAACTCAAACAAATGCTTCCTCTTTCTGTGCCTCATTTTCCCCATCTGTAAAGTGGGTGGTAATGATTGCTACCTTCAAGGCTCTTATAAGGCGTCATTTCCATGTTCCAAACTAGAGGTGGGAGGATCTTCGGGGACTGGTGAGGACAGGGGAAGGTCACATTTTGCAGCCCTTGGAGGTGCGTCAGGGGATGGCAGAAATGGGGCTGGTGCCTCACCCTTCGTGGTCCGGAGGCTCCTGGGAGCATGTCTTTCTTCCCCTACCAGCAGGGGTGACCATGTGGCTCCCTGCCCTTCTCTTTGGGCCGCTTTCAGAAGCCACGCAGTGGGGAGGTTGGAGTAGCCAGGCGCTGGTGACAGAGTTTGCCCAAATCTGGAAAGACAGGCTCTCCTGTCCCTACCTCACTAATCCCGCACACTTACCCTGACTTTACTCGTGGGGCTGTGGGAGATGGGGGTGGAATGGGCCCCTGCCACCCAGGCAGCCCCTCCTATCCCTGCATGAACCCTGGCATGACCCCAGACACCCAAGAAAGTGCACCTTTGACAATGGGGCACCAGGTCATGGTGGCACCTCTCCCCTTGGTGGTGGCATCTGGGGCTCTTGCACACAGGGGACAGGGAACCTGAAGTGAAGGGGAATTGACGTATCAAGGCCACACTGAGGACAGTCCTTCTCACTTTGGGAGAGGAGATGGCACTCCTGGTCTGATGTTCCAGAATTCCTCTCCACGGAAGGAGAGGAGAACAGCATAACATATTAGAGCAGAAAGGGGCTCCTCTGTTATGAAGATGGGGAAACTGAGGACAGCCAGGGGAAAAGTCATAGTCACAGTCACACAAGGACTCAGAGGTCGAGTTAAGACCTGGGCCCAGTGCATGGGTGGCCAGTGTCTCTTCTCTATCTCCTGACCTTGTGATCTGCCCGCCTTGGTCTCCCAAAGTGCTAAGATAACAGGCTTGAGTCACTGTGCCCACCAGTCTCTCTTCTCTCTTCTCTACTGCCTGGCAGAAGGGGCTAAAAGGTGGGGGCCCAAAAACTTGGCTGTCCTGGGGGAGGGGTGACCAGCCAAGGCAGGACATTTTCCAGGGTGACCCTTGCGCTGGGTGACCACCTTAGGAGAGGGTACATCACCTCCTAGGAAGCAAACCATCCCTCTGAAAGATGCAGGGACCTGAGAAGTGCGGTGACTGTGGGTTTGGGGATATCAGTAATGTCACTTGGGAGTGGTGGACCTGGATTGGCCTGGCTTTGCCCCTAACCCTCTGCGCAGTGTTGAGCAGGCCATGACCCCCTCTTCGGCGCCAGTCTCTGGCTGTAGATGGGTGGTTTGGGCCAGACCAGTGTTTTAAAACTTGTCTTAAGATGTAGAATTATTTTCTAGATGCTTAGTAGAGAAAACAGACACAGGAAGGGCAGATGCAGGGGCAGTGGGAGCTTGGAGGAGGAGGACAGCGGAGGACAGAGCAGTCAGGTCCTGGAGACACCCCCTCCCTCCCCTGGAGCGGCAGACCCCCGACATAGGGCCGTGGCACGCCTGGAGATTTTACGGCAGGGGCCTGGGCCACACCCCGAGGGAGGCAGTCTGGTACCTCTCCTGGCTCCTGAAAACTGCGGAAAAAGAAATAGAGAAAGAGACAGAGAAATCAAGAGATAAGAAAACAAAGAAAGAATGAGGGAGAGAGAGAGAGAGACAGGGGCAGAGAGAAATAGAGGAAGACAGAGTGAAAAACAGAGAAAGGGTGGTACAAAAAGAGAAATATTCCATGATGAGATGGAGAAAGATAGGGAGAGAAGGAAGGGGGAGAAAAAAGGAACACATGTTTCCACTCAAAGTTCTTTTTTGTTTAAAATAAAACCAACCCAACAATCTCTGCTGCTGACGGTTGGCCGGAGCCCAGGCCCCAGGCGGAGTGTGACCGCGGGCCTCCTGGCGCCTGGCCTGGAAACTCAAGTCATCACCGCTTGGGGTTTGCTCTCCGCAGCCTCTGACACGGTGACTTTTCCCCAGACACTGGCTCAGGTCTGAGGGTCATAGGAGAGACTCCCGTGCAAGCAGGGCCCCTGAAGCCTCTCCCAGGTCCCCCAAGGCTCCTACCCACTACGGGAGCATTTTGGCAGTTCTAGGCTGGAAGCGACCAGCCACCATGAGGCCCGAAGCAGAGGGCCAAGCAGGGCACTGTGGCCAGAAGGAGGTCCTGCCTGAGCAGGGACAGGCGCAAGCTCGGCTTTAATTTGAGACCTAATCAGCAGGGGGATAGCATCCACCCCTCCCCGCCCCCCCACCAGCTCAGAGGCCCCTCCATTCCTGCTCTGGAGACACACATCCCGGCCCCTGCTGCCCCAGGCCCAGGGCCCCCGAGGTGGGGACTGTGGAGGGTGGGATGGGAGGAAGAGCAGGCCCGTAGGAGTCATAGGCCTTGCCTCTCAGCACACCTGCCAGGCCCGCACTGAGCCCCATCCCACCCCCTCCCACCCCCTCACATATATTTTACACTCAGTCCCAAGATTTGTTCTGACCTAAGCCCCACATACCCAGGCAAGAAGGAAGCTGGTCTAATAGCAGCTGCAATTGGTCTAATAGCAGCTGCCCCAGGCCCTGCCACGTGCTGAGTGCATCATCTCATTCAAGCCTCCCGCACCCCGAGCGATTCTAACGTCCACTTTACAGATCATGAAACTGAGGCTCCGAGGGCTTAAAACACTTGCCCAAGTCTCATGATGAATAGAATGTGGGATCTGAACCCAGGTTCGCTCGCCCACCATAGCCCCACACCGGGGGTAGCGGGGAGCTTCTGGGGTATGTGGCCAGCCCCGGCACCCCAGGGTCCATGGACGTAGTGTGGCCACCCCTCAGGCCCAGGCTTCCATCCCTTCCGGAGCTGAGAGAGGCAGGCCTGAGAACAGCTGATCCCCCGGGTTTTGTTCTTGGCACAAAGGCGCCCGGATCCAGGCTTAGCAGTGAATGGCGAGGGGCCCGCAGCCCCCTCCCTCGGGCAGGCCTGGCAGGCTCAGCCCCTGCCTGCTTCCCCGCAGCCCATGAGCCCTCAGCTTCCTATTCAGAACCCCGGCTCAGCCACCCACAGGAGTATCAAAGGCTGGCAGATCTGCAGGGATTAAAGGAGGCAGTGAGGGGCTGGGGGTGGTTAGGGGAGAGCTGGGGGCACGCATATGGGACTCCCCTTTTCCGAGAACCTACTATGTGCTGGGTAGATGAGAATAGGAAAGACCAGAGAGGGGAGGGGACTTGCCCAAAGTCACACAGCAAGTCAGAATCAGGGTGCAAATCCAGATGGCCCTGCTCCCAGTCAAGGCCTGTTTTCATCACACAAGTTTCTTCTGTGCTTGGGACACCCCTGTCCTGTGGCCTCTTCCTGGGATGAAGAGACAGAGAGAAAAAGACAAAGGCAGACAGAGAGGAGAACCTGGCTGGGCAGACACAGAGGGAGGGAGGATTTCCTGTGGGAAGCTCCTCCCCTGACTGCCTGACGGGGGCGCTGAGGGCCAGGGCTGGAAGGATGCAGGTCCTGCCACCCCCCAACCCCGCCCGCCCCCCGCCTGTAAATGCCTGGTTGGCTTGAGGGGCAGACGACAGGCAGGGTTCCCCGCTTGGACGGAGCTCCAGGAAGCGGGCAGACGGAGCCCCGAGCAGGGGAATTGTGGAGCCTCCTGCACCAGGTCTGGCCCTGGCTGGTGGGAGTAGGATCTGGGAGTCCTCACCGACCTGGGGTACAGACTTGCCGGGGGGGATGGGGGAGTGCGGGTCTGGCTAGTGAGGCTCTGGGTGGGTGGAGAGGAGGGCAGCCATGATAGGCACTCAGACCCTGGGGCCTAGACCTGCTGTGTGGCCTAGGGGAGGTGCAACTGCCTCTCTGGACTTCAGCCCCACTCTAGGGCCCCAGAACCAGAAGACCCCCTAATTCTATTATAGGGGTTAGGGTCTGCTTCATGGAATCCTCATGGCGAGGCAGGCTGATGCTGAGCCCCAGACGGGCGCACTCCCATTCAGTCCTCCCCATAAGCCCACCAGAAGGCTACCACTATTCTCCCCTTACCTTACAGGTGAGGAAACTGAGGCTCAGAGAGGTCTTGTTCAAGTCACATGGCTGGTACAGATTTCAAAGCCTCACGACCTCACTCCATCCCCCTGCCCTCAGGATGCTGGGCCCTGACTCCTGGCTCCCTTCTTTCTACCTGTGGCAAGGTAGCAGAGGCAGGTGCCTACCTGCCCCCCACCTGCCCCCCAGCCACAGGCACGGTGCCACGGCACCCCCCAGGAATGTTGCTGCATTCCTGTGGCAGGGGTGTGGTTGCCGTGGCTCTGTTTGCCCGAGGCCTGGGCTGTTGCTAAGGCAAGCCCTACCCCCAGGCGCTGAGTCAGCAGGCTGGGCAGTCCTGGCACTCCCAGCCGAGCCGACCCTCACCAGGAAGGTGGTGGCAGGACCAGAGGAGGAAGCTCCAATTCCCATGGAGGAGGGAGGGGTGCCTGGGGCAGGAGTGGGCCAAAGGCTGGGAGTAATGGGGGAAGTCGGGCCCAGGAGCCCAGGGAGGGGAAGGGAGATCCATCCCCCAGAGAAGCTGGGGAGCAGAGTGAGGATTTCAGACCTGAAGGAAGGCGGCTGCTCCGCTGAGCACTGTCTGTGTGCCAGGCCCTGTGTCGCTGCTTTGTCTAGCCGCCTTATCTCATATAATAAAACTGACTCACTCTCCTCACCTTCTGTCTTTCATAAGGTGAACCTGAGGTGCGGTTAGTTCTTCTGCAAAAGGACACAGACAGGCCTGTGATGCTCAGAAAGGCTCTGCGTGTCCCAGGTGGGAATGGTGGGGACACGACTCCCCCACGCCTCCTCTGCCAGGCTGGCTCTGTGAGCCTGGACTCCCACTCTGGGTCTCAGTTTCCAAGCTCTGCTGGGGTTGGCCGAGAGGGAGAGGCGCCGTGACCTCCTCCTCAGGGCTGATATACTTGATTAGGGACAAGTGACCTTGGCTGGCCTTACCCACTCCAGGTCAGACATTGATCTCCCAGCAAGATCTTCCAGCAGTCTCACAGAGGGTGCCTCCATGCTCAGATTCCTTTTTCTTTTTTTCTTTTTCTTTCTTTTTTTTTTTTTTTTTTAATTGAGATGGAGTCTTGCTGTCGTCGGCCCAGGCTGGAGTGCAATGGCGCGATCTGGGCTTACTGCAACCTCCACCTCCCAGGTTCAAGCAATTCTCCTGCCTCAGCCTCCCGAGTAGCTGGGATTACAGGCGCCTGCCACCATGCCCAGCTAATTTTTGTGTTTTTAGTAGAGATGGGGTTTCACCATATTGGCCAGGCTGCTCTCGATCTCCTGACCTCATGATCTGCCCGCCTCGGCCTCCCAAAGTGCTGGGATTACAGGGGTGAGCCACCGCGCCCGGCCAGATTCCTTTTCCATTATGGGCCACGCCCCTAGCCTGCCGCCCTCACCCCACTCTATCCCCTGCCACTTAGAGATGCTGAGGCAGAAGGCAAAGAAAGCCACACCCCAGGAGAAACAGTAGGGTGGAGGGCCCAGGGCCAGGAGGGGCTGGGGACGGAGGGGGCCTGGGCTGTTGGCCTCCTGGTGCCAGCTCTGCTCCCTTCTGGGTCTTCCCAGGAACAGAATTGGCAGGTTTGGGGCACTGGGTGCCAGGATGGGAAGATGGGTGAAGCCGGTGGGGCGTGGGGGTCAGGAGGTCGGGAGTTTCGATGGCGGGTTTTGGCGGTTTTTTGATAAGAGAACCAAGGGGTGGTCACAGTCCGTGGGAGACAGGGCTGAATAGGGCGGGGTGGGAGGGGGCAGTGATCCGACTCCTGGCCAGCCAAGCACTTGTGCCCCACTGTCCAGGGCCTCCGCCCAGGTCTCAGGACCAGCTGCTCCCAGCCGTGGCTGCCCTCCCAGGTTTAGAGTCGGCGAGACTCCAATACATGACATGAACCTGGGGACTCGGGGCTGAGAGAGGCGGTGTCTGTTGTACAGATGACCCTCCCTTGGAGACATTCACCCTAGAGCTGCTGGACTGAGCTGAGGTCCCAGTCTGATGGGGGAAGGTCACCTCTGCCCTGGGAATATCCCTACTCCGATGCAGAACCCACAGCCTCTGTCCTCAGGGAGCTCCTAGTCTGATAGCCGAGGCCTGGCCTCTGTCCTGCCTCCACTCTCATGGGGTAAACCACAGCCTCTGCCCTCTGAGGAAGGGACATGTACTCAATTTCTGGAAGAGCCCTCCAATCTGCTAGAGGAGTCACCACCCCTTTCCCTCGGGGAGTTTGCGGTCTGAAGGCAGAGGCGGGCAGACTTAGCGCTGACTGGCAGGGCTGCCCAGAGCCCGGGCCCTTCACCTGCTGGGCCTGCTGAGGCCAACTTGGAGGTGAGGAAGGCAGGGCAGGGCCCAGAGATCCCCACTCCTCCCAGGGATCAGCCTAGGGTCAGGCTTGAGCGAGGTCTGGCCCCGCTGCCCTGACTAGGGGGTGGTCTCTGCAGACAGGCCCCGAGGCACATTCTCAGGCTGTGTCATGAGGCAGTTCTGCTGGGCAAAACAGTTATTACCGCCGGTGGCTGGCGAGACAGGGAGGGTCTATTACAGGGTTGGAGCTGCAGGCAGCCCCCACTTCACTCCACCCCACCCACCGCACACACACACCTGCGCACACACACACTCCCATGGGCAGACTCACTAGTTGCATGATTTTCAACGAATCCCTTCACTTCTCCAGGGCTCAGTTTCTTCATCTGTAAAAGGAGGATAATGACATAGGCTTGCCTGGACACGTGACACCTAAGAGCCTCCATCCCTTACCAGGTTCCATTGCACGGGACACACACTCTCAGACATGGACACATATACGACCTTGAACACTCACCTGGGAACTCCCATACAGTATGCACACATGTCCTGGCTTGCATGCCTTCACCCAAGTGCACACACACCTGTATAAGAAGTTAGAGGGGCTAGGCATGGTGGCTCATGCCTGTCATCCCACCACTTACAGTTGCCAAGGCAGAAGGATTGTTTGAGCCCAGGAGATCGAGACTGGCCTGGGCAACACAGGGAGACCCTGTCTCTATAAAAACATTTTTAAAATTAGCTGGGTGTGGTGGTGCACATCTGTGGTCCAAACTACTCAGGAGACTGAGGTGGGAGGTTCACTTGAACCCTGGAGTTCAAGGCTGCAGTGAGCAGTAATGGTACCACTGCACTCTAACCTGGGCAACAGAGTAAGACTCTGTCTCCAAAGGAAAAAAAGGAAAAAAAAAAGGTGGAGGATTGGGGCAAAGACTGCAGGAACCCAAAGGGAGCTCTCATTCCCCCTCCACCAGCAGCATTCTGTCTCTGGGGCAGCCTCCCACATCTACAGGCTCAGTGCCCCTTCCTTACCCTCTCTCCAGGGGAAATGCCAGGTTAACAGGGGGAGTACGAGCATGTGAGAGCCACGCAGATCTGGCTTCAAACCCCAACTCTGCCCCTGAGTCTTAGTTTCCTCATTTATAAAATGGGGAGATGAATAGTCTTTGGGAGATCATGAGGCAGCAGGTAGGGGTGGATTCCGTGAGATTATCTATATCAAGTGTGTTGCACATAAAGTGCCTAGGAAATAGTAAGTGCTCACTAAATGCTGCTTGGATTGACTTGGGAAGGCAGGACCTCTCTGGAGTGTGGAAGAAAACAGATAATTACCAGGTGTCTTCAACAAACTTGTTATGTTCCAGGACCTGAGCTGAGTACTGGTCCTCAGATCAAAAACAAAGCAAAAGCAAACCAAAGCCTGGTCCGTCCCTTCCCTGAAGATGCTTGTCCAATACTGGAAAGTTGTCAACATCCAGTTTTAAGTCAGCGTGAAATATGTTGGGAGACATGGCCAGGCGCGGTGACTCAAGCCTGTAATCCCAGCACTTTGGGAGGCCGAGACAGGCGGATCACGAGGTCAGGAGATCGAGACCATCCTGGCTAACACGGTGAAACCCCGTCTCTACTAAAAAAATACAAAAAACTAGCTGGACGAGGTGGCGA
>NW_012104687.1:363183-363681 GCF_000951045.1 Mandrillus leucophaeus
CCCAAGGGTGGGGACGCAGTGGGGGGACAGAGAGTTTTGTCAACATCCAGTTTTAAGTCAGCGTGAAATATGTTGGGAGACACAGCAAGGCAGGAAGGCACAGGTCAAAGAATAGGGTTGCCACTTGCCAGGGGGTAATCTTAGTCAGTGACTTTCTTTCTTTAAGTCTCTGTTTCCCTCTCCATATAATGGGCATGAAATAACCACCTCCCTGCACTGTTGTTCATGTTCATGAGGTTTTGGGCACATGGCTGGGCACAGTGGCTCATGCCTGAAATCCCAGCACTTTGGGAGGCTGAAGCAGGCGGATCACGAGGTCAGGAGATCGAGACCATCCTGGCTAACACGGTGAAACCCCGTCTCTACTAAAAAAATACAAAAAACTAGCTGGACGAGGTGGCGAGCGCCTCTAGTCCCAGCTATTCGGGAGGCTGAGGCCAGAGAATGGCGTGAACCCGGGAGGCGAGACTCCAATACATGACATGAACCTGGGGACTC
>NW_012104687.1:363739-368873 GCF_000951045.1 Mandrillus leucophaeus
GGTCAGGAGTTTAAGACCAGCCTGACCAACATGGTGAAAACCCATTTCCACTAAAAATACAAAAATCAGCTGGGCGTGGCAGCGCATGCCTGTAATCCCAGCTACTCAGGAGGCTGAGGCAGGAGAATCACTTGAACCCAGGAGACAGAGGTTGCAGCGAGCTGAGATCATGCCATCGCACTCCAGCCTAGGTGACAAAGTGATACTCTGTCGCACATTGCCAAGATCACTAAGTAGAAGGGATGGTGACTGTGGTACTGCTGCCCTGGAAGTTGTCTCTGGGTCCCTTTCTCCTCTTCTGAGCCAGTGCTGGGAAGGGTCTGAAGGTCTAGGATGAGGCTCTCTTTTCATGGCAGAGCTGGAGGTTTCCCTGCCGAGAACCCAATCCAATAGACCTCAGATCTCAGGATCAGGGCAAGGGACTGGGGCACCTTGGGGTGTGCTTGTGCTTGGAGAGACATGGTCAGCCTTTAGCCTGGATTTGGGCATTTCTAGTGACCATAGACCTGTGGGAGTAACAGAGGTGTCCTAACCCTTAGCAGTGTCCAGTCTGACAGGAGACACACAGCCCCTTGCCCCCAGGAGCATCCAGTCAGAGGAGGGAGACAGCACAAGAAGTCACCCTCTCGATAAGCTAAGATTTCACCATGGCAGAGCTGGAAGGCCCCTTAGAGATGTCTCTTGAGTCACAAGGAGCTTGGTCTGGAGAGATTCACTTAGGGTCCCAAGGGTGGGGACGCAGTGGGGGGACAGAGAGTTGGGGGGGTGCGATGCAGCAGGGCTGAGGTGAACTAGAGCATGCATATCCTGACTACCGGCCTTCAGAGTCAGAATGCCACACTCAGCCTCCGCTCAGACAAACCTACGCTCTCATTCCCACCCTTGCGTGGCCACTCAGCAAGCGCCTGGTGCGAATTTCCCTTTTTACAGATGGGAACACTGAGACCAGAATGAGGAAGGAATTTTCCAGGTGTGAGACCTTAAGCAGACCCCCACCAGCTTTAGTTTTCTCATTTGTAAGTATCGATAGAAGTGGCCTTTCCATACAGGGTTGGTATGAGGACAGAAGAAGATGGGGGTGAAGGAAGCACAGAGACAAAGCTCAGCCAAGCCTAGCTATGATGACTGTGATGATGAATTACTATTGTTACGAAGTGTCAGTGGTGCCACTGGGCATGGTGGTGGTGGCTGAAGGCTTCCTGGAGGAGGTGACTTTTAAAGGCAGGGGTGGCCGAGTGCAGTGGCTCATGTCTGCAATCCTAACACTTTGGGAGGCGGAGGTGGGCAGACTGCTTGAGTCCAGGAGTTTAACACTAGCCTGGGCAACATGGCAAGACTCTGTCTCTATAAAAAAAAAAAAAAAAATACAAAAATTGCCGAGCATTGCCGGGCACAGTGGCTCATGCCTGTAATCTCAGCACTTTGGGAGACTGAGGCAGGTGGATCATGAGGTCAGGAGTTTGAGACCAGCCTGGCCAACATGGTGAAACCCCATCTGTAGTAAAAATACCAAAAAAAATTAACCGGGTGTGGTGACGTGTGCCTGTAATCCCAGCTGCTCGGGAGGCTAAGACAGGAGAATTGCTTGAACCCGGGAGGCGGAGGTTGCAGTGAGCCGAGATCTGGCCACTGTACTCCAGCCTGGGTGACAAAGCCAGACATCGACACACACATACACAAAATTAGCCAGGCGTGGTGGTGCATGTCTGTGGCCCCAGCTGCTGGGAAACTGAGGTGGGAGGATCACCTGAGCCCAGGGAGATGAAAGGCTGCAGTGAGTCATGATCGCACAACTGCACTCCGGCCTGGGTGACAGAGCGAGACCCTGTTTCGAAAAAATAAATAAATACATTTTAAAATAAATTTAAAACAAATTAAGGCAAGGGTGGTGGGTTTGGGGAGGAGGGGCAGAGAGAGAGGCGGGCCCAGGGAGGCTGGCGGGGCTCAAGGGGAGGAACCTGCAATGGTATGCAAAGTGCTTGGGGCTCCCCGGGCCACCGCTCCCCAATCCCGTTTCCATGACGACGGAGGTCGCCGCCCCCCAGGCCCGGACCCCTTTTACGAGACGCAGAGGCAGTTCCTCGCCGCGGGGAAGGGGCTCTGGCTCCGCGGTAAACTGCGAGCGGCGACCCTCAAAGGCGGCACCTGCGGAGCTGGAAGCTGGGGCGGACTGGGGTGCGAGACTTGGGGGTTGGGGGTGAGGCTGGGACAGGGGCCGCCCCGCCCCGCTTCCTCTCGCCTCCTGCGCTAGCTTCCACACAGCACTTCCCACCCTGGGACCCTGGCTACCCCAGGACCCGCTCCCAGGGCAGGTGGGGCACCCCCCCACCCACTCCCCGCTAGCCCTGCAGGACCCGGAGTTCCACCCCCTGCCCCCACCGCACCCCCGGCTCGCGTCCCTCCTCTAGTCCCGCTCCATTGTCCTGGCAGCCTTGCTCTCTACTGCCTCCTCCCACCTCCCTCTCCTCCACGTGGCCCGGGCTCCTTCCTGGGCTTTCCTGGGTGCCCAGCATTCTTCATCTGCCACTGTGTCTGTGTCTCTCCAAGTCTCTTTCTGCTGGTCTCTTGTCTCTCAGCAGCAGGAAGACGAGAGGGAGCGGTGGTGGGGAGTGAGAGCCCTTTGAGGGAGGAGACTGGATGACCCCAGGCAAGGGACTTCCAGGGCTGGGGGAGCCTGGGTCCCCAGCCATGCTGGTCATTAGTCAGGCCCCTCTTAAGGAATCAGGAAGTAAGAATGGAGGCCGGGCACAGTGGCTAACGCCTGTAATTGCAGCGTTTTGGGAGGCCAAGGCAGGTGGATCACCTGAGGTCAGGAGTTCGCGACCAACCTGGCCAACATGGTGAAACCCCATCTCTGCTAAAAATACAAAAATTAGCCGGGCATGGTGGCTGGTGCCTGTAATCCCAGCTACTCCGGAGGCTGAGGCGGGAGAATCACTGGAACCCCGGAGGTGGAGGTTGCAGTGAGCCAAGATCTGGCCACTACACTCCAGCCTGGGTGACAAAGAAAGACTCCATCTCGGAAAAGAAAAAACAAAACCAAAAAACAAAATTAATCAGGCGTGGTGGGGCAGGCCTGTAATCCCAGCAACTTGGGAGGCTGAGGCAGGAGAATCGCTTGAACTCGGGAGGTGGAGGTTGCAATGGACTGAGATCACACCACTGCACTCCAGCCTGGGCGACAGAGCGAGACTCTGTCCCCCTCTTCCCCACCGCCAAAAAAGAAAAAAGAATGGAGGTGGGAGAATTTTCCAGTCGTATATTTCTTTTTGAGCAGGCCATTGATGCCTATGGTGCAACAGACCGCAGTGTGCCCCCTACCAAGAGGTTCCCGGTCTCCCTGTCCCCCATCCCTCCCCAGCTCCTCATCCAGGTCCCTGGCCCTCTGCTCAGCACAAGGCATGCTGGTGGCCAGAGACGTATCTACTGACATGAACACATGCCCCCACCTACACAGCACTGGTTGGGGGATACCACAGGGGTCCAACTAGGGAACATGTCAACAGTGACAAGAATGGACAAGTGACCTGTGGCATGATGGATGGGCTGGCAGACAGATGGATGGATGGGTTGGTAGAAAGACAGACAGATGGAGCTGCTAGGAGGTGACTACCTGGCTGTCTGGGAAGTGATGGATGGGATGCAAAGAGGGCTGAGAGGGGCTGGGCCAAGGTGGGAAGGAAGGAAGGAAGGAAGGACAGATTGACAGATGAAGGACACAGCTGAAGGGCTTGGGGGATAGATGGGTGGGGTCTGGACAAATGATGAGAGACCCTGCTGAGGACAGGGACAGGGTCTTGCAGGGGTGTTGTGGCAGAAGTGATGGACAGGGCTGGGTGGGGATAGACTGCTCACTGCAGGGCTAGCTACAGGCAGACGGCAGACAGATGGACCCATGTGTGGATGGACGGATGGGCAGACGGATGGAGGGGGAACAGGGAGGGAGTGAGCAGGGACCCGCTGGGACTGGTTGATGAAGATGGATGGACAGACAGAGGGAAACAGGGCAGGAAGCGGAATGGGAACTGGGGGAGGGAAGACCATGTCCTGTCCCGAGGTGGTCCCTACAGAGCCCCTGAGACCTGGCCATTAGGAAAGTGTATGCGAGTTTGCATGGACAGGTGTGTGTGTGTGTGCGCTAGCGTGCGCACAGGCATCTGTGGGTGCCCTGGCGTGGCTGTGTTCCTGGTACTTCCTGGTGTGTGTGGCCTTGTGAGGGCCCAGGCCTGGTGATGGGTGTGGAAATAGGGGCCTGGAGGAGTGTAAGCTCTCTCCTCTTCCCTCAGGGGTTGAAGGGGTCCTGGTGGGTTTATCCAGGGAGCATGGCAGCCAGGGGGCCTGGGGCAGATTTCTGGTGAATGGGGGCCTTGTGTGTTAGTGCCTGCAGGGAGGGGAGGGGGCTAGTCAGACTGGGAGGTTCTCAGAGACAGAAAACAAACAGAGGGGCTTCCCTGACCCCTTCCTCCCTTCCTCCCTTCTTCCTTGCAAGCCTCCACCCAGGCCTGCAGCCAAACTGTCAGGACTCAGGAAGGGGGTGGCACCTGACAGGTACCCTGCCAGCCTGGGGCCCCCAAATATGGTGTCAGTGATAAATATAATCCTAGCTGACATTTACGGACTACTTGCCATGTGCCAGGCACATTGCCAGGTTTTTCAGGCTCCTATGTCTCCCCACAAGGTGGGTATTGTATTATTTTTATCCCCACTTGACCGAGAAGAAGAGCTCAGGGCAGTAAAGCACCTCATCCAAATCTCCCAGTAAGTGGTGGCCCTGGGAAGCCAGAAATTTGCCCTCAGCCCCTGGCCGACAACAGCTTGATCTTCCTCTGCACATCTGCCACGGGGACACGGGTTGTCAGGCTGACCCTCAGAACACAGTGAAAGGAGGAGAGGAGGGTAGAGAAAAGTTAGCAGTGATGTCCAGAGGCCACGTGGTTAGCTGAGTAGCATCAGGGCCTTTAGAGCTCAATGGCTTGGATTCAGAGCCTGACTTTGCCACTTCCTTGTGCAATGTCGAGCAGGTCACTTCACCTGTGTAAGCCTCAGTTTCCTTGTCTGTGAAATGGGGAGTGTGCTGCTCACAGAGGCTGCTGGGAGTATAAAATAAGGTAATATAAGAAAAGTAGGCCGGGCG
>NW_012104687.1:370273-394197 GCF_000951045.1 Mandrillus leucophaeus
GCAACCTCCGCCTCCCGGGTTCAAGCTGTTCCCCTGCCTCAGCCTCCAGAGTAGCTGGGATTACAGGCATGCGCCACCACGCCTGGCTAATCTCGTATTTTTAGTAGAGACGGGGTTTCTCCATGTTGGTCGGGCTGGTCTCGAACTCCTGACCTCAGGTGATCCGCCCGCCTAGACCTCCCAAAGTGCTGGAATTACAGGCGTGAGCTCCCGCGTCCGGCCCGCTTTTTCTTTATTTTATTTTTATTTTTTCACACACATTCCGTAGGATGAGATGCTTTTTGATTTTTTTTAAAGAACACCTCGTTGAAGACTGGCACTCAGAGGCAGAAGAAAAGCCTGTGGTTCCGATGGTCAGGGAAAGGCGTTGGGGGTCGAAGCTGAATTGGGAGAGAGGAGGATGTGGCCGGATGGGGAAGGCAAGGCCGAGCAGAATGAGAGGCGCCCTCAGGGAATCGGGGATGTTGGAAGGGGGCTGTGAATACAGGCGGGAGGTGGGCGGAACCCGCCGAAGCTACCGGGCGACGGCCTCCCCAATGCGGGCCCAGGCTGAGGCCCCGCCTCGCCCGGAGGCTCCGCCCGCATCCAGGCCCCGCGGGCAGGATTTACCGAGAACCCACTTCAAAGGCTCCCAGGAAGCGCGAGAGAGCCCCAAAGGAAGCGGCGCAGCCTCTAATCCAGCTCTGGGGGTGGGGGAAGCCCCGCAATTATTGGGGGGCTTCCTCCCGCGCTACCCCCTTTAAAACCCGGGAGCCCACATTTAAGTCTCCCCGCCCCCACCTCAAATTGCCTCCTTGCTGGGGGTGAGGCGGTGTTCAGCAAAACTTTTATTCAGACGAGTTCACCCCAGAACCTCACCTGAAAAGCTGAACAGTCTCTCTTTGCGGCTGCAACCGGGGAGTGTTTTCTTTTGAAAAAGACGGGGCCCTAGTTACCGCATGTGTGTGTAACACACACGTTTACTGGGCACCACTGTATGCCCGGCACCATGGGGGATGGCAAGATGGAATAAAATCAGGCCTCTGTGCTTCAGGGATCCCCCTGGCTAAAGAGGAGGGAGTGAGAGCCGGAATTATTTATTTGGCCTGGGGGAACCCAGTCGGTTCTTCAGAAGTGACTTTCCATCGATTGTAAAGGTAGATAGCTAAGATTCAATGCACATTCACTGTGTGCCTAGCACTGAGCGAAGGGCATTAGATACATGATGGTCTCACTGAGTCCCAGGCAGCAGCCCTGAAGGGTGGAAACCAGGATTATTGCACCCACGTGGCTCCACCAAGGCCACACAGTGGGTTACATGGCAGAATCCAGGTCTGCTGGACCCACTGTTCATTCATTCACCAAATCTGTGTTGGGCTCGCACTATAGACCAGGCACTTTCCTACCCTTTGGCACTCCGTTCTCCTGTGTTATGTATGCCAAGGCAGGTCGAGTAGGAGCTGCCCAGATGGAAGGGGCATCCGGGGAGAGGGCACAGCTGGGACAAAGGCATGAAAGCCCAGGATGTGTTCAAAAAAGAGCAGGTCGACTCGGCTCTGGGGGAGACACACTTCACTTCTTAGTTCCATCTCTGCCACGTACCACTGTGTAATTTTAGTCATTTCTTCTCTCTGAGCCCCACATTGTTTCTGCAAAAATGGAAGAAATATTAGTTTTTCCTTCCAGGGCTAGAGAGGATTGAATGAGTTCACAGAGGTGAAGTGGCCTGGCATAGAGCAGGCCTTCAAGAAATGTGGATTGAAATGAGTGGAGGGGGCTGGGCGCGGTGAGGCTGAGGCACTTTGAGAGGCTGAGACCATTCAGAGGCAATGATCCAGATGTACCCATGACAGTGTGTGCTGGATCTAGCCTGTCTGGGCCAGAATCCCAGCTCCAAATTTTACTTCCAAATTTGCTGTTCTGTAAAATGTGTACAGGAGCAGTGCCACCTCATTGAAAGTGTCATGAGAACTAAGTGGATTGCTATAGAGAAGTGCCTAGAACTGGGTCCGAGACACAGTAGTGCTTTATAAGTATTGGCTACAATTCTTTTCTTTTCTTTAAAAAAATTTTTTTTTTTTGAGACAGGGTCTCACTTGGTTGCCTAGGCTGGAGTGCAGTGGTGCAATCACAGCTCATTGCAGCCTTGACCTCCTAGGCTCAAGCAATCCTCCTGCCTCAGCCGCCTGAGTAGCTAAGATCACAGGTGCTCACCACCATGCCCAGTTATTTTTTTTTTCTTTTTTCTTTTGTAGAGATGGAGTCTCACTGTATTGCCCAGGCCACATTATTTTTTTTTTGATGCTCTTGGCCAAAGGCAGGCACAGATTAAAGGTGGGTTAAGTGAGGCCATGGCTTCAGCATTCACCTTTGTCATCTCCTTGACCCCAGTCCCCAGCCCCAGCTAAGTCCTAGCAAAGGTGGGCCCCTAAGCAGACTGGTGGGCTGGAGGCAGGGATTGGCAGGGGAGGCAGTCACACACAAACACACACTCACTCGAGTTCCACCTGCCTGTACAGGAACCTTGTCTGCTGCAGTGGCGCTGAGGCCCTGAGGGCTCCTTGGGGCCTTTATGGGGTAATTCCATCTCCATTAGGGCTGATTGTATCGCTGTAAATACCACGTTTTGGTGCCGCTTTATAAGACTCACTGAAAAACTTTCCTCCTTAGCACCCAGTCACCTAGAGCGGGAAGGACTCTGAGTTGGACAGGAAAAGAGGGAAGGGTGTGTCATCAGATGGGTGACTAAAAGCCAGGGAACGGCCCCCACCCCATACCCTCTTGCTGCCACCTGACATACCACTCCTTTCCATAGGCCTCTGCTCACGTCACACACTGCAGGTGAGCGACACCCTGCCCTGTGCTCTCGGCCCTCAACTTGTGCATATACTGCTGGGCATGTGGCCCACAGCCATCAGGGCCTGCCTGCACCCCGCCATGTGCGTGTGCTTGGATCCAACCTTTTGAGGCCACACATGGAAACCCACACTTGTCACCGGAAGGACCGACCAACACTACGTACAGAGAGTTTCACGCAACACAGAACTTGCAACACTGTCATTCACTCAGTTCATTCATTCAGCGGAGGCTTGCTGAATATCTAGTGTGTATCAGGCACTGACTGTTTTCTTTTTTTTTTTTTTTTTGACTCTAACTCTGTCACCCAGGCTGGAGTACAGTGCCGCGGTCTTGGCTCACTGCAACCTCCGCCTCTTGGGTTCAAGCGATTCTCCTTCCTCCACCTCGAGTAGCTGGGATTACAGGCGTGCACCACCACGCCTGGCTAATTTTTGTATTTTTAGTAGAGATGGGATTTCACCATGATGACAAGGTCGGTCTCGAACTCCTGACCTCAAGTGATCTAGCTGCCTTGGCCTCCCAAAGTGCTGGGTTTATAGAGGTGAGCCACCGTGTCTGGCCCAGGAACTGCCTGTTTTCTACAAACATCCCTGTCCTCCTGCAGTGTGTCCTCTAGTGACACATCTGACAGATGGAGCCTGCAAATGGCATATAACATACATGTACAAGCAGTGGCTTCCACGCAACTCACATGGAGTCTTACACACACCAGTACCCCTAGCTCAGAGGCTCCAATACAACATGCAAAACACTTATCCAAACCACATACTACACACATGCTCACACTCATCCACACACCCCATGTGCCTGTCCGTAGAGCCCCGGGCACAACACATGCCCGGCTCTCCACGGATGTGGCTTCCTGTTGCTGAACTGTGTGTAACCCAGTAACAGCTGAGATTTCATGCGCGCTTTCTGTAGTTCTGGCCCCCGTAGTTTACATGCATGACTTTATTTGATCTTTACAGTAACTCTCCGAAATAGGCTTTACATCTTCCCAGTGAGCAAACTGAGACTCAGAAAAGTGAAATAACTTGTTCAGAAACTCGCGGACTCACTCCACAACTACTGCGAAGTATGGCACACTCACAAATACATGCATACACAAATCCACGCTCGCATGCACTCATACACAAATCTCTCACACCCACATGCACATTCATACACACATCTAGACACATCCACACAATCCACACATTCAAATACACACTCACACACACTCATACCTAAATCCTCTCATGCCCATGCACACACACTCATACACACATATACCAATTTTTTTTTTTTTTTTTGGAGACCGAGTCTTGCTGGCCCAGGCTGGAGTGCAGTGGTGCAATCTCCGCTCACTGCAATCTCTGCCTCCGGGGTTCAAGTAATTCCCCAGCCTTAGCCTCCTTAGTAGATGGGATTACAGGTGAGTGGCACCACGCCCAGCTAATTTTTTTGTATTTTTAGTAGAGACAGGGTTTCACGATGTTGGCCAGGCATGTCTCGAACTCCTGACCTCAAATGATCTGCCTGCCTCGGGCTCCCAAAGTGCTAGAATTACAGGCGTAAGCCGCCATGCCTGGTCACATACAACACTTATGTCCATACACACACACAGAGTCATACATACATCAACACTCTCATGTCTACACACATGCATGCACATTCAACACAATCTCACACCGTCACACACATGCACTTATTCTCACAGGCACTTGCACACTCACAGGCTCTCAGAGGACCAAGGCTCTCCTCCTATCCTCTTGGTCAAAGGCTTTAATTAACCCCAACACCTGTAATTAACCCTTCCTCTCCTCCTGCAGAAGAGACGTCTGGACCCGCTTCCCAAGAACAGGCACTAAGGCAAGAGGCCAAGATGTCCACATCCAGCAGAGAGGACCCAGGTGCCTGGGTAGCAGGTCCCGGACGTCGAAGCAAGGATGGGGTCAGAGAGGAAGAGGTAGGCAAAGGGAGTCTGGGGCCTCCCAGGAAATCAGGCCTGCCACAGTTGCTCTTCCTAGACTAGTCAAATGGTGATTGGCCAACAGGCAGCCGTGGGTGGCCGGGCAGGCTGGCCAGAGCACATTTGCCGTTTGTTTCACTCACACTAGCCGCTTCTGTCAGGAAGGGAGATGAGCTCATGTCTGAGGAAGTTTTGTGAAGAGGCCTTATCAAGGGGCAGGTGGTAGGCAGGTGTCCTCCAAAGTGTCAAAACCTATCAACCAATCCTGCCATGCCAGGGTTGGGGGCTAGGGGTGCTCTGCATGGCCGCCCCTTCCCCCTTCCCCAAAAAGAAGCAATGGTTCAAGCAGAGACCACCAGGATTCAAATCCTACTTCTACTACCCATGAACTGTACACCCCTTGGGCATGTTGTTTCTGCTCTTGGAGCCTCAGTTTCCTCTTGATGACCCCTGCCTCCCAGATGAGAATGATTAATAAATAAGATAGTGCATGTCTGATCCATTGCCAGAGGAAATGAACCTACTCTTAGATCATAGTAGGCTTAGAGGCTTCTGAACAGAGATACTCTTCTTGACCATTAACAGCTTGGTACACTCTTCAAGGGTTTTAGGAAGGAGGGCATCCGGGTCTATTTCTGGGCCACTCTCCCAGGCCTGCTGCTTAGAAGGTAACTGCTTACTGGACCCCCAATCCATTTCAGCTCAGGCCTTCAGGCCAGCGTTCAGCTCAGTCGCATTGAGCTCAGTCTCAGAGGTGAAGGACAGAATGGGTATGGCTCAGCGCAAAACCATTCCACGTTTGCAACGAGGATCCCAGGCTCAGAGATCCCTGGGGACTAACCCGTAGGGGCGCTGGCGCTTTGAGACGCTCAAATTCTGGAGGGCCTGCGGAGATCCCGCGAGTCCAGAGGGCCCCAAGGTCCTCCTCCAAACCCCTTCGGACTTCCCCTCCCTCTCCTCCGGGTGCCAGCCCGGCCCCTTTAAAGACATTCCTGAGGGCGTGGCCTCGGTGACGTCACGCGGGGCATGAATGAACAGGAGTCGGTTCTCACCCAACTTCCATTAAGGACTCTGGGCAGGAGGGGCAGAAGTTGCGCGCGGGTTGGCTGGCGGGAGCGGACACCCAGGCCGGCGTGCAGGCTTGCGGGTGTGCGGGCGCCGGGCTCGGGGAATCGGACCGAGAGCAAGGAGCGCGGCATGGAGCTCTGGGCAGCCCGCGCCTGCTTCGCCCTGCTGTGGGGCTGTGCGCTGGCCCCGGCCACGGCAGCGCAGGGCAAGGAAGGTGAGTGCGCGCGGCGTCTGGCCCCCTGGCCCCCGGGCCCCAGTGCCCCCCAGAGCCCGGCGCGTCTTCACCCGCGCAACTTTGGAAACCGACCTGGTGCCGCCCAGTTCCGGCGAGCTGGAGTCCGGAGGGCGCACGGGCTGCGATCGAGGCGAGCCCTGGCCCCCAACCGGGGTCATAGGGGCTCCGGAGAATAAGGGATTTCAACTTGGTCGCACGGGCCTCGGAGGCTGCGGAGAAGAGGACGCGGCGCAGGCCACGCGGTTGCAGTCCAGGCGGCGGCTTTGGGAACGCGTCCCGGCGGGGGGCTTGGGGAGTGCCCTAGAGAACTGGGTGTTTGGGAGGCTTTCCGCGGGCTCAGCTTCTTAGTGACCTGAATTTACTAACCCACTTGCCGGGGTTTTGCGGAGAAGGCATACTGTGCAGGCCTTGCAGTTTGAGGAGGGGGCTCGGGCGGACGGGAGCCCCCTGGCGAAGCCCGTGTTCCCTGAGATTTTCTCCATGCCCCCCTTCACCTCCAGTCCCGGGGGAGAGCGTGGAGGAAGGTTCGGGCCAATCCCTCCTCACACACTCCTTTCCCTCCTTCCCAAGCCGCACTCCCGGGCTCCCGGGGCAGGTTAGGGGCAGCTAGTGCGGACAGGAAGTCCCAAAGTCAAGCGTTCTGAGCAAGGGTGACTCAGAACGAGGAAATGCGGCAGGTGGGGGCGCGGCCTCCCTACGTGTGGAGCTGTCAGCCCAGGGCCACCAGGGAGTCAGGACACCCGGGGGTGGGGGACTGAATCATCCACCCCCGCCCCAGTGTTCCCGGAGCCGCGCAGGGTGAGGGGCCGAAGACTTTGCTCATGGCGCGGCGGGTGTGTAGTGGGGGTGTTGTCCCTCCGCTAAGGTCGCGGTGAGGATGGGGGCTCCTGCCCTGGCCGAGGACCTTCCTGTCCACCCAGCCGAGGCCAGCTTCAATTTCCAACAGTGAGGGCAAGGTTTCCCCGCCTGCCTGGGCAGAGCGAGGTTTCCGCAGGCTCCACAAGGGGAAGCGGGTGAGAAGTTCCCCCCTTTTTTTTTTTTTTTTTTTTGAGACGGAGTTTTGCTCTTGTCGCCCAGACTGCAGACTGGAGTGCAGTGGGGCAGTCTCGGCTCACTGCAACCTCCACCTCCCGGGTTCAATCGATTCTCCTGTCTCAGCCTCCTGAGTAGCTGGGATTACAGGCGCCCGCCACCACGCCCGGCTAATTTTTGTTTTTTAGTAGAGACAAGGTTTCACCATGTTGGCCAGGCTGATCCTGAACTCCTGACCTCAGGTGATCCACCCGCCTCGGCCTCCCAAAGTGCTGGGATTATAGGCATAAGCCACCGTGCCCGGCCTGTTTCCTTCTTTTTCTGCCTCCCAAACTGGGTTTGAAGGTTTTGCTGTTCCGTGTTGGGAGAAAAAGAGGCCAGATCTGGAGCCGTTGTGCAGTGGCAGGTGTTGGAGGTGGCATCCTGTCTCAGTCTCTGGAGTGACAGGACCCGGGTCTCAACTGGGACCTCTGGTTGCAGGAGGCACTCATGGTAGGGATTTCTGCCACCCTCAATATCCGCCCCACCAACGTTTGGTCCTCCCCCTTCCTGAGGGACTGTGGTTGGAGAGAAGGGGAGAGACAGCTGGAATCACTACAGGCCTTTCTCCTCGGCTGCCCATGGGGAGTGGGGAATTAGGCTGGTGCTTTGCTGCTGCAGCCCCGAGCTGGCTTGGAAGCCTGGAGCTGCCTTGTTCTTGTTCCCTGCGTCCACCTCTCCCCAGCCTGTGGTTAAACCCCACCCCCACACCCCATGGGGTGCATGGGGAAAGGCTTGTGTATTGCACTGGGGTAGGGGTACATTTTTGCTTGACTCTGAGTCCCCGTGAAAGACTCCCTAGAGAAGTGTGCTTAGGTGGGTGTGGGCATGATGGCCCAGCTGGCAGCTGCTGGTTTCAGTTCCTGGGAACCAGGTTGGATGCGTTGTGACGGCCTGGGGGTGGCTTAGGGGGCAGGCAGGAGGACACAGGTGCCTTTTTCACCTACCCCCAGGCTGCTGTGGACTTCTTTCTTGCCCCCTTGCCCCTAGGCTGTACTTGGTTGCCCACGTGGCTCCTGTTAGGTCGTCAACAGCTACTGAATCTGCCCTCTTTTTTACAAATGGGAAAACTGAGGGAGGCCCAAGTCCTTGCCAACCAGGGACCTCTGAACAGAGGACCAGACCTGAGCATCCCGCTTCTCGGCCGCTGGAGCCAAGGCCCTGCCTGCCTTATGGTTGGTGTCATGGTAGATTTCCTGGCATAGCTGGGCAGAGGCCTGGGCGGGTGGCAGGGGGTGCTGAGCTGGGGTGCTGCTGATGGGAAGAGGGCTGGAGAGTGCCAGAAAGTGCCTGGTTTCTGGTTCTGCTGGGGCCCAGTCTGCCCTCTGTCCCCTTCCCCTTTTCTTTCATGTTTTCCCCAGAGCGCCCACTTCCCCACTTCCTATAGGGCTCAGCTAGTCTTGGTTAGAGAGGAATGGGGGGAGCAGGGAGGGAACCACAGGACAGTGGGTGGTAGTCCTGCATTTGTGGAGGAAACTGTGGAGCAATGTGGACCCACAAAGATGGCACTTACGATGGAACTCATGGCAAAGAAGGAGGTGTTTTTTGCTTTTTTTTCCCCACAGAAATGGGAAGGAAAGGGGATAGAGGGCTCATGGATAAGCCCTGCTTAGCCTAAGCCTCTCCAGGAAGCCGTCTGGGGCAGCTGAGGGGCTCCCAGGCTCCCACCGTTTCCAGCGAAGTGGGAGCCTCTGTCCCTGGAAGAACCTGGGGAAAGAGCCGCGCCCGCGTCAGGGCGGAGGGACCCAGCGCTGGGCGCCTCCTGTTCCTGGTGGTTGGTTTGAGGGAATTTCCCTGGGAGGGGGCCGGGATTGGAAACCCGGGGCTGGGGGGGGGGCTTCTTCCTGCGTGAGGGCTTCTTTTCTTCTCTGATTGAGCCCTGTGCTACTTCTAGAGCCAGGCCTAGGCTGGAAAGGGAGGGCCCTCCATGCCAGGTTAACCCTTCAGAAGCCTAGTAGCGGTGAGCCCTCTCACTTGGGCACAGACCTCAGCCTCCTGTCAATCTGAGGGGGGGCTGCAGGACTGTGAGGAACCTTTGTCCTACCCACCCTGCTGAAATCAGGAGCCTCCAGATTCCTTCCTGTGTAGCTGGAACATTCCATTTGCTAGTGGGGTTAGTGAGTTTCAAAGCCCCGGCCCTGGGCATGTCTGAACAAATCCCTGCCCCTGCCCACCTCGCTGCCCCCAGCCACCCTCCCCTATCCCCACAGCCTCTGCCATGGGGCCGGTGCCACATTGGATTTCCTCTTGCCTGTCTGGGCTGCCTGACCCTTCTTAGAGAGGTCTGGCCTGGTCAGTAGTGGGGGTGGCAGCATTTCACGCCCCAGCCTGGGGCCTTCAGCCCAGGTAGGAGGGCCATGTCACTTCAGGAAGGGGTTTCCAAGACCGCCCTCAGAGCCCAGCTCCCATCTCCCCAAACCAGTCCATCCCTGCTCCCAGCCTGCCTGGAGCTCTGTCCACCCTTTGAGTCCTTCTCCGGTGCTGGCCTTGAGGAATGGGGCTTCTGAGGCAGATTCCTCATGCTCCAGGGCCCAAAGGAAGCATTGACTTGGTTTCTTTACCCCCACCTTAGGGCTTTACCCTCTGAATCCATCTTGCATGGGTTCTGTGCCTCCATTTTTCCATCTCCTTACCCTCTAGGGAGGGCAGCACTTATTGGCAGCTACCTGGACTTTACTTGGAAATGGAGCGGGGGCAGTACCTAGGGTCTTAGGTTTTGGCTATGGCCTCTGAGCCTGGCGGAGAACCTGGGGTGGATCAGTGGGAGGAGCCCAAGGGCAGGACTGGTCTAGGGAAGCCCCTGGGAGTGCATCCCTCCGCCAGGCTCCAGTTGCCTCTCTGGGAACAGGATGGTCCTGATACCTGGTCCCTCTGGGCCTAGAATGTCCCCTACAAGGGCTTTCACCCCTGATTCCCCAGGAAACTCTGGCACCCCTGGCAGGGCAGTGGTCAGGATGTGAGGGGCAGGGGCGGTGGGAGTGACTTTCCCAGGGAGGGGACCTCGCCAGCTGTGTGTATCTTTGGGCCCCTCTTAGGGGCCCTATGGGTTCAGGGATTTATCCTGCCTGCTCTGTGGCTTTTGTGGTGAGAAGATCGGTTTCCAGATACCCCCTTCCCTCCTCCACCCTGGAGCTGTTCCCACCTGTTAACAGGACTCTCTTCTTGGAGTGCCACAAGATGCACGTGTACATATAGGTGTATATGTGTGTGCCACATGACCTGAGTGGGCTTGGTGTGTTTCCTGCTGGGGGGAACGTGGCAGAAGCAGACACCAGTGTCCCCAAGGCCCACATGCATGTGAAGTGCTGCCGAAGGGCCTTGTTCAAGGAAGCAGACGGGGCGGTGTGGTGTCATTTAATACCCTGCTCAGTCAAGCTCTCTGCCCAGCTGCTGTTCTCCTGCTGGGCTGAGCTCCCTGGCCTGCTCTGCCCAGCTGGGGACTAACAGAGGAGGGCAGCATGGCTGGAATCCTAGCCTGGGAGACAAGAGGCCCAGTCCTGACCCCAACCTGCTCTGTGGCTTCAGCTGGGTTCCATCCCTCGTGGTTCTCATGAGGGAAACATTCTGGGCCTGTTTCCCTCATGAGTCAAGGGATGGTTTTCTTGGATATGGTGACCCTGTGTGGTGGGGTCTCTCTCTGTCTAAGAGTTGGGGTTCCTGGAGGGATCCTCACCTTTTCTGCCATGGTCTGACTCCTGAAGTCAGGCTCACCCCCTCTCCCTTCTCTCTTTCAGTGGTACTGCTGGACTTTGCTGCAGCTGGAGGGGAGCTCGGCTGGCTCACACACCCGTATGGCAAAGGGGTACGTAAGCCTTCGGGGTGGGGAGGGGTGTGGGAATGGAGCTGCTGGTCCCCTGTAGAGATGGCGAAACTGAGGCCCAGGGAGCATGGGGCATGGCTTCAATTCAGCAGCTCAGCCAGGTCTCGGGCTCAGGGTCCAGCTTCTCACACCAGACTCAGAGGCAGCCGGCCCAGGCCGGGGCTGGATGGGCATGGGAAGGTACTGGGGGCGGTAGGTGTAAGCCTGAAAGGTGGGGGGAACTGGGGAGACAGAGAAGGCCCTAGTGGAGCTGGGCCTTCCATGTTCCAGAAAGGCTGACAGTCAGAGGGATCTCTGACAGCCCCCATCCACCTCTTGGGCGGGAAGGGGTTAAAGGTGTCCCCTGTCTTGAGATCTCAGCCCAGGAGGTGAGAGGTGAAGAAGAGACAGGGAACAGGAAAACCTGATCAAGTTCCTTCCTGCCCGCCCCTTTCCCACCTCCAGCTGTTGCTTCCCCTTCCTGTAGGGGGCTGCATTTCTCTGCCTCATTCTCACCCAGGTCTTCCCCTCTATGCTGTCCTGATGTGACCAGGAGTGGGGGCAGGGGCTGGAGGCTTTTCCCCCCAGCTGTGTGTGTCTGCTGTGTGATCTTGGGGAACATGCTGCGGCTCTTGGGGCCTCAGTTTCCCTCTCTATACAGTGGGCCCTTGCTGAGTTCGTCCTGGGGCCCTGAGCTGAGAGAGGGGACTGTCTCCCAGGGACTACTTGGAATAGTCCCCACAGCTGGCCAGATCTGCATGAGTCGGGTTCTTGTCCCTAGTCACCCTAGCTCTGGGCAGGCTTGGCTGGGGTGTAGCCCTGAGCAGGTTCCTAGGATCCTGGAAGCCTAGCCGAGAGGGAACATGGGTCACCTAATACAACCCAGGCATTATACAGAGTGGGAAACTGAGGCCCAAGGGCATGTAGGGCCTTGGCCAATGTCCCACAGTATAGCCTGGGCCTCTCTCCTCCTCCCCTGTGCTTTCATCCATTCTTTTGTTCATTCATTCAACAAACGCTTCCCTGAGCACCTACTCTGTCTCAGGCAGGCCCTAGGGACACAGGTGAATTAGATGCAGACCCTGGCCAAGGAGCTCAGAATCTCGTGTGGGAGCCCAGATGTTGGTGTCCCCATGTGCCGTACCAAGTGCACCTTGATAAATGGCAAGGGGTACAGGGCAAGGGGAACATGGGCAACTGTGGGAGCTGGATGGCAGGGGGCACTTGGTCCAACTGTGGCTTAAGCTAGGAATTCTTTCCAGAGAAGGCTGAGTTGTGATCCAGGGAGGGAGGAACGTGTTGATCTGCTCCAAAGCCAGATTCTAAATGATGGAGAGGATCATCCGTTGTTTTTGACTTAATGCCACTCCTGTGCTTGTCAACACACATGCGTGTGCGTTGAATAATACTAACGGTAACAATAATCATACTATCTGCCCATATGCCTATTACCTCGTGCCAAGCACTGTGCTCGGCCAGTGTAGATATTCTGTCCTTTATCCTCACAGCAATTCTGCGAGGTAGGGGGTCTTGCTCCCATTGTATAGATGAGGAAATGGCGGCTTAGAGAGCATAACCCACCTAAGGTCACATGGAGCCCCGGACTCCACCCTCAGGCTCACAGTCTAATAGGGAGGTTCAGCTTCCAGATATGTGAGAGCGAGACCAGGGGCCAGATTCTGGCTCAGCCACTTATGGATACATCCCCTACCCGCCCCAGGCCTCAGTTTCCTTCACTTTAGAACCGGGAGAGCACGTACCAGAAAGTGTCTTCCTAGTGCCCTGCTGTGCCACCTGGGCCTCAGTTTCCCTAGGCGCCTGCGCACGCTAACCTGTGTCTTCCCCTCACAGTGGGACCTGATGCAAAACATCATGAATGACATGCCGATCTACATGTACTCCGTGTGCAACGTGATGTCTGGTGACCAGGACAACTGGCTCCGCACCAACTGGGTGTACCGAGGAGAGGCCGAGCGCATCTTCATTGAACTCAAGTTTACTGTGCGTGACTGCAACAGCTTCCCTGGCGGTGCCAGCTCCTGCAAGGAGACTTTCAACCTCTACTATGCCGAGTCGGACCTGGACTATGGCACCAACTTCCAGAAGCGCCTGTTCACCAAGATTGACACCATTGCGCCCGATGAGATCACCGTCAGCAGCGACTTCGAGGCACGCCACGTGAAACTGAACGTGGAGGAGCGCTCCGTGGGGCCGCTCACCCGCAAAGGCTTCTACCTGGCCTTCCAGGATATCGGTGCCTGTGTGGCGCTGCTCTCCGTCCGTGTCTACTACAAGAAGTGCCCCGAGCTGCTGCAGAGCCTGGCCCGCTTTCCTGAGACCATCGCCGGCTCTGATGCACCCTCCCTGGCCACTGTGGCTGGCACCTGTGTGGACCATGCTGTGGTGCCACCAGGGGGTGAAGAGCCCCGTATGCACTGCGCAGTGGATGGCGAGTGGCTGGTGCCCATTGGGCAGTGCCTGTGCCAGGCAGGCTACGAGAAAGTGGAGGATGCCTGCCAGGGTGAGTGACGGTTCTGGTGGCAGGGAAGGGGTTCTGGAGGGACAGGTTGCATTCCCAAGTTCTGGTCTTTAGCTTTGGAATCGTGGGATCTTGGTAGGCTCATCCCTGCTTTGACACACATTAGTTCTGTTAGTGGAAATTATAGATCCTTCCCAGACATCAGTTTCCTTATTAAGGCTGGATTAACTCATTCATTAAGAATGAATGAATTGTGGCTGGGTGCGGTGGCTCATGCCTGTAATCCCAGCACTTTGGGAGGCTGAGGTGGGTGGATCACTTAAGCCCAGGAGTTTGAGACCAGCCTGGGCAACATAGTGAAACCCCGTCTCTACTAAAAACACAAAAATCAGCCGGGTGTGGTGGCGTGCACCTGTAATCCCAGCTACTTGTGAGGCTGAAGCATGAGAATCAATTGCTTGAACCTGGGAGGTGGAGGATGCAGTGAGCTGAGATCCCACCACTGCTCTCCAGCCTGCGGTGACCGAGTGAGACTCTTGTCTGAAAAAAAAAAAAAAATGAATGAATTGAGAAACAGTAGAATGTGGATTTTATGACTGTTGACTCTAGAACAAGAATGGCTGCGTTCAAATCCCAGGTCTACGTTTTTAGCTGTGTGGCTTTAGGCCATTTCCTTGACCTCTCTGTGCCTGAGTTTCCTCATCTGTTAAATGGAGATGATCACAGCGTCTATCTCGTAGGGTGGCTGTGATAATCAAATGACTTAACAGTAAAGTGCTTAGGTCAGTGCCTGCCATGTAAGTACTTTTAAATGTGGCTGTTATTTTTGATTCATCCCACGAATGTATACTAAGTAGCTCCTGTGCAGCAGCACTGTGGTCCCATGGTGGAGTACCAGGAGCGAGTTCCATGTCTGTTATCAACTCACTATGTGGCCTTAAGCAAGGTACTTAGCCTCAAACTCCTCTTTTGTACATAGAAGTGACTGAGTTGGACCCGGGGTGCACATCCCCTGGCTGCATTTCAGGATCACCAGCGGAGCTTTTGGGAAATGCTTTTGTTGAGGGAGAGGTTGGAGCGGGGCCAAGGGTCTGCCTTTCTTGTCTGAATCTCCCCAGGGCCACAAACTTCCCATTGGGGCCTCTATTGATTTTCCATTGGGGCCTCTATAGATGACACACTGGGCCCAGAAAAGGGCCAATTAAATCAGACTCTCCTTGGGGAATGAGGCTTGGGCATTAGTGAGTTCACATGGAGGAAGCTGTGGCATGGTGTGGCCAGGGCCAGTGACAGCGGAAATCTCCACAGCAATGTGGATTTTCAATGGGTGACTTTTTCTGGAAATTGCCATGAGGCAGAGCATTTGTGGAATGCAGGCGGACCTTTGGAGGGCTGGCTCATCCCCTCTCTCTGGCATCTTCTTTGCTGAGATAAGCGGGACGTTAAGGAATTGGAGGTTTAGTGGGTGCGATGCACACACCTTGGCTAAATCCCCCCTCATCTCTGGCCTTGGGTTTCCTTTGAGTCAAATGAGAAAGTTCAACAGCACCAGCAGACTTTATGCTTGTTTTCTAGCCATAGATCCCGCAGCCCTTGGAGGGGGTTGAAGGGTTGGAGGACCCTGAAACCCTTTGTGATAGGCCCCACTTGCCTCCCAAAGCAAGTCCTCAGAACCTTACTTAACACGGTCTGTAAACCCCGGATGAGAAGTTCCCTACGAGCCTCTCAGGCCATAAGCCTGTGGTGTAGGCTCTGCTCCGGCCCATCCCATTGCCCCCTTGTCTTCCCAGCTCCCCTCTGCTGAGTGAGCCTCCCTTCCCCAAGCAGCCCCTGCTTTTGGTGACCTCGAATGCACACTCCCAGTTTCAGACAATGACTGCGGGTTGGGGGGGCCCCGGGACGAGGCAGCCCAGTGGGGCAAGCAGGCTCCTCCTACATGACATCCTCGCACAAGAATGCGGGGGTGGGGGTGAGGGGCAGCTGAAAACTTTCCACAGGCTGGTGAGACAGGCCCCATAGAGATAAGCGGACGGTTGGGGTGGGGGTGTCTCTCCAGGAAGGGGGGCAGCCTTCCCTCCTCTAGAGGTGGGGGATCGGGGTTCTGGCAGATTGTTTGCAGAGAGCCGAGCAGCCCCCTGTTGGAAGATCAGCCCAGCAGGAGGACAAGTTTCCAAGAGCGAAATTTCCTACTTAGTTGGTGGGACCCTGTCAATCGCTAGTCACCTATTGCCGGGTTGTTCCTCCTCAGGCTCCTCCCACCAAAATTCCTTTCAGTGTGGATGGGTGCCGGTGCGTGAGATGCCAGGAACGCCCAGCTGGCTCCTCTTTATGCCTCTAGACTTTTCTCAGCAGCCCCTGGCCATGCTGCTGCAGGAAGTGATGACAGTCGCTACCGTAGACAGGAGCCGTCGGAGGGGCAGGCGCTGAGCCAAGCAAGCACTTTATCAGATGTGCGAGTGGAATCCACACTGCCTTTCTGTGCGGCAGGGACTGTGATCAATCCCATTTGATAGATGAGGAAACTGAGGTTCAGAGAGGTAAAGAGGCTTGCCTGAAGTCACACAGCTAAGATGTGGCTGCATCAGGATCTGAATCCAGGCAGCGCAGCGGTGCCCAGGCTGCAGGATGGGTCAGGAAACGGGGCGGGAAGTGACCAGTTCCTTTGGAATCCCTGACTCAGCTCCTGGCCCTGGGGTAGGCTCTCTGGCCAGTCCTGGGGATGGCAGGGTCTGTTGCAGGGGCTTGGGGGCTCTGTTGGAGGCAGGGGTCCTGGAGAGGGCACTGCTGGGCACATTGAGGGAGAACCAGAGGGAGGCACAGGGTCTGCCCTCCCTGCTGGACCCTCCCGAGGCCTGGAGACCCAGATTCTTTCACTGGGGCTCCTCCTGGTGACAAACCAGACCCAGAGCAAGGCGGGGCACCCTGAGGTCACCTGACACCTTGTCTAGGTTATTCCCAGCTTGTCCGTTTCTCCTCAGGGTTCTTTCCCCAGGAAGCCTGGAGCTCAGGAAAGAGTTAAGTGGACAGAGGAAGGGAGGCACCTCCCAGGTGCTGTGCGCGGCAGGTGGGCACGCTGCCCGGAGCGCTCCCGTGAACTATGTCAGGAATGAGCCAGCTTCCCTTGGTTCCCCCTCCCCGCCTCTGGCCCTGCCTGCTGGACGGACAGTGGAGTCACTCGGGCTGACCGCTGTCCCTGGGGGCTGCTTTGTCTCCCTGTCTCCGCTTCCTGTGCTGGCTTCAGCAGCTGAACTGGCGGGGCCCCTGCTGGCGCCTCAGCCCTGGGGACCGCTGGCCAGGTGAGCAGGTGGCCAGCGGTCTTGGCCAGCGGCTCAGCTGAACAGCTGGGAGGCCAGAACTGGGGTTGTGGGGGGTTGGAGATTCCCTCCTGAGAGGCCCCTGCTCCCTCAGGGGGCCCAGCCCCTTGGGGATGTCCCCTCCCTACTGTTTCATGATCCCCCGGTTCATAGGGACACCCCATTCCAGGCACCATGTTGAACATCTCATAATCAGGGCTTTCTTCTTTCTTCACACACAACCCGGAGAGGATGAGGACTTGATCCCCATTTTACAGATGAGGAAACTGAGGTCCAGAGAGGAAGCAGTGAACAGTCACCAAAAGAACGGGGGCCTGGTACAGGAAGGCAGTTGCCCCTGATGTGTGTCCTTCCACCCACAGGCTGTATGACCATAGCACGTCCCCTCGGGGTCCCACCCCAATCTGTAAAATGAGTGGGCTGGACCTGTGGCCCTGAAGGACGCTGCCAACCTGGTGATCTGAGCTTCCCTCCTGTGGTTTCCCACTGGGGCTCAGTCTGAACCCCGGGGAAGCTGTTGACTGTGTGACTCAAGTGTGGTGAGGAGAGGTCCCACTGCTTGCAGCCCAAGTGGCCTAAGGTCCAGAGCTGACAGGGAGGAGCCCCTGGCCAGGGTATGGCTCTGGTGAAGGCGGTCTTTAGACAGGGTGGTCTCGGGCCGTGGCGGGGGCTGTGGCAGGATTCCTGTTTCATCACATCATGGGTGGTTCCCCAGGTGGGGGACTCTGGGAGCTGCTGACCGTGGCTCGCAGGCTTGTCCCCTCCTTGGGAAGTCTCACTGGGCCTTATTTCTGTGATGTTTCTTCTGGTCTACAGAGGTGGGACCATGGTGGCAGCACCCCCAGCCCCCCGTGGTATCTCTCACCTCTGTGCCCTGTCTGCCCCACCCTCAGCTCACACTGGGGGCAAAGCTAGGTGCTGGCAGCTCCGCTGGGCGGGCACCGGCTTCTCCCTCCCTCTCACCCTCCCTTTCTCCCTCCTGGAGGTAAGTGGGTCCCCAGAACGGAAGGAAGGAGGCGAGGGAAAGCAAACAGAAGATGAAAGGCTGGTGGCAGGACGGGAGCGGGAGGCGGGGGCTGAGGTGGGGAGCGGGGGCTGGGGTGGGGAGCGGTGCTTATCAATGGTGGAGGAATGTGCCTGCAGATAGCTCCTTAGGGTGTGTGTGGAAGGGACAGGGTGCTGGCAGCCATCGGGCCCTGGGGGCAGCCCCCCTTCTGCAGGGACGACAGGGCCTGCTGGGAACAAGAAGCCACCAGGGCCTGAGGTTGTCAGCTCCCTTATTTGCTGGGTCAGTAACCCATAGGTCGCCATTTGCCGTCTGTCAGGGCCCAGAGACAAAGTCCAAGCTCCACATCCTTGGGCCAAGGTGGTTCCTGCGGTCGCCTGCTGGGCCGGGCTTGGGCGGTGACTAGCCCTAGGTAAATTGCCACCATGACCTCTTGACCTCACAACCTTGCCACTGCCAGCCTGGGAGGTGGCTGTGCCTTGGGATGAGGGGCTCCACTGGGGGCTGGACTTGCGTCACGATAAGGGCGTCTGTCCCTGAGTCACCTCATGCTGCCACCTGAGGGGCGGGCATCAGGAACTGGAAAAACCAGGGTATAGCCGGAGGTGCAGCCACTGTGCCCCAGTTCCCCTGCTCGGAGTGGCCCAGGCCTGCCAGACAACCGGGGCCAGAACAGCTCTCCACAGGTGTGCCACAGGTGTGCCAAAGTTAGGCTCTTGTGCAAGGCAAGTAGGCATCCTGGTGGACCTTCTCCACAGTGTCTCTCTGGGCGCTGAAACACTGCTCACTTCTCTGGCCCTGGAGTGCATATTTCATGTGTACATGGTAGGTTTGCCACCCATTCTGTCTCCCACTCACTCTTCCATCCACCATCCATCCATCCATCCATCATCCATCCATTCACTCATCTACCTGCCAACCCACCAAACTACCCATCCACTTGTCCATTCATCTGTCCATCCATCCACCCACTCATACCCCCCTCCACCCATCCATCCATCCACCCCTCCAGCCATCCCCTCACCCATCCATCCATCCACCCCTCCACCCACCCACCTACCTATCCATCCCTCATCCATCCATCCACTCATCCACCTGTCCACCCGCCAACCCACCCATCCACTTGTCCATTCATCTGTCCATCCTCCACATCCATCCATCCATCCATCCATCCCTCCACCCACCCACCCACCTATCCATCCCTTATCCATCCATCCACTTATCCACCTGTCTACCCACCAACCCACCCGTCCACTTGTCCATTCATCTGTCCATCCTCCCCACCCATCTATCCATCCATCCGTCCACCCCTCCACCCATCCATCCATCCTTCCATCCACCCACCCACTCATCCACCCGTCCACCCACCAACCCAAACATCCACTTGTCCATTCATCTGTCCATTCATCCACCCACTCATACCCTCTCCAGCCATTCGTCCATTCATCCACCCATCCATCCATCCACACACTCATCTACCCATCCACCCACCAACCCACCCATCTATCCATCCATCCATCCATCCATCCATCCATCCATCCATCCATCCATCCATCCATCCGTCTGTCCTTCCATTCAGCAAACATTAACTGAGCACCACTGGGCCATGGGATACAGATAAATTGGTCTCCATTCCTGCTCCTCAGGAGCTGCTACTCTCACAGAAGCTCCTGATACATGCAGGAATAATTTCTAATGGAGCATGAAAGCCAAGTTATGAATTCCCCTGGAGCTGAAACGGTGTTTATCTGTCTCACCATCATATCCTAGCACCCAACATTGTGCCAGACACATATGAAGTGCACATTTCTATTTGGTAAACATAAGATTAATAGATGCCCTAATGGGGGCCAGGGGGGCCAGGAATTGGGCAGTCTGGGAGGGCTGTGTAGAGGAGCTTAAGCTGGGTATTAAAGGATGCATAGGAGTTTGCTGGTTGGCTAAGGAACAGTAGGTATTTGGTGTATATGGGTGTGTTTGAGTGTGTGTGACCCCTGTCCCCACTTGCCCGCCCAGAATGCCAGGAAATCCAACTAGATAAAGTCAGGAAGAACACAGGGGCTTGCTGGTGTCCTACTCATGAACTCTGGGACCCCTGAGTACTTGGAAACTCTGGCGGGGTCCTGGAGACAGGCCCTGGTAGCTCTGTGGTTGGAGGAGGGGAAGCACATCTCGTCGGGCAGGCACATGCCCTGTTGACGCTGCCTCTCCACTGTATTATCTGGCACATCCGCAGCGGAAATCTCTCCAAATTCCCTCTTTCCTGGCGGCAGCAGGCAAGCCACCCCCGGGCGCTGGGGCCAAAGAGCCCGTCTCTTCCCCCACTTCCTCCTCTTGGCATAGGAGCAGCCGCACGGTGGGGAGTCGGGACATTGTGAGGGTTTGCTAAAACCTTCAGTGGGTCCGAGCCGGGCTGTGGGGGTTTATGGCCCCTGCCTGGCCTGAGAGCCTGAGCTGGGAATGCCCCCGAGCTTCCCAAGTCTGCTGGCCCTGGACCACCTGGAGCCAGCACTTAGCCAGGTGAAGTCTCCTCAGCAGACAAGTCAGGGCATTTGGGGGAATTGAAACCCCAGGATAAACACGGCCCGGCTTTCTGGAGTCTCAGTTTTGCTCAAAGATCTGGGGGAGGAGAGAGCTATTTTTGTATCATGCAGATACGTTATGGGGAGGGATGCAATATACTCATGGGTTTCCAAATACAATAGGAGACTTGAAAGACATTTGGGGCTTGAGGAAGACCACTTTAGCCACCCAACCAACCCCCTGGGCTGGATTCTACACTTCTCTGCTCACAGACACAAAAGTGCCCAGATCTGTGGTGGGCAATGCCCTCCCCCTCCCTCCACAACACAGAGACCCACAGCTACTCTGAAAATAATCGGGAGCGTCTGGCTTTTGAAGTGGGTCAGGCCTTATCTCCTGTCTCTTCAGGCTTGTTTCAGAATGTTGATTGCTCTTTGCTCCAAATTGAAGTGTTCCTAAGAACAGAAGTGGGAAAAGAGGCCCAGTGCGGTGGCTCACGCCTGTAATCGCAGCACTTTGGGAAGCCGAGACGGGTGAATCACTTGAGGCCAGGAGTTCGAGACCGGCCTGCATCTCTACTAAAAATACAAACGTTAGCCAGGCATGATGGCGGGTGCCTGTAGTTCCAGCTACTCAGGAGGCTGAGGCGGGAGAGTTGCTTGAACCCAGGAGGCAGAGGTTGCAGTGAGCTGAGATCCCACCACTGCACTCCAGCCTGGGCAACAGAGCGAGACTGCATCTCAAAAACAAAAAAAGAAAAAAGAAAAGAAAAAAAAAAAGGAGTGGGAGAGGAGAGAGGCTGAAAATCAGACATCCTAAGTTTGAGTTCTGATTTCCTGTCTTGGGAGCTTGGTGACTTCAGGCAAGGTTTTTTGTCTCTCTTCACCTCCAAAGTGGAACGAGCGCTAATAGTGCCTGTATATAGCAGGTCGATTGTGAGGACTAAATGAGTGTAAAGTGCTCAGCCCGAGCCCTGCGCACAGTAGGTGCTTATTTGCGGTCACTGTCACTGGGACTTCAGGCTCTGTGCAGAGCAGGAGTCGGGCCCCGGGCCTCCTCTGTCCTGCTGCGTGACCCAGGACAAGCCCCCTTCCCTGGCCTGTGTGCTTGAGCTCTCGAAGGGCCAATGCTGAGGGTCTGCAGAAGCAGGATGGGCCGAGGAGGTGAGAGTGGCTGTTTGTGTGGTCCCTGGGCCAGGGTGGGGAGGGGACAGGGATGCAGCCTGGTTCTGAGAGCAGAGTCATTAGCAGGAAGTCACAATCTGGCACCTTACGGAGCTGGGTGTCCTTGGAGTCCTGTTCCCCTGACTCCTGGTCCCCCTCCCCACCTCTGCTCACACAGGGGACTGGACGAAGAGAGTCTTCGCTCCAGATTCTGCTCCTGAGAGTTACCCGGCCTGCTTGGGCCAGGGCACTTGAAACTGGCTTCTCTGGAGAGGGTTGTCCTTAGGCTATTAGGAGCCAGGCTGTCCCCAGGGTCTTGGACAAAAGCTGCCTCCAGGCACAGATTTTTCCTGAAGGCAGGAATCTGACCTCCCCACATCAGACCTCCAGCAGCTTTCCATTGCCTCCAGGATAAAGTCCCAGCTGCTTGGCCTGGCATTCTCAACTGCTTTATTGCTTGTTGCTCCCCACATTTGTGCCCACAAACCCACTCATACCTTCCGTATTAGTCATGCTCTTTCTCACTCCTAACTCCCTCTCCCAATAGCTATCACTCCCCTGCTGAACTCTTATGCAGCTTCTGAACCCCAACCAAAATGTCCCCTGTGACTTCTCAGACTTCCTGGCCAAGGTTGTTTCCCCTCCTCCACCCCCTTAGCTCTTAGCTTGTTTCCTCCCTCTGTCTTGCAGACCTTGTCAGGTGCTTCTGCTCCTTGAAATCAGGGGTTTGTTTTCATCTTGGTGCATACCCAGCACTGGGGCTGGGCCAGACACAGAGCAGAGGATCATTGTGTGTGTGGTGAACGTGGTGCTGAGGTTGGAGGTGTCTCAGGACCCTCTCACCAGAACAATCTGAAGGATTAGTATTGTAGGGTTGTTGGGGGAGCTCCCTAGGGTGGCCTCTACTCACCCTGTCCACTTCAGCAGCTGCCCAAGCCCTGGACAGCCCTGCACCATGAGTCCTGTGTCTGGGCAGCTTCCTGCCTGTAGGGCCAGGAAGGGGCTTAGGGCAGCGGTGGGATGAGACAGGATAGGGTGGTGGGAGGAAGAAGCCCCCGGAGTCAGGTGCCTGAGCCCCCAGCCTGCTGGGCCAGGACAGGACTGGCCACTGGGGGAGGAAGAGTCACTTCCTGGCTGTCCTTGTGAGTGACGGATATGACTCGGTCCTGGAAGCAGAGCCAGAGAAAATGCCGGGGGCTTGGCCTTTCCTGCTTCCTGGTCAGCCCCGAATGGAAAGGCGGGCAGGTCCTGGGCTGGAGGGAACACCTGCAGGAATGGCATCCTGAACTGATGAGGCTGGCCAGTGAGTCAGGGTGGTGGTGACAGTCAACAAATACACATGGTCAAGAAGAGGCAGTCATTGCCCTGGGCAGCTCTCAGCTACCCAGGTGGGGACCTGACAGGCTAGTCTGCACGGATGAATGGGAATGAGGCCGGTGGGCAGCGTGCTTGGTGAAGTGCTTAGCTAGGCTGTGATGGGATTCTTGGTTAGCCGAAAGGCAAGGTATGGCCTTAAATGCCAGGCTCAGGGGTGTGGTGCTTCTTGCAGGAGCCAGTGGGGAGTGAAGCAAAGGTTTGCAGCATGTGTGTGAAGCACTTCCTGGGTGCCTGCTACATGCTAGGCTCTTGCCATGCATTTTCCCATCACAAGACATTTTGCCAACGAGAAAACAGGTCCATAGAGATTTATTGACCTGTTTGCAGGGCAGGGGTCCCTGGTGAGGGAATGAGACAGTCACGTGGGGTGGAAGCAGATTGAACTGATGTCCTCGTGCTCTGTCTGTCCTGTGCCCACCAGCCTGCTCGCCTGGATTCTTTAAGTTTGAGGTGTCTGAGAGCCCCTGCTTGGAGTGCCCTGAGCACACGCTGCCATCCCCTGAGGGTGCCACCTCCTGCGAGTGTGAGGAAGGCTTCTTCCGGGCACCTCAGGACCCAATGTCGATGCCCTGCACACGTGAGTCTTGCAGTGGGTCAGGGTGGTGTGACTGAGGGTGACGTGTGACATATCCGCCTGGGTCCAGCAAAGCACTGACTCCTCCCGTCTGTGCAGGACCCCCCTCCGCCCCACACTACCTCACGGCCGTGGGCATGGGTGCCAAGGTGGAGCTGCGCTGGACACCCCCTCAGGACAGCGGGGGCCGCGAGGACATCGTCTACAGCATCACCTGCGAACAGTGCTGGCCCGAGTCTGGGGAGTGTGGGCCGTGTGAGTCTAGTGTGCGCTACTCAGAACCTCCACACAGACTGACCCGCACCAGTGTGACAGTCAGCGACCTGGAGCCTCACATGAACTACACCTTCACCGTAGAGGCCCGCAACGGTGTCTCAGGCCTGGTGACCAGCCGCAGCTTCCGTACTGCCAGTGTCAGCATCAACCAGACAGGTGAGGTCCAGGGGTGGCAGCTGTGCCCTATGGGGCCTGCCCAGGTGGGGCTTAAGGAGGACGGCCACCTGGGGCTCGGGTGTGTTTAGAGAGA
>NW_012104687.1:395972-397835 GCF_000951045.1 Mandrillus leucophaeus
GTGTCTGTAGCCCCAGCTATTCAGGAAGCTGAGGCAGGAGGATCACTTGAGCACAGGAGTTCGAAGCTATAGTGAGCCGAGATCGTGCCACTGCACTCGAGCCTGGGTGACAGAGCGAGATCCTATCTCAAAAAAAAAATAAAAGAATCTGAGCTGTGGAGGATCTGGCTCCACGTCCATTTGTCCCCCACAAACCCTGCCTGCCCGCAGGCAGCTTCTTACCTGCTTCCCCCACTGCCTTTCCTGCCCAGAGCCCCCCAAGGTGAGACTGGAGGGCCGCAGCACCACCTCGCTTAGCGTCTCCTGGAGCATCCCCCCACCGCAGCAGAGCCGCGTGTGGAAGTACGAGGTCACCTACCGCAAGAAGGTAACTCCCAGAGGGTCGGGGCTGGCTCTAGCTGGGCCGAGAGCAGGGGATAGGCTGGTCACATAGATGCTCACCAAACCACCCAGCCATCTGAAGAAGCACTCTTCTGCAGATGGGGAAACTGAGACCTGGGGTCTGCCAGGGGGTTACATCTCCCAAGGCAGCACAGCAGAGATTTGTAGGAGAGAAGACATGGTGTCCTTGGAAGAGGCAGTCAGGGTGAGGACAGGGGCAGAATTTGGGGACCCCACACAGCTCGGTTTGAGTCCTGGGTCATGCATTTAGTGGTTCTGACCTTGAGTGAGTCACTTAATTCTGAGTCTCAGTTTCCTCCTCTGTAAGAAGAGCCTCAAGTTTGCTAACAAAGGCAAGCCACCTTGCTAACTCAGGGTGGTCTCCAGTGGGCTGAGCCAAGGCCCCTGCCCTGCCCTGCCCTCACTGCCTGCTCCTCTGCCTGCCACCCACCCACAGGGAGACTCCAACAGCTACAATGTACGCCGCACCGAGGGTTTCTCCGTGACCCTGGACGACCTGGCTCCGGACACCACCTACCTGGTCCAGGTGCAGGCACTGACGCAGGAGGGCCAGGGGGCCGGCAGCAAGGTGCACGAATTCCAGACACTGTGTGAGTTGGGGGACCCTGGGCATGGACTGGGCCAGGGCCCAGAACCAAGCAATTGAGACATCTTGGGAAAGGAAGTGAATCAAAGAACTTAGAAATGCCCCTTTCTCCGTCAGCCCTTCGGGGACTGCCCCCAGGCCTGGGGACAGGGAAGCATGGAGGGCTGAGGGGTGGAGGAGCTGGGATGTGAATTCACGACAGTGATATGAGGAAGTTCAAATCCGCATTGCGCCGGGCGCGGTGGCTCACGCCCTGTCTCTTATACACATCTAGATGTGTATAAGAGACAGCCTCTATACCTGTGCCCACCTCTCCCCATACCTGCACCCACCTCCTCTACACCTGTGCCCACCTCTCCCCATACCTGCACCCACCTCCTCTACACCTGTGCCCACCTTCCTCCCATACCTGCACCCACCTCCTCTATACCTGTGCCCACCTCCTCTACACCTGCACCCACCTCCCCAATACCTGAGCCCACCTCTCCCCATACCTGTGCCCACTCCACCTCTGCCCACCTTTCCCCATACCTGTATCCACCTCCTCTACACCTGTGCCCACCTGTCCCTGATACCTGCACCCACCTCCTCCCCAACACCTGTGCCCACCTCTCCCCATACCTGTGCCCACTCCTCCACCCATGTTCATCTTTCCCCACACCTGTGCCCTCATCTCCCCATACCTGTACCCACCCTTCCCCACACCTGTTCCCACCTCTCTCCACACCTGTGCCCACCTCTCCTACACCTGTGGCCACCTTGCCCCATACCTGTGCCCACCTCTCCCACATGCCCGGGTGCACTTACCTCTCGCCTGTACCCACCTCTCCCACACGCCCTGGCCCACTTACCTCTCACCTGTGCCCACCTCTCCC
>NW_012104687.1:402615-405694 GCF_000951045.1 Mandrillus leucophaeus
CAAAAACAAATCCGCATCGCAGAAAGAGCCAGAGCTTTGAGCCCCACACACCTGCAGTACCTCCTGTGAGACCTTTGGGAAGGCCTCCGCCTGACCGTCTGTGAAATGGGACTGAGTACCCTCTGGAGCCTTCCCAAGTGCAAAAGTGCAAGCACCCAGCACACAGTAGGGGCCCAGGTGTCTTGGGTGCAGCGCGGGTGTTGCTGAGATTTGTGATTTGTCATCACCTGGTTTCCTCCACCAGCCCCGGAAGGATCTGGCTCCTTGGCGGTGATTGGCGGTGTGGCTGTCTGTGTGGTCCTGCTTCTGGTGCTGGCAGGAGCTGGCTTCTTTATCCACCGCAGGTTCGTCAGAGCCCATACCCTGGCTCCTCATGGGCTTGGGTGGGAAAATGGGGCAGGAACCTCCGTTTCCTCATCTGAACCATGGGGCCCATAGGACGCTAGTCGAGTAATCCCTGCCTCTGGATGGTGCGAGGATATACGAGCTGGAGTGAAGTGCCTGGCACGCGGCGGGGCCAGGACACAGGCTTCATTACCTCTGCTCTTGTTTTTAATGATGTGTCCACACTTCCTCTGGACACGCAGGCAGGAAACCCCGAGTAGCTGTAATGGGAATGCCTTCATCACCGCTGCTTAAGGGGCCATTCTGGGGCCTAGATCCCGGGGAGGGAGTCCTGGCTCGCTCCGCCCGCCTTCTCCGCACCCTTGGCCCTGAGAGTGGAGCTTGGGCAGCGACAGCGGGGACTGGGCTGCGTTCTGAGCACCCCAGGTCCCCCTCGGACCAAAGTAGGGTCAGGAGGCTTCCCTGGCCGGAGCAGACCTCACTGACCTCCCTGCATTTGGTTGCCTGTGGGGCTGTTTCAGGAGGAAGAACCTGCGCGCCCGCCAGTCCCCTGAGGACGTCTACTTCTCCAAGTCAGGTGAGATGCAGCCCCCGCTCCAGGCCCAGCCCTGCCGGCACCGTCCCCAGCTCTGTGGGGGAGGTGGGGGCAGCCAGGATGTTCCCAGGGCACTGAGGTTGGGCCACAGGCTTCCGTGGGCAGCTCTGAGGGGTCCATCCCCCACAGCCTCGTCCAAGTCTCTGAAGATCACGTGACCTTCTCTGACTCCAGGGCACCCCCCATGGGGCCCCTCCTGAGCTGCCTGTGACCCCACCTCTTCTCCTTCCAGAACAACTGAAACCCCTGAAGACATACGTGGACCCACACACATATGAGGACCCCAACCAAGCCGTGTTGAAGTTCACCACCGAGATCCATCCGTCCTGTGTCACTCGGCAGAAGGTGATCGGAGCAGGTGAGGTCGGCCCCCTGCCGAGGGGCCCTGAGGAGGCAGTGGTGGTGACACAGGGTGGGAGCCCTCGTGCCGGGCCTGACTGGGGCGCTCCCCTGACGCTGCCTGCCGACAGGAGAGTTTGGGGAGGTGTACAAGGGCACGCTGAAGACATCCTCGGGGAAGAAGGAGGTGCCCGTGGCCATCAAGACACTGAAAGCTGGCTACACAGAGAAGCAGCGAGTGGACTTCCTCGGTGAGGCCGGCATCATGGGCCAGTTCAGCCATCACAACATCATCCGCCTGGAGGGCGTCGTCTCCAAATGTGAGGCTTGGGGCCTGCCCACATGGGGTGGAGAGGGGCCACCTAGCAGAGGCTCTGTCTGTGACTGTGCCCACCTCTCCTATACCTGTGCCCACCTTCCCCCCATACCTGCACCCACCTCATCCACACCTGTGCCCACCTCTCCCCATACCTGCACCCACCTCCTCTACACCTGTGCCCACCTTCCTCCCATACCTGCACCCACCTCCTCTATACCTGTGCCCACCTGTCCCTGATACCTGCACCCACCTCCTCCCCAACACCTGTGCCCACCTCTCCCCATACCTGTGCCCACTCCTCCACCCATGTTCATCTTTCCCCACACCTGTGCCCTCATCTCCCCATACCTGTACCCACCCTTCCCCACACCTGTTCCCACCTCTCTCCACACCTGTGCCCACCTCTCCCCCACGCCTGGGCCCACTTACCTCTCGCCTGTACCCACCTCTCCCACACGCCTGGGCCCACTTACCTCTCACCTGTGCCCCCCCCACAGACAAGCCCATGATGATCATCACTGAGTTCATGGAGAACGGGGCCCTGGACAAGTTCCTTCGGGTAAGGATGTGGGTTATGGGGCGGGCATGCCTGGCCATGGGGCCTAGGGCTGGCCTGGCAGGTTCAGGGCTGGCCTGCAACTGAGTGCCCATGCTCCGGCAGGAGAAGGATGGCGAGTTCAGCGTGCTGCAGCTGGTGGGCATGCTGCGGGGCATCGCAGCTGGCATGAAGTACCTGGCCAACATGAACTATGTACATCGTGACCTGGCTGCCCGCAACATCCTCGTCAACAGCAACCTGGTCTGCAAGGTGTCTGACTTTGGCCTGTCCCGCGTGCTGGAGGACGACCCCGAGGCCACCTACACCACCAGTGTGAGTTGGGGAAGGGGACCTCAAGGGAGAAGCAGCCTTCGCCCTGCCTGGTGTCCTCTTGCCTGTATGCCTGGGCATGGGCTTCAGGAGGTGGAACACCTGTAGGAGTCCAGGGAGGGGTCCTGGGGCCTGGTTGCAATGGTCCTGGGGCCAGCCAGAGGTGATAGTGGTGACTGGGCCTGGGTTCCCTGCAGGGTGGCAAGATCCCGATCCGCTGGACGGCTCCGGAGGCCATTTCCTACCGCAAGTTCACCTCTGCCAGTGACGTGTGGAGCTTTGGCATTGTCATGTGGGAGGTGATGACCTATGGCGAGCGGCCCTACTGGGAGCTGTCCAACCATGAGGTGGGTGCCCTTGCCCTCCCTAGACCTGCCCGGACCTGAACTCAAGCCTTTACTCATCTGAAACTCCAGGGGCTGGGCAGAGGAGAGTTTAGACAAACCTTCTTAGGTTTGCTCCATAAATGTTTCTTTTTTTTTTTTCTGGAGACAGAGTTTTGCTCATGTCACCCAGGCTGGATTGCAATGGCATGATCTCGGCTCACTGCAACCTCCACCTCCCAGGTTCAAGCAATTCTCCTGCCTCAGCCTCCCGAGTAGCTGGGATTACA
>NW_012104687.1:405744-407212 GCF_000951045.1 Mandrillus leucophaeus
ATCTCGGCTCACTGCAACCTCCACCTCCCAGGTTCAAGCAATTCTCCTGCCTCAGCCTCCCGAGTAGCTGGGATTACAGGCATGTGCCACCATACCCAGCTAATTTTTGTATTTTTAGTAGAGATGGGGTTTCACTATGTTGGCCAGGCTGGTCTCTATCTCCTCACCTCAAGTGATCCACCCACCTCCACCTCCCAAAGTGCTGGGATTACAGGCGTAAACCACCGCACCCAGCCCCGTAAATATTTCTTGAGGATCTACTGCATACCAGGCCTTGTGCTCGGTTCCAGGAGCTGGGTCAGAGAGTGCAGAGATGAAACAAGGAGTGGGGTGTGCGTGTGTATCCGTGTGTCCATGCGTGTGTGTGCATCCATGTGTGTGCACATGTGCATGCATGCATGTGTGTGTGTGTCTGTGTGCTTGGTGCCTTATTCAGCCAGGTGACCTGGGAAGCTTCTCAGAAGAGGTCACGTCTCTGTCAAGACCAAGGGCACTATAAGGCAGCCAGATGAAGAGAAGGAGGAGAAGAGAGATGGGAGGGAGGCTGGGCTGAGGGCACACAGTATGGCTGCTACCTGGTGCCCTGTGAGGGAGCAGGGTCCCTTCTAGCTGGGAGCCATGGCACATGCCTGTAATCCTAGCACTTTGGGAGGCTGAGGCAGGAGTATCACTTGAGCTCAGGAATTCGAGACCATCCTGGACAACATGATGAAACCCCATCTGCACAAAAAATTTAAAAATTAGCCAAGCGTGGTGGCATGTGCCTGTAGTCTCAGCTACTCAGGAGGCAGAAGTGGGAGGATCATTTGAGCCCAGAAGGCTGAGGCTGCCATGAGGTTTGATAGTGTCACTGCACTCTAGCCTAGGTGACAGACTGAGACCCTGTCTCAGTCAAAAAAAAAAAAAAAAGTCCCTTCCAGTGAACTCTGGCCACAGCCTCTTAGGCATTTGCCCTTTGGGCAGCTCCGAAGGTTGGGTGTCAGCTCAAGAAAGACCCTTCCCGTCTGTTTCTGGGATGTTCCTGTTTCCCTTCCCTCCGAAGCCCACTTCTGTAGGCTGGAGGCTGTATAGGGTTTCAGTGGCTTTCTGCAACAACACCCCTGACCTTCATGCCCCGCCAGGTGATGAAAGCAATCAACGATGGCTTCCGGCTCCCCACGCCCATGGACTGCCCCTCCGCCATCTACCAGCTCATGATGCAGTGCTGGCAGCAGGAGCGTGCCCGCCGCCCCAAGTTTGCTGACATCGTCAGCATCCTGGACAAGCTCATCCGTGCCCCTGACTCCCTCAAGACCCTGGCTGACTTCGACCCCCGGTGAGTTCTGTGCCCTCTGCCTATGATGACCCCAATTTCCCTTCTGCAGACTCCTGAACCGCTTCGGTAGAGTGGCCACCCAGGGGAAGTTGAGGGGTGCTGGGGGCCCAGAGGTTATGTGTGGACTTGACTTAGACTGGACACGATGACCCC
>NW_012104687.1:407407-436470 GCF_000951045.1 Mandrillus leucophaeus
GATGGTCTCGATCTCCTGACCTCGTGATCCGCCCGTCTCGGCCTCCCAAAGTGCTGGGATTACAGGCTTGAGCCACCGCGCCCGGCCAATACGTTTTCATTCATTTAAACAACGTACGAGATGAGTCCTCTTCTACAAAATTATCCTCATTTTGTAGAAGAGGAAACTGAGACACAGGGTGATTGAATATCTTACATAGCTGGAAGTGGTCAGGCTGGGATTGTGACCTCGGGATCCGGAATCTCTGCTTGTAGCGTTTTATGATCTGGTAGTTATTGGTGGTGGTCCTGTTAGTAGGAGTGGAAGGGCAGCAGTAGTTACAGATGCTGAGCGCTCCCAACATGCCAGGAGGTCTCATGGAACCCTACGTGACTGGGCTTCCCCGTTGCCCAGATAAGGAAACCGAGGCACGGGGCAGCTGAGTCAATCATCCAGGTTAGGGAGCAGCAGGCGCGGGGCCCAGGGTGGACTGGGTTCTGCAGCCCCTCACCTGCAGTGCTTCCGGTTGCAGGGTGTCTATCCGGCTCCCCAGCACGAGTGGCTCGGAGGGGGTGCCCTTCCGCACGGTGTCCGAGTGGCTGGAGTCCATCAAGATGCAGCAGTATACGGAGCACTTCATGGCGGCCGGCTACACTGCCATCGAGAAGGTGGTGCAGATGACCAACGAGTGAGTCAGGCCCCTTCCTGTTCCCCCACCACCCCTGCTGCCTCCCACTCCAGAGGCTGCCTCCACGCCCCCAACCCTCTTCCCTGCCCCTCAATGCTCCTCTCTTCGTTCTTTCTCTTCTGGTAAGAGGCTCCTTGGAAGGCAAGGGCAGAACTCCGCCAGCAGCTGGCAGTTCTGGGCGCCCACTCTCAGCTCCCTCCTCTTCCTACATCCTTTACCAGAGTGGGGAAATAATAGTAACCGTAATCATAATGGTAGCTACTGTTTACTGAGGGCTGTGTGCCGTCTCTGCTTGAGCACTTTGAATGAGAACCCAGCAGGGTGAGTCCTGTTAACAGGTGAGAAACAGGTGCAGGTGAGAAACAGATGCAGAGAAGTGCAGTGACCCGCCCAGGGTCCCACAGCCACTAGGGGCAGAGCAGGATTCCAGCCCCAGTCAGTCGGGGTCCCAGAGCCCAGGGATCAGAGAGGTCACTGGTAGACAAACAGGCTGAGATGTTACCGGCATGCCTGAGGTCACACAGCCAGCTTGGGGCAGTCTTCTCCAAGATGCCCTACTTGCTGCCCAGGGGAGAGTTGAACCCCTGGCCTACCCCTGGCACCTCTCTCCATTTGGTTGGCTCTCAGCCTGCAGTCCCACCTGCTGAGACGTGCCATGTACTCCCTGCTGGCCCTGGGTTTGGCCCTTTGTCGAGCTGCCCCATGGGAGCTCTTCTCTCCGTCCCAGCTCCAGCACTGAGACTTTTCCCGGCATGGCCTTGGCACAGACACCTCCTCCTGTCCCAGGAGGGGGAAGACACTATCCTCTTAGCCTTTTGTGCCTCTAAAAATAGTGGCGGGTTTCAACAACCCAGCTTGTGCATGGCCCAAGGTCATGGCGGGAGCAGACCCCGAGGCTGGGAGGTTTTGGGAACTGTATGGATGGGATGACCTGGGCCTCCCATGGTTCTGGGTCACAGAAGTTCTGGGATTTGAGCCTGTTCATGAACATTCTCTAGGGCCTTTGGAAACTGCTCAGCTGGGCTTCCAACCTGCTAGCCAAGGCCACAGTCCCTCTCAGGGGACAGTCCGTGATGGGAAGCAGGCAGGGACAGAGCTGACCAGAGGGAGGCAGGGAGACGTAGGGAGGGGAGATGGATCACAGGATATCTTTTGCTGCCGGCCAGTGCAGCAGGGCCACAGACTTGGGCTCTGCACACGTGCCTGGGTTCAAGTCCCGCATCTGCCACTTCCTAGTGGGTGACCTTGATCAAGTTTGATGGGATTGCATGGGTGCAGTGCAGATGACACGCCTGGTATACAGTAGGCGCTAAATCCTTGTTGCTCTCCTCTTTTCCTCCACTCCCTTGCTTTCCTCCTCTAGTGCTGTGCAAATGACCCCTCCTTTTCTCCTTTTCCCTGGGAACATCCACAAGACCCTTTGCCCCTCCAGGGGCTCCCACCAAGGACAACACAGCCTCTCTTTTGGTGACCAGAGCTGAGGGCAAGGAGAAGTGCTTATAGGAAACACATGTTCTTAGAGGCTTCCCTAAATAGCTCGGGGTGCTCCTCGCCAATTCCTTTCCCACGAGCAGGGATGGGGCGGTCTTGGACGGAGGGAGGCTGTGTGTGTGTGTGTGTGAGTGCTGCAGTGTGCGTTGTTGTGAAAGGGCCTGGATAAAGGCAGGAAGTCATTCGCTCTCCCCCCCGACCAGCCGCTGGTGCTCAGAGCTGGGGCCTGCAGGCCTCCTCCTTCTCCTCTGCCTCTTTTCAAATAAATGGGGATCTCAAAGGACTTTTTAAAACCTGAAGCCTGGGTCTACACACGCCATGGGTCCCAATAGGAGACTTCGAGCTGGTTGCAGGGGAATGTGTGCCCTTCCCATTGGGATCAGGATTTAGGCTTCAGTGTCCCATCCCCTCCCCTTCTGAACCTCCTGCCTCCTTGAGTCCCTCCCAGGGGACCAGCTGCCTGTTCCCCTGGGGTCCCACAGCCACTGTCTCTTCTCCATTTGTGCTATTTTGGAGTCAGTTGGGTTTCTAGCTAGACTAGTGGTCCCAGATGTTTTGTGAGCAGCTGATGAAAGGGGTGGATGTTGCACCCCAGAAAAATAGCCCAATCCCAGGCTCTGTCTAGAGCTGGGACTGCAGCATCCGCATCCTGTGTGGGGGTTGAGGGCACAGGTTGTAGATCGTAGGGTCTCCAGTGTCCTTGGCATAGGCTTGGTACTGATGGAATGCTTGCTGAATGAATGAATGATCTGACGCGTGAGGCTCTAGGAGCCATTTCTCACTCCCGTCTCCCTGCACCCAGGGCCAGAACACAGTAGGAACTCACCGAGTATATGGCCTTGGAGTTTTCTACACAGGGCTTCAGAAGCAAACTGTGTTCCCGTCCTGTGAGATTAACCACTGCTGTTTGCAAGAGGGACCAGAGGTGGCCCAGCAACGGCCCAATCTCTGCTAAAGCATTCATTCGCTCATTCATTCATGCAGCAGACACTCCTTGGGGACCTACTATGTGCCAGGTCTATCCTGGACCCTGGGCAGGGTTGGGGGCGGGAGCAGGGGCTGTGGGGGTGATGGGCCCAGATGACGAGGTCTCAGCACTTGTCCTCCTGGAGCTTACAACCCACTGGTTCTTCAACCGGATGTCAGATTTCTTCTGGGATTCAGCCAAATGCAGACTCCCTGCTCCACCTGCGGAACTGCAAATCTGGGGTCGGGCCAGGGTCCTGTCTCCTTCTCCGTGGTCTGAGCGCTTGTCCAGGGGCCATAATTCAAGACCTTCAAGTGTGTGGGAAAATGCTGCTTCTTCAGCACCTCCAACTATATAGGTTAGAAATGTCCCGTGCGGGTAGCATAGGAAGTTCTCCCAAGTGTCCCGGCCTTCCTGCTGCTGAGGGAGCACCAGCCTCTGCTGGAGGTCCCGGAGTCCCCCCCACTCACCTGGGTCTGCCCTTCCCTGCTCTGCGCCTGTCCCGGGGCTCCCGGAGCCTGTGGGAAAGTCATGTCTGCAGAACTGCAACTAGAATCTTGCATCATGTAATTAGCTCCCTTTACAGCCAAAAGACGGCCCGTAAAAACCTGGGTGTTTTCATGGGTTTGGGCTAGTGGGTGAGGACGGTGGAGGAGAGAACTCCCAAAGTGAGTAATAAATGCCCTCCTCACAGGTTCCTGGGAGCATAAGTGATTTCATGAGGGGACGGAGGGGCATGGAAGGGGGGCCCAGGAGAGTGTGTACCCTGTGGTGGTGGGAAAGCTGGGCTGTGGGCTCCTGGGCACATCTGTCCACCTGGAACTGATGCTGCCTTCTCCTTCGGCCGCTGGTTTTGAGGCCTCTCGCCCTCCAGATGGACAGTAGCTCCCATTTTACACGGGAGGAGACTGAGGTTCCCCCAAGGGAAGACATCTTCCTAGTCACTGGATCTGGTGACCTGCAAGCTTCACCCATGGAGACTCGCAGAGTTGAACCCTTCAAGTATTTCCCGAGTCCTTCCTTCATGACCAGCAGTGGGAACTTGGAAGGAGTGAGGGAGAAATGAGGCAGCGGGTGGGAAGAGACCTTGGGCAGAGAGGCTTTGAGCGACATCCCTAGAGAGTTCCAGGGAAGGAGGCCTGAGCTGGGGGCACTGGGGACAGACTAGGGGTGAGGGGAGGGGAGGCATTTGTTCATAGCTGGTTTGATTCCCAGCTCTTCCACCTCCTAGCTGTGTGACCTTGGACAAGTCACTTCACCTCTCTGACCTCAGTTCTTTAATCTGCAAAATGGGGATGAAAAGAGCACCTGCCTCACAGATAATTCAGAAGATTTGATTTATTTTTATTTTTTAAAGCATCGTACAGAGTTGAGGCTTCTGTCGTTTTCCTAACTTTGTTGATGATGGGCCACCTTGGCAAGCTTCTAGGCTGTGGCTCCTTCTCCCAGGCCTACCTAACCAGAGCTCTCTTGCCCTACAGGTCCCCAAGGCCCCCTCTCCACCCTCCTCCTCTGCTTCCCTCCACTCCCCTCCCCTGCCGCCCACCGAGTCCTGTCCCTGCCCAGCCCAGCCCCCTCCTCTGCTCTAGCCCCTAACTCTCCCTCTCTCCCTCCGGGCCCACAGCGACATCAAGAGGATTGGGGTGCGGCTGCCCGGCCACCAGAAGCGCATTGCCTACAGCCTGCTGGGACTCAAGGACCAGGTGAACACGGTGGGGATCCCCATCTGAGCCTCGACAGGGCCTGGAGCCCCATCGGCCAAGAATACTTGAAAACACAGAGTGGCCTCCTGCTGTGCCATGCTGGGCCACTGGGGACCTTATTTATTTCTAGTTCTTTCCTACTGATACCCCCTGCAACTTCTGCTGAGGGGTCTCGGATGACACCGTGGCCTGAACTGAGGAGATGACTGTGGATGCTGGGCCGGGCCCTCTTTCCCTGCGAGGCACACACAACTGAGCACTTAGCAGGCACCGCCACGCCCCAGCATCCCTGGAGCAGGAGCCCCGCCACAGCCTTCGGACAGACAGAGGATATTCCCAAGCCGACCTCCCCTTCGTCTTCTCCCACATGAGGCCATCTCAGGAGATGGGGGGCTTGGCCCAGTGCCAAGTGAACAGGGTACCTCAAGCTCCATTTTCTCACACTAAGAGGGCAGACTGTGAACTTGACTGGGCGAGACCCAAAGCGGTCCCCGTCCCTCTAGTGCCTTCTTTAGACACTCGGGCCCCGTCCTCATCCCTGACTGGCCAAACCCTTGCTTTCCTGGGCCTTTGCAAGATGCTTGGTTGTGTTGAGGTTTTTAAATATATATTTTGTACTTTGTGGAGAGAATGTGTGTGTGTGGCAGGGGCTCCCGTCAGGGCTGGGGACAGAGGGTGGCCTGTGTCAAACATTCCTGAGCTGGGGACCCGGGGGCCGGTGCTGCAGGAGTGTCCTGCCCATGCCCCAGTTGGCCCCATCTCTCATCCCTGTAGATAGCAGGTTCTATTCTGTCAGTGTTAATGATTTTGTTTTGTTGGAAATTTTTTTCGAATCTTAATTTATTATTTTTTTTATATTTATTGTTAGAAAATGACTTATTTCTGCTCTGGAATAAAGTTGCAGATGATTCAAACTGATCTTGGCCGTCAGTCTTGGGAAAAGCAGTGGGGTCTCAGAGCTTCCTGAGTGGGAGTTGAGGGGTTGAGGGTTCCCCCCAAACACCGAGTGTTTAAACAGAGATTCGTGCACAAGGCAGAGACATCACTTAACCCTGGGAGCAGGGGTGGGTGGGAGGTGGGCAGGGGGCCAGGAAGCAGGTTCCGCCGAGCCCAGCCTCCATGCCAGCAGGCCCCAATCACCTTTGATCTCCAGGCCGCTTAGTCTTCTGGAGGATTGGGAGGTAGGAGAAAGCAAGAGCCGCCATCAGCTTCCCTCCCACGGCTCCCCGGAGCTGTCGAAATAGATCCTTCAACCCTCCACGTATGGCTCTGAGGTTTACACAAGCTTTTCACAGGTTTCGGCTTGTTGGAACCTCAACACTTTGTTATGAGTTTTGTGGGCGGCCCCATTTCACAGAAAAGGAAAATCAAGCTGGAGCCCAGCAACTGGACTTGCTCAAGGCCACACAGCAAGTTAGGGGCAGAGGCCAGAATTGAAAGCAGGGTCAGAAATCTCAGTGGGATGCTTTTCTCTTAGATGAGGAAATGGAGTCTCAGAGACACGCAGCAACTTGCCCAAAGTCACACAGCAGTCTCAAGAAAAGTCAGAGTTCTAATTTCTCTCTTTTTTTTTTTTTTTGAGACGGAGTCTCACTCTGTCACCAGGCTGGAGTACAGTGGCGCGATCTTGGCTTGCTGCAACTTCCGCCTCCCGGGTTCAAGCGATTCTCCTGTCTCAGCCTCCTGAGTAGCTGGAACTATAGGCGCGTGCCACCACACCAGGATAATTTTTTGTATTTTTAGTAGAGATGGGGTTTCACCGCGTTGGCCAGGATGGTCTCGATCTCTTGACCTTGTGATCTGCCCACCTCTGCCTCCCAAAGTGCTAAGATTACAGGCGTGAGCCACTGCACCCGGCACCAGTGTCCTAATTTCAAACCTGAGCCTTCTCCACTCTACCGGGTTGCAGCCCTGCAGGTCAGAGGTCATTCATATCGGGGGTTAGTTAGGAAGGTGTCAAACACAGGTCACCAGGAACGTAACCAGGGAGCAGAGATGATCTGAGGCCCAGGAGGAAGACTTCCTGGAGGAGGTGGTCCCAGAGCTGAGACCTCAGGGACTACTAGGAGTTAACCAGCGAAGCCAAGGGAGGGTGATGCAGAGTGAGGCGCGGGGGCGTGAAACCGCATGGTTGTGCAAGGGAACCACAAGCAATTTGGTGTTATTAAGGCATGACGTGAGGTGCTGGAGAGGTCTCTAGGGCCTTGTAAAGCAGGCCCAGGAGTGGGGATTTCAAGCTGAGAGCAATAAGGAGTCATTGAAGGTTTCAAGCAGGGAGTGGCATGATTGTTGTCACTGGTAGAGGCAGGTCTGGAACCCAGAGCTCCTGACTCTCAGCCTGGAGTTTCGGGGAGATACAGGAGAGGCGCTGGCGAAGTCGGGAGGGTGTTCGGCCTGCCCTGGGGTCTCAAGGCTGGCACGCTCTGCCCTGACCCCCGCTGCTGCAGGAGAGCTGCCTCCCTCTGGGTCTTGGCCCACTGGGCATCCATGAGACATCTGACCGCCTGTGTCAGGTGTGGCTGGGGTTGGGTGAGCCATGGGAGTGCAGGGAGCACCTGGCTGGGCCTTCCTCCCATTAGTGTTGGGCCACCTGTGTGTACTGGGCATGATGGCTGAGTCAGGCCTTCCTGGTGCCTGACCCTGGCCTGGCCTGACCCAGGTGGCCACAGTAGCTCTGTGGCTGGGCTATGGCTACTATCGCTACCACTGACAAAGCTGTTGGCCCAGTAGGGAGTAAGCCTGCAGCTTGCAAACCCACAGCAATCTGGGCTATGAGGGCACGTCAAGACCAGGCTTGAGTCCCATTCCCAAAGCAACTCGGCCATGGCCCTGCTGATGAGCAGGAATGAGCGCAGGAAGTGGCTCAGCATTGGGGGAGGTGGCCTCGTGTGCTCTCTCCCTTGAAGTCCTGGACATAAGGCCCTTCAAGGGCATGTGAGAACGCATAAACCTGTGGGCCACAGACAGATCCGATGCTCAAAAGCCAGTGAGCAGCTGTCTGCAGTCTCCAATGGACCCTGCAATTGGCAGGAGGGGAAACTTTATTTTTAAATGAAAGCAAATCCAGAGCTGTCTCCTAGAGGGCCTAAATGCAGGAACACCCCTGTAGCAATAAGAACACCCAGCCTACAGATCTTGGTTCCTGAAAACCATTCTCTAATAAAAGAACCAGGGCTCCTTAGAGAAATGGCTGATTCTGGGGCTGAAGCAGGGAAAATACAAGATGAGCTGGGAGCATCTCGGAGCATCAGAGCGTAAAGAAGTGCTCAAAAATAAACAGGTGGGGCTGTGCCAGAGAGACACAGGAGCCAGCCCTAAAGAACTCCCAAGGGCCAAACCTAGAACAAGCTGAGCAACAAAACGATGAGGTATTAGATTAAATCAGAAGTCGAAAATAAATATTCACGAGTCCATACTGACATAAATAAATGATTAAAGGCTGGGTGCAGTGGCTCACACCTGTAATCCCAGCACTTCGAGAGGCCGAGGTGGATAGATCGCTTGAGCTCAGGAGTTTGAGATCGGCTTGGCCAAGATGGCAAAACCCCATCTCTATCAAAAGCACAAAAAATTAACCAGGCATGGTGGCACGCGCCTATGGTCCCAGCTACTCAGGAGGCTGAGACGGGAGGATCGCCTGAGCCCGGGAGGTGGAGGTTGCAGTGAGCCGAGATTGTGCCACTGCACTTCAGCCTGGGCGACAGAATGAGATCTCATTTAAAAAAAAAAAAAAAAAAGCTTGAATAAATAAATAAGTCGGGGGAGACTAGACAATTCTTCCTTACAGATGAATTTCAAAGGGGTGGATTCTTTTCCCTCTAGCGGGTAAAGCTTACTTCCCCACTGCCTGGACTGTGGACTGGACACCCTTCCAAAGAAAGGCAGTAGGGAAGTATAGAAGGGGTTAAAAAAATAAGAAAGAAAACGAAAAGTAACTTTACAGTGGAGAAACCTGGCAAACACCACCGTAACCAAGTGATCAAAGTTAATATCATCAGAGAAAAAACAAACAAACCAACTCAGAGCAGAAGGAACACTGAGCTTGAATTGAAGATCAGGTATCAGCAAACACTTACACAAGGCTTTCTGGGCACCACCCACTGTTCTAAGCACTTAGCCTGTGTTTACTTATTTAATTCTTCCAACAGTCCTTCAAGGTAGGTATTATTAATATCCCATTTTACAGATTCGAACACCGAGGGGAGGGAGGTAACATAACTGGCCAGAGACGTCCTCTCCCCTTTCTGCCATCATGGACACTTCCCTAGATAAGGTCTGCGAAGCACTGGATCTGGGGAAACTGAGGCACCATGACCTGCCCATGGTCTCCAAATGCCACCACATTCCACACCCCAGGTATCCAGATGGTTTGCTCCTCTGTCCCTTCTCTCAGTGGCCATTTCTTGCTCTATGCCAGGCTGGGCACACGGTCCACAAAGATGGATAAGGCCTCTGTCTGCCCTCATGGGACTCTTAGTCTGGTGGGGGCAGCAATGGTAATACAGTAGGACCCAGGCTAAGAAGGGGCAGAGCTGGGTGTTATAGGAGCAGAGCCTGACTCAGCCTAGGAAGTCCAGGCAGGCTGCCTGGAGGAGAAACCATCCAAGCTGAGGTCAATGTCAAGTGGGAGTCCACCAGATGGGGGAAGAAGTGTACCAAAAGAGCCTGGCTCTGACTCCAGACCTCTGTGGGTGGGGCTTGAGTCTCCCCGCTAACATCTGGGTCCCATTTGACCAAGTCAAGCTTCCTCCACCTCCTATGCCACCCTAAACCCTGGCTGTTGTGTCAGGAGCAGCATAAGACAGCAACTATGCCCTCATCCCACCCCGACCAAAACCTTCATCTCTGATTTTAGTTTTCTCTGCTGAGAAGTGGGCCCGCAGCCTTTTCTGGGCTCTGAGCAGCAGGAACCTTGGCAGGCCTTTGATGTATCCAGCAAAGCCCCGAAGGAGGTGAAAGGCAGTGGTGATGGGGGCATTTGGTAGGGAGGTGCCTGCTTTCTCTGCTGCTCCCAGTCTGCATGGCAAGTTAAAACCATGTCACCAGGCACCAGCCTGAGACTTCCTAATTCATTAGCAAATTCTGGTGGGACAGGCAAGCTCTCTGCTCGCCTCCCCATTCACACCTCCTCAGCTCCAGCTGCAGCCCAGGGCCTGGGATGGGGCCTAGGGCACCATAGATGCTGCTAGAACAGGGGGCAAATGAATGTGTGTGGGAAGTGCTTGAGTCCTTGGCTCGGGCCTTCTGTGCCTTCACCCATTCTGTGCGTCGTGCCTCCATCACCCCTCCCTGGAACTATGTCTGGTACCCAGTAGGCCCTCAATAAACATTTGTTCAATAAACAAATGAACTGGGGGGCCAAGAACTGGGCTTTTGAGATCCAAGGGCCCTGTGGAGCTGGACATGGGTTCTGGGAACACGGTAAGTGCTGTGCAATGGTCCTGGGCTCCCTCTGGCTGGCCAGGAGGGACCTCAAAAGCTGGTAAGGAGAAGCAGTTGAGTGTTTCTGAACACCTACCATTGTAGGTGGTGGGTGTTGCTTTAGCATTGCCTGTTCCTAGAGGAGTTGCTAACGAATTAGGAAATCTAAGGCTAATGCCTGGCAACACGGTTTTAACTTGCCACGGTGCCAGTGACTCTGCCGTGCCAGTGCCCAGCCCAAGACCCACACTGTCTTATGCAAGGTCACAGTGACCCTGAGAGTTATACATTTATCCCCATTTTGGGGACCCTGAGGCTCAGCAAGGTTACAGTATTCAGACCAAGTTCCCACAGCTAGGAGGTGACAGAGCGGCACAGGAGACAAGAGTCAGCTCATCCCACTGCCTGCTGCTCGGTGACACTTGGGGACCTTGGGCTTCTTTTTAGGAAATGGCAGGAAGATCCTTGGACTGGGAAGGGAAGACAGAAGTTCGGTTGGGCGCCTCCTATTGACTTGGCTGTGGACTCCTGGGCATGTCCCTTGGTGTCACAGGGGCTTAGTTTGTCCATCTGTAGTGAGGAAGGCTCCAGGAAGTCTGTCCTGGCTGAGATGAGGGGCCCCTGCCCCCACCACAGAGTTGCCCCCTCCTCACTCCTGGCACCCTCTCCCCAGGCAGCCCTGGGCAGCCCCAGGTAGCCCGGCCAGCAGGCCCCACTCCAGCCCTCTGGGTCTGGCTTTTCAGTTCAAACCGTCAGCCAGTCTCTGTCGGCAGAACCAGACCTAGTTTCTGGGAAGCTGCAGCCACATTCCACCCCTGCCCAGGGTGGGGGCCTCGTTTCTCCCGCTGGGCCCGGGCCCCATTTCAGCAGCCTCATCACATTCCCCACGGCCTCAGCAGCCTAATGGATGGACGGATGCAGTTTCCACACTGGGCTGGCAGAGCAGGCGGCTGCATGATCAGGTCTCCTGCTGAGCGGAGGGGCCTTTCCCCCAGGACCAGGCCTCATGGGCCCCGCCAACCAATTCCAGCATCTGGCCACAGGACACACTTCCCCAGACTCTGCACCCCTCCCCTGTACTCTAATGTGGTCCAGACTCCTGGACCTGCCCTCAGTTCACCATGAGCCCTCGCCCACCCCCGCACATATCCCTCCCTATTTTTGTCTGCAGAAAATGCACCCACCCTTCCAGGCTCAAATCAAATCACCCGTTCTCCAAGAGACCTTTGCAGGCTGGATGCGGTGTCTCACGCCTGTAATCCCAGCACTCTGGGAGGCCAAGGTGGGTGGATCACCTGAGGTCAGGAGTTCGAGACCAGCCTGGCCAACATGGTGAAACCCTGTCTCTACTGAAAATACAAAAGTTAGCTGGGCGTGGTGGCTCGTGCCTGTAATTGTAGCTACTCAGGAGGCTGAGGCACTAGAATCGCTTGAACCCAGGAGGTGAAAGTTGCAGTGAGCTGAGATCGATCGCATCACTGCACTCCAGCCTGGGCGACAAGCGCGAGACTCCATCTCAAAAAAAAAAAAAAAAAAAGAGAGAGACCTTTGCAGAGTACACTCTGCTGCCAGGCGATGGGGACACGTCAACCCTGCCTCCCCCAAGCTCCTATCGCAGCCGGCTATGGATCACATAGGACTTGAATGACACTCAGGTGTGTCTGTCTGTCTGAGCCTCTCCCCTGAGATTCTGTGTGTGTGTGTGTGTGTGTGCATGTATGTAATAAAATGCTAATAGCTAACAATTATTAAGCGCATTACATGTACTGCCGCTGTTCAAAGTGTTTCCCATGGATTCACTCATTTCATCCTCCTAACAACTCTGTGACCTAGTCCTACTATTACCCCATGGGCTGGGGGCCGTTTCTCCCTTCCGTCCAGGTCAGTCCTGGCTTTGGCCTGTCGTCCTGGTATAATTGGCTGTAATAGCTCCCCCTTTCACCTTCTGTCTTTAATTGGACAATAACTGATCCAGTCACCCTACCATGAAGTGCAGAGAAGTGAAGGGTTTGCCCAGAACTCCACGGCTAGCAAGTGGCAGCGCCAGGATTTGAACCCAGCCCCTTGCCGCAGGGCTTTGCTCTAAGCTATCAGTGAATTTCCCAGTGAGTGAGCCTAGGTCTCCTTGTGCTTTTCTCTCCACCCTCCTTTTATTTTGCAAGATTCTTTCTTTTTTTGTTGTTTTTTATTGTTTCTATTTTTTTCACATCTGACTCAGTCTCTACACAAGATCCTTGAGATCTGTTAAATGCCACCCACTGCCTGGAGCTCTTCCCCACATCCTCAGCACGATCTTACCAGCTCATGAGCAACACCCGGGAAGAGGGTGCCCCCATCACCCTTTTTTTGTTGTTGTTGAGACGAACTCTCACTGTATCGCCAGGCTAGAGTGCAATGGCGCTATTTCAGCTCACCGCAACCTCTGCCTCCCAGGTTCAAGCGATTCTCCTGCCTCAGCCTCCTGAGTAGCTGGGATTACAGGTGCGCATCACCACGCCCGGCTAATTTTTGTACTTTTAGTAGAGATGGGGCTTCACCATGTTGGCTGGGCTGGTCTCGAGCTCCTGACCTCGTGATCTGCCCGCCTCGGCCTCCCAAAGTGCTGAGATTACAAGCTTGAGCCACCACGTCCCATCTCCCATCACCCATCTTAAAGGTGCATCCAACCTGTACCATGTTTCATTTGTGCCACTTTGGACTTTGCTGCTGTGCCCCCACGTGGTGAGATAATTTTCTGTCACTGATCCCTGCCTCCCACTCAGTGGCCAGCTCCATGAGGATGGGGACAGGCATGTTTTTCCCTTAGATTCCCAGACCTGACACCCAGTGGGTACCCCCACATATTTGATGAAGGAGTCAATGGACTCAATGAATGCTGCTCCATGCTGGGGAGACAGCAAGGGGCGGGAGAGCCCAAGCGGCACTGTCACAGAACTCCTACTCTGTCGGAGAGAATACTCCAAAGATAAATGTTGTGATATGACAGACGTGGGGGCTGCGGGACCCAGGAATTGAACAACATGCTCAGCCTGTAGAGAGTCAGGAAGGCTTCCTGGAGGAGGTGGTGTCTAAGCTGAGATTTGAAGGAAGAGACGGTAGGGAAGGCTAGGGAACAGCAATTGTTAGGCTCAGAAGTGGAAGGAAGGCCAGCGTGGCTGAAGGCTCTCGCTGCAGGGGGCCGGGTGGCAGGGAGGGACAAGACTGGAGGGGTGGGCAGGGTCTGAGCCTTGTTGCTCTGCTGAGGATTTTATTTTTATCCTAAGGGTGGGCACCAGGAAGCCGCTCAATGCCCCTTAACTGACAGGTGGTGGTGGTGAGCCAGGATAAAGGGCAAGAATATCTCAACTTGGCCGGGCGCGGTGGCTCAAGCCTGTAATCCCAGCACTTTGGGAGGCCGAGACGGGCGGATCATGAGGTCAGGAGATCGAGACCATCCTGGCTAACACGGTGAAACCCCGTCTCTACCAAAAAATACAAAAAAACCAGCCGGGCGAGGTGGCGGGCGCCTGTAATCCCAGCTACTCGAGAGGCTGAGGCAGGAGAATGGCCTGAACCCAGGAGGCGGAGCTTGCAGTGAGCTGAGATCGTGCCACTGCACTCCAGCCTGGGCGGCAGAGCGAGACTCCGTCTCAAAAAAAAAAAAAAAGAATATCTCAACTTTTACTTTTTTCAAAACGGCACTGTTCCCTTTTAAAAAAAAATGATCTAAGTGTTGACTCACACCAAAGAAAAGTCAATTTATTTGCCTGTCCTTAATGGCACTGCAGCCAATGCTGCCTGGCCCTGCTGGCCTGTTCTTCAGAACCACGGCTGGCCTGGCCGGGACTGAGCCACCGAGGACGCAGGTGTCCTGGCCCCGCCCCCCACGACCCCCGCCCCAGCCATCTGTCCCACCCCCAGTCTGGGCGGCTGGGAAGGTCCATTGTGGCGGCCTCTGACATCACAGCAGGGGGCAGCATGATGTCACAGGGCCCCATTGTGGCTGCACAGGAGGGTGTCCCCCACCAGAGGCCAGCTCCCCACCCCCAGCCTCCAATCCTATTAAGCACGGGCTGGGGACAAAGGAAGGCGCTTTGTGTTTTACCCATGTCTGAGGGAAGGGACGGCAAGAGGTTGTGCATTCCAGAGCCCCCTCCCCCAGCCCCCACCAGCTGGGCCTCCAGGTCAGACTGGAGACCCTGCTGCCACCCCCGTGGCTGTCTCCAGGCCCCAGCCCTCCTGCCTCCCCATCCCCCGCTAGGGATAAAGGAGTTCCAGACCCCCTGCCTCCTGCCCTGCACCACTGTCAAATCTAGGGCCAGATCCCAGGCAGAGGAGGCTGCAAGCAGAACCTGTGGGGTGAGGAGGAGAGTCCTGGGGGGCCTCCCAGCTGGGAGCCATGGGCAAGGAGAAGGAGGCCATGAATCTGCTGGAAGATAAGAAGATCCCAATCCCTGATAGGCAGGCCTGGGGGAAGCAGCCTCAGGGCACAGGTTGGGGACAGAGGCCTAGAGAGAGACAGGGACTTGTCACCCAGGGCACCAATGAACACTTATTAAACACCTGCTGAGAACTACACTGGTCTGTGCTGGGGTCATTTAATCTCGAAAGCCTGGAAGGTGGTGTCTGGCATCAGCCTCAAGCCTGGCTGCTCTGTGCAGGCACTCAGAGAGGGAAGCCTCTCACCGGGACAGCTTGGGGACAATTTGGCAGTCCCCTCCTTCTCCCAGGTGTCCCTGAGTCTCCAAGGTTGGAGCTTTGGGGGCACAGGACTGATTTGCAGCTCCTCCTCTGCCACGAACTTGCAAGCCCTCCCTTTACTGAGCATCTGTTTACTCATCTGTAAAATAGGCCTGATGGTACCTCCCTCACGGGGTGTAGGGAAGGCTGGATGAGAGTGCGTGAGCGCCCGGAATGCTACTCACGCCTCACCCCTTCCTTAGCTGGGGCGCGGGTATTTCCCTAGTCTTGACACCAACACTCCAACCACTGTCTCTCCTTGGACTCCAGTCCCCAGCCAAGCCCCCTCCCAGGCTGGCATCGGCACCGTTTAATGGACCCATCTGGGCCCTAGGCTGGGAGGAGGGAGCGACTGACCAGGGGCACGCCGGCCGGGGCAGGCTGAAGTTTCAGGAGAGGCCTCGGCAGCCCCGCCTGTACGGTGTGGGCTTCTCTATCTTTGGCCGAGTGCCTGGGCATGCAAGGAGACCGGGGGCGGCTCAGTTTCGGGCAACAAAGCCCCCTTTCTCCCCAGCTGAAGGAATGCCTGGCACCCCTCCCACCCCTGCCTTGTTCCATATCTGCTCCCCGGACCCAGACCCCAGTGTTCACTCTGTGGAGCCCAGGCTGGAGCCCGAGAGGCAGCCATGGTCCTTTATGGCTGCCTCTCGCACACGTGAGGGCATGCAGCCCTGGCCCCCCAAACAGCCTGGCCCTCAGGTTGCCTCCCCAAGGTCCACCCACAATCAAAGCAATCTAGGGCAAAGTTGTCCCCAGCTGGCTGGGAACCAAGAGGGGCCCATGGAGAGCCATGTGGTCAGTGCCCACCTACACCTGTCCGTGATTATTATTATTATTATTTATTTTTTATTTTGTTTGAGACGGAGTCTCACTCGTTCGCCAAGCTGGAGTGCGGTGGCATGATCTCGGCTCACTGCAACCTCCGCCTCCCAGATTCCAGCGATTATCCTGCTTCAGCCTCCTGAGTAGCTGGGATTACAGGTGCCCACCACCATACCTGGCTAATTTTTGTATTTTTAGTAGAGGCGGGGCTTCACCACGTTGACCAGGATGGTCTCAATCTCTTGACCTCGTGATCCCCCCGCCTTGGCCTCCCAAAGTGTTGGGATTACAGGCGTGAGCCACTGTACCCAGCCCTATTTTTTTTTTTTTTTTTTTCTAGAGACGGAATCTCACTCTGTCACCTTGGCTAATTGCAACCTTCACCTCCTGGATTCAGGCGATTCTCATGCCTCAGCCTCCAGAGTAGCTGGGACTACAGGCATGCCCCACCACACCCAGCTAATTTTTGTATTTTTGGTAGAGATGGGGTTTCACCATGTTGGCCAGGCTGATCTCAAACTCCTGGCCTCAAGTGATCCACCTGCCAAAGTGCTGGGATTATAGGCATGATCTAATGCACCTGGCCTAGGCTAGAATTTTTTTTTTTTTTTGAGACGAGGTCTCACTCTATTGCCCAGGCTGGAGTGCAGTGGTGTGATCTCAGCTCACTGCAACCTCCGCCTCCCGGGTTCAAGCAATTCTCCTGCCTCAGCCTCCCTAGTAGCTGGGATTGCAGGCATGCACCACCACACCTGGCTAATTTTTGTTCTTTTAGTAGAGACAGAGTTTCACCATTTTGGCCAGGCTGGTCTGGAACTCCTGACCTCAAGTGATCTGCTCACCTGGGCCTCCCAAAATGCTGGGATTACAGGTGTGGGCCATCACGCCCAGCCTGTCCCTGATTTTTTGGATCAGTATTGGCTTGAGAAATTCCAGAGCGGGAGACCCTGACTCTGTCCAAGCCCCTCATTTTTACCAAGGAAGGTGTGGAGACCCAGAGAGCAGGGGTTGCCCAAGGCCACAGAGCCTGACTGGGCGGGGACCAGAATCGGGGAAGGCTGATGAAGGCCACCCAAGTGCTCTGGTGGGGCCGCACCCCCAGCTCAGCCCAGGGCAGGAAGAAGAACTGGCCTCCCCAGTGATGGTGGCACCCTTTGTGTAGATGAGAACACTGGGACTCCAAGAAGAGAGGTCCAGGGTCTCCCAGAGGAGCAGAGTGAAAATTAAAGCTCCAGTCTATGGATAGGGAGGGGGACAGTGAGCCCCCAAGTCTCCCCCTGGGTACTACACACCCAGCACAGCTCCAGGCCTCAGCTGGAGACTGCTCGGTGCTCAGGCCCGGCTGCTGCCCTGGCCTTGACCCCTGAGTGGCGGAGCTGCCCCTCCTGCCACAGCCCTGCCGGACTCTGCCCAGACACCTCAGGAATGCAGGGGGAGGGGGACTCAGGGAAGAGGGACCTGGGGTCCGGGTTGGACGGAACAAAGAAGCCTCGTGTCTGTGCTCCCTCTGCACCCCCAGCTGGACCACAGGTGGCCGAGGGAGGCCCGCAGGGGTGGCTCAGGCACGTGCCATCGTGTGCTGTGTGACCCTTGGGATGTAGCTGCCCATCTCTGGTTTCCTGGGATGCCAAGTGGAGTTCCAGAGCCTGGGCTCTAAGGCAGAGGAGCCTGTTGAAGCTCTGAGGTTGGGGCTTCTGGCAGAGGGAGGAAAGAAGTGGGGGCCCAGCCCTGTGGCGGGCTCCTCTGCCTGCCTCCTCCTGCAGCCTCAGGAATCGCCTTAATTACAGCGTCAGCCTTGCTGCGCTTCCTGCCATAAACCCAGGAATCTAAATTAGAAGGCAGGAGGTCGGCTCCCCCTTCCTTCTGACCCCCCGAGTCTGCCGGGAAGTTCTCCTGGAGACAGGCTGCCAGCAGGAGCCAACCTCAGAGGGAGACTAGGGGGGCCCGAGAGCCTAGAGGAGGGTGGGAGGCTGTCCACAGAATCTTCATGCCTGTCACTGTCCGGTGCCCACTTTGTGTCAGCAATACTGCAGAACTGATGTAAAGGTTCCTGTTGACAGAGGAGGAAACTGAGGCACGTGCCCAAGGTCTCCCAGAGTGATGGTGGCTGAGCTGGCTGGACCGGGGTCTCTGGGTCTCTGGCCAGGGTTGGTTGCCTTTGCAGAAGGCAGACTAGCGTGTGGGGGCAGAGGAGATGGTCCGTCCACATGGGGCGGGGTGAGGGGACCCTGAGCCATGAGTAACCCCCAGTTCCAGGGGGAGATGGGAGGGACACTGGCAAGGAGTGGGCCGGGTGTGTCTGAGCAGAGAGCTTGATTTCTGCAAACCCTGCCTGGGCTCCCTGCTGTGGCTCTGCTCACTCCTCCCTGGGACCTGACTAGATGGGCCAAGCCTGCACAGAGGCCAACTATGGGCAGGGCCACGTCAGATTTAGAGAGAAACCCAGCCAGGGACCCGTGTGCATGGGTCTGAGCATATAAGAGTGTGTGCTGGTGTCCCTGGGCGTATGCACCTGTAAGTGTGTTTCCACGTGTATGTAAGTGTATGTGTCACTGTGTCTTTGTGTGAGTGCGTGCGTTTGTGTGGATTTGTGTGTGATAGTGAGCGTGTGTGTGTGTATGTGTGCACGTGGTGGGGAATGAGGTCATCTGGGCAGAAGGGAGCTGAGCTTGTCCAAACCACTGGAGCCACTGAGGGAGAGAGACAGACTCGGGAAGGGGGGCAGTGGGTGATGAGGCTGGAGAGACCAAGACTGAGGCTGAGGGCGGGAAAGAGATCAAGGCAGAGAGGACAGATGCAGCCAAGGACCGGGCAAGGGACGAGGTAGGGGTGAAGCAGACAGACAGACAGACAGGATGATGGAGGATAAGGGGGCAGATAAGGTGGGAGACAAGGAGAGGCCCAAGAGAGGCCCAGAGAGAGCATGCTTGTGAAAGGGGGCGCCAGGCTCATGCCTGTAATCCCAGCATTTTGGGAGGCTAAGGTGGGAGGATCGCTGGAGCGCAGGAGTTCGAGACCAGCCTGGGTAACAGAGTGAGACCCTGTCTCTACTACAAATAATTTTTTAAAGAGTGCATGCCTGTGGTCTCAGCTACTCTGGAGGCTGAGGTGGGAAGATTGCTTGAGCCTGGGAGTTCGAGACTGCAGTGAGCTGTGATTCACTACCCAGCACTACACTGCTGGGTGACAGAGCAGGACCCTGTTTCAAAAAACAAAAAGCTTGAGAAATAGGGACCCAGAGACCCAGAGAGCTGAGAAGAGGGAAGATGGGCCCCCAGAGGGGAGGGCAGCTGTTCAGTCTAAGGGGTTTCCCGACCCCCACTACCCTGAGTGGAAGATGGAGGGAGGACCCTTTATGGTTATTTGTATTTCAGGTTGAGGGCAGTTTCTGGACACCCTGATAGCTGCATCCCAGGGTGAGCCTACCTAGGGAGCAAAGGCTCAGTGGGGGCCAGGGGTGGCCCCTGGATGGCCTCCCCGGCTTGGTGTGGGTTGGGGAGGGAGCCCTGGGGACCCTTCCAAAGGAGCTGCGGTGGAGGGGAGGCCAGTACAGAGCTCCCATCTGGGCAGGCCTAGGGTAGGAGTGAGGTGTCCCTTCTCCTCAGTCATGTCCCCGACCCTCTTTGATCTTTCCATCATCTGACCCCTGGAAGGGGCTTGCCAGGCCCTGCTGGCCCTATGATCTGTCCGCCTCGTCATCTGTGCTCTCCCCGACCCTGTGGTCTTCAACCAGGGGCAATAACCCTCCCCACTGCCCACCCAGGGGACATTTGGCTCTCTCTGGAGACACTTTTCTTTGGTACAGTTGGAGGGATGTCACTGCTGGTATCTGATGGGCAGAGGCTAGGGAAGCTATAATCATCCTGCAACAAACAATTTTCCGGCGCACTCACCTTTCTTTTGTTCCTAGCGCATGTCATGCATGTCACGTTCATTTCTGCCTCAGGGCCTTTGCTCTTGCTGTTTCCTTTGGCTGGAATGCTCTTCCCCTCAGATCATCACACAGCTGCTTCCTTCTTACTTTTTGAGAATCTGCTCAAAAGTCCCTTCCTCAGAGCGGTTTTCCTGACACCCGCAGCCTCCCTGCACTCTCCATTCCAAACCTCCGGTTCTTTCCTTCGCAGCACTCATCCCCAAATTGTAAGAATCTTGTTAATTCATTTAAATCCTTATTTACAGTTTATCTATCCTCCACTTGGCTCTGGGCTCCTTGAGGGCCAGGGACTTTGTCTGGCTCTCAGCAGTACCCGCACACACCGAGTATTAAGTGACAAGGTCGAGACCTCACTTAGAATAGCCAGGAAGCTTTGCTTAGGAGACTTTGCTTGTTAACTCGTTTCAGTCCTATGAGGCAGGCACTGTAGTTATGCCCATTTCACAGATGGGGAAACTGAGGTTCAGAGACAGCAAGTGATTTGCCCAAAGTGACATAGTTAGTCAATGCCTGAGGTGGGATGTATGCCCAGGCACGCTGACTCCAGGTTCACTCCCTCACCACCACACGACAGCCTTGTAGAGAGCTGAATGTATGTCTCGCCATCAGAAAGCATGTCCTGCAACCCAGGTCCCTGTCCCTCCCTCTCCCTGGAAAAGCCTCCCCACTCTGGGCCTGAAGCTCTGCTCTCAGCAGAGCTGTGGCTTCCAGATAAAAGAGGGGGCCTCTTCACTCCAGGTCAGCAGGGAGCTAAGGCTCTTTTATGGCAGGTCCCTACAATGAGGAGACTTAGGGATCCAGGTGTAGGGAGGGAGCCCCAGGTCTTTGTCACCTCAGTGGGGCTACAACCACCGAGTCACTGCTGACTCTCCCAGGCACTGGAGACAGCAGCTTGTGACAGCCCTGCCCTCCTCCAGACCCAGAGCTGAGCAGGAGGGGCCTGGGAAGAAGTGCACCCCTTCCTCATGCCCCCTGGCTAGGGCAGGGTCGGCTGAGCACTGGAGTGAGTCTGAGGGCTGTGCTGAGTCCTGCACCAGGACCCGGAGTAGCTAAGGACGGCCCCTCTCTCCCCCAGGCTAGCCTCAAACTCCTGGACTCAAGTAATCCTCCTACCTCTGCCTCCCAAAGCACTGGGATTGCAGGAATCAGGCTCTGTGTGCAGCCTCCCCAAAACTTATTTCCCTGTCCTCGTTTAGGTGTCCGTCGAGGCCAGGAGTTCAAGGCTGCAGTAAACTACGATCATACCACTGCACTCCAGCCTGGCAACAGAGCAAGACTTTGTCTCTTAAAAAAAAAAAAAAGTTTTGGGGCGACTGGGACAGGACCATGCAGCTGGTGGGAGAGTCATAGAGATACCAGTCCCTGGCAGAGGGGCAGAAGGGGATGAAAAGGGATAGTCAGTGGGCTCTGGGCTGGCAGGGGCCTCCTGGCTGGGAACGGGGTCAGCAAACAGCTCTGGGAAGACTTCCAAGCTCCTCCCCCATCTCAGACAGCAAGGGCTGCCCAGCTTGCACCCACGGCTTCCTGGTGAGCACTTCCTGATGTCCCTACTGTGACCCCCTCCCCCATTTTGGTTGCTGTTCTTTACTAGGGGCCACCATATTGGCCAGGCTGGTCTCAAACTCCTGGCCTCAGGTGATCAGCTTTGACCTCCCAAAGTGCTGGGATTACAGGTGTGAGCCACTGCACCTTGCCTGTGAGTCATTATTCTTATTAGCTAGCATCATCTATGAGGATCTTTATAAAATTGAGATACAATTGACATTCCAAAATATTCATCCTTTTAAAATATATACAACAGTGGTTTTTATTATAGTCACGAGGTTGCACAGACATCACCATGGTCTCATTTCAGAACATTTTCATCATCCCAAAATGAAGCCTGTAAGCCACTCCCCATTCTCTGTCCCCCACCCCTGGCAACCAGTAATCCATTTTCTGCCTCTAGGATTTGCCTATTCTGGACATTTCATATAAATGGAATATACAGGCTGTGGCGGTGGCTCACACCTGTAATCCCAGCACCTTGGGAGGCTGAGGTGAGCATATCACTTGAGCTCAGGAGTTCGAGACCAGCCTGGGCAACATGATGAAACCCCGTCTCTACTAAAATACAAACTTTAGCCAGGCGTGGTGGAGGCTCGTGCCTGTTACTCGGGAGGCTGAGGCAGGAGAATCACTTGAACCTGGGAGGTGGAGGCTGCAGTGAGCCAAGATTGCACCACTGCACTATAGCCTGAGCGACAGAGTGAGACTCCATCTTAAAAAAAAAACAAAACAAAACCCAAAAATTGAATATACAGTATGTGGCCTTTGTGATTGGCGTCTTTCACTTAGCCTAATATTTTCAAGGTTCACGCATGTAGCACAGATCAGAACTTTATTCTTTTTTTTAATGTGAATAATGTTTCACGGCAAGGATTGTTGATCAAAAAGTGAAATAATAGGCACTCAGTATAGAGAGTATAGACCGAGAACATGTCCAGAAGTAGATTCTGTGAGGCACAGTGTATAATTTTCTCACAGAGGGATATGCATAGCACAGAAAGTGGCAGAAGCAGCGTGAAGCAACGGCTGCATTCCTGCAATTCTGGTCTCAGCTAAGTGACACTATTGTGTAAGATCAGATGAACATACCGTCGAGCGAGCGGGTGGAGAGAAAGGTTAGGCGTCTTAGGGTCTGGCGGAAGGTCTGGTGGAGGGCAACTGATTCCATCTTGTCTTCGTTCTGCATCTGATAAACAGGTTTACAGCCAGCAACTTTCAGTGAAATATTTCACAAACTCCAGTCGTGCAGGCAAGTGGTGAGCATTAGATGATAGGTCCAGGTTTTATTACCCACGTGTCTGACTGCAACCACCCTGGTCCGCTATGAACATTTTCTTTTGAATGGTCCTTTTTCTGAGAAGATAGAACTTATTTTACTTTATTTTATTTTATTTTATTTTGAGACGGAGTCTCACTCTATCACCCAGGCTGGAGTGCAGTGGTTTGGTTTTGGCTCACTGCAACCTCTGCCTCCCAGGTTGAAGTGATTCTCCTGCCTCAACCTCCCGAGTATCTGGGATTACAAGCATGCACCACCATGCCCAGCTCATTTTTGTATTTTTAGTAAAGATGAGGTTTTGCCATGTTGGCCAGGCTGGTCTCGAACCCCTGACCTCAGGGGATCCGCCCACCTCGGCCTCCCAAAGTGCTAGGATTACAGGCGTGAGCCACCGCGCCCGGCCAACCATATTTTATTTAGCATTCACCATTATATGGGCTTTGGGGTTGCTCCCACTTGTTGGTTATTATGAACAGTGCTATTGTTAACATCACCTGTTTTTCGTTCTCTGGGGTATTCCTAGGAGTGGCATTGCTAGACCATACGGTAACTGCTCATTTTGGTAGTTTGCTTGTTTGTTTGTTTTTGAGATGATGTTTTGCTCTGTTGCCTAGGCTGGAGTGCAGTGGCATGATCTCAGCTCACTGCAACCTCTGCCTCCCCGATTCAAGCAATTCTCCTGCCTCAGCTTCCCGAGTAGCTGGGACTACAGGTGCATGCCACCACATCCAGTTAATTTTTGCAGTTTTAGTAGAATTGGGGTTTCACCACGTTGGCCAGGTTGGTCTCGATCTCCTGACCTCAGGTGATCCACCCCTCTTGGCTTCCCAAAGTGCTGGGATTACCGGCGTGAGTCACTGTGCCCAGCCTCGTTTAGGTTTTTGAGGAACTGCCAAATGGTTTTCCAAAGTGGTTGCACCATTTTATATTCCCAGCAGCAATGTGTAAGGGTTCCAATTTCTCTGCATCCTCAACAGCACTTGTTATTGTCTGTCTTTGGTTGTAGCCATCTTAGTGGGTGTGAAGGAGTGTCTCACTGTGGTTTTGATTTGTATTTCCCTAATTGCTAACAATATTGTCTTAATTCAGGCTACTATAACAAAAATACTATAGACTGGGTGGCTTAAGCAGAAATCTGTTCCTCACAAGGTCTGAGATCAACGTGCAGCATGGTCAGGTTCTGAGGAGGGCTCTCTGCCTGCTTCATAGATGACTTCCTGCTGTATCTTCACAAGACAGACAGCAGAGCATAGGACAGAGAGCAGAAAGAGCAGAGAGCAGGCTGGACACAATGGCTCACACCTGTAATCCTAGGACTTTGGGAGGCTGAGGCGGGAGGATCACCTGAGCCCAGGAGTTTAAGACCAGTCTGAACAACATGGTAAAACTCCATCTCTACAAAAAATAAAAAATTAGCTGGGTGTATTGGCATGTGCCTGCAGACCCAGCTATTCTGGAGGCTAAAGTGGGAGGATCTCTTGAGCCTTGGAGGTTGAGGCTGCAGTGAGCTGTGATCGTGCCACAGTGCCGCGGTCTGGGTGACAGAGCAAGACCCTGTCTCTAAATAAATAAATAAATAAATAAATAAATAAATAAGAAAATAAAAGAAAAAGGGAAGAGAGACAGAGAGAGCAAGCTCCTGTTTATCTTCTTCTAAGGGCACTGATCCCATTCCTGAAGGCTCCATCCTCATGACCTCATCTCTCCCATCTCCTAACACCATCACATTGAGAGTTAGGATTTCAACCTATGAATTTGGCAGGGGAGACACAAACATCAAGTCTATGCTACTATGAAACACGTTTTTGTATTTTGATTAAGTGCAATTCACGTTTTTTGTTTTTTGTTTTTTTGCTTTTATTCGTATGTCAAGTATTTGGTCTCCAACTCCATTTCCTGGCACACAACTCCTAAAACCCTTAGAATCCCCAAAGTGACATCTTTGTGTATGTTAATAAGTGGACTAATGGCTAGCTGCTCCTCAGTAACTTTAGGCTGGGGCTGGTCACCAGAAAAACCAAGGCATGATTAAGTGGTTAGTTCTTTCAGCCTCATCTCCCAATCTCTGGGAAGGAGAGAGGTACTCAAGCTTAAATTGCTCATCAATGGCAAATATTTTAATCAATCATACCTACATAATGAAGCCTCCATAAAAACCCAAAGGACCAGACCTAGAGAGCTTCCAGACAGATGAACAGGTAGAGGTTACCGGAGGGGGCGCTCACCCAGGGAGGGCATGGAAGCTCTGTGTCCCATCCACCACACCTTGCCCTTTGCCTCTCTTCCCCTCCCCTCTCTTCCTCTCCCCTCTCCTCTCCTCTTTTTAAAGACAGTCTGGCCAGGTGCCGTGGCTCACTCCTGTAATCTCAGCACTTTGGGAGGCCGAGGTAGGCAGATTTCCTGAGGTCAGGAGTTCGAGAACAGTCTGGCCAACATGAGGAAACCCTGACTCTACTAAAAATACAAAAAATTAGCCAGGCGTGGTGGTATGTGCCTATAATACCAGCTACTCAGGAGGCTGAGGCAGGAGAATCACTTGAACCTGGGAGGTGGAGGTTGCAGTGAGTCGAGATCGTGCCATTGCACTCCAGCCTGGGTGACAGAGCGAGACTCCATCTCAAAATAAAATAAAATAAAATAAAATCCGGTTTTCCCAATACAATTTCTTGAAAACTACCTCCCCACTGATTTTTTTTTTTTGAGACCGAGTCTCACTCTGCCACCCAGACTGGAGTGCAGTAGTGTGATCTCAGCTTACTGAAACCTCTGCCTCCTGGGTTCAAGCGATTCTCTGCCTTAGGCTCCCAAGTAGCTGGCACAACAGGCGCACACTACCACACCTGGTTAATTTTTGTATTTTCAGGAGAGACGGGGTTTCACCATGTTGGCCAGGCTGGTCTCAAACTCCTGACCTCAGGTGATCCACCCGCCTCAGCCTCCCAAAGTACTGGGATTACAGGCGGGAGCCACTGTGCCCAGCCTGCTTGGTTATTTTTGACTGACCTGCTCATTGTATTTGAAAATTATTTGTGAGAATAATTTGAGGCCTAGGATGATGACACCCAAATTGTCCCTTCAGACAAGTTTTTTGTTTGCTTCTACCAAGCCCTTAGGGGCACTACTACGAATCTAAGGCCACTTTAATTCAAGTTCAAGACTTTCATCTCATTCTTCTTTTCTTTTTTCTTTTTCTTTCTTTTTTTCTTTCTTTCTTTCTTTTTTTTTTTTTTGAGACAGGGTCTTGCTCAAGTGCACTGCAGTGACACAATCGTAATTTACTGCAGCCTCCATCTCCCTGGCTCAAGTGATCCTCCCACCTCAGCCTCCCAAATAGCTGGGACTGCAGGTGCACGCCACTAGGCCTGGCTAATTTTTTAATTTTTTGCAGAGATGGGGTTTCACCATGTTGCCCAGGCTGGTCTCGACTTCCTGGGCTCCAGTGATCCTCCCGCCTTGGCCTCCCAAAGTGCTGGGATTACAGGAGTGAGTCATCGTGCCCGGTCTCAAGGCTTGCGTTTCTTGAATCACTCAAGATTTGGTTTTCATCTGGTTCATCCTTGTTCTGAGGATGTCTCAAAGGTATTGTGGGGTATCAGGCTCCTCACCTCGGACAGAAGGCTGGGCTTGCCTTTTATCCTGCCCCTCTCAGCCCCCATGAGGCCATCAAAGCTACAGCTCAGTTTCAAAGCTGTTTCTTCCGGATTGGCAAATGCCCTCAGGGAAAATGTGGCTTTCTTCTCTGGATTCTTACCTTCTCCTCGCCTAGATGTTTGATAAGGGATTCTTTCTTTTTCCTTTTCTTTTTTTAAGACAGGGTCTCACTCCGTCATCCAGGCTAGAGTGCAGTGGTACAATCACTGTAGCCTCAGCCTCCCTGAGCTCGGATGATCCTCCCTCCCTCAAGCTCCAGAGTAGCTGGGACTACAGGTGCATGCCACCATGCCCGGGTAATTTTTGTATTTTTTGTACAGATGGAGGTCTTTGTATGTTGGCCAGGCTGGTTTTGAACTCCTGGGCTCAGGCGATCTGCCCACCTTGGCCTCCCAGAGTGCTGGGATTACAGGTGTGAGGCACCTAGCCTGGCTGATAAGGGATTCTTACTGCCTTGCTAATTAAACAACAACAACAACAACAACAACAAAAAAACACTTTTTTTTTTTTGTTCAGATGGGGTTCTCACTATGTTTCCCAGGCTGGTCTTGAACTCCTGGCCTCAAACGATCCTCCCACCTCAGCCTCCTAAAATGTTGGCATTACAGGTGTGAGCCACTGAGCCCAGCCAGAAGATGGTTTTTAAGAAACTGGATCAAGGGACTTTAGTTGTCCTCAGAAGCAGTGTTGGTTCAAATTACAGATCCTATCAAGACTCAAAGCGGAAGCCCCTGCAAAGCTGTAATTTCTCACAAGCATCAGGCTGTGCCTAGCCCAGGATGAACCCTCTCTCTACCTATCTCCAATCTCAAAGCTCTGCACAGACCTTTGCCACCAGAAGCCACCCTAAGTCAAGGTCCCTTGCTCTCAATTCTGGTCCTGAGGGTGTACGTCTCCATCACTGTGGTCATTCACCATCCAACATTTATGTGGCACCCACCTACGCCAGGCCCATCCCAGGCACTGAGGATTCAGCTGTGAACAGGACAGAGGCAGGTTCTTACCCTTGAGGAGGGGAATGACAGTAGGCGACAACCCCGTGTGCCCAAGTTTGGGAGGGAGAAATAGAGCCATGGGATGCATTGCAAGGAAGTCCAACCAGGAGAGGCTTCCTGGAGGAGGTGATATGTAAGCTGAGGCTTGAAGGATGTGTAGCAATTATCAGGCAAACAGGAATATGGGAGCAAAGGGCGTTCCAAGTAGAGAGAAGGACATCTGTGAAGGTGAATAGTAGTGAATCAGAGTGGAGTGTGAGGGAGGAGGGCACTGACGGGTGAAGCGGGAGGTGGGTTCAGCACCCTTGTCAGGCTTTATGAATTCCCCTTTTCGGTTTGTTTGTTTGTTTGAGATGGAGTCTCGCTCTGTTGCCCAGGCTGGAGTGCAGTGGCGCAATTTTGGCTCACTGCAACCTTCACCTCTTGGGTTCAAGTGATTCTCCTGCCTCAGCCTCCTGAGCAGCTGGGACTACAGGTGCCCGACACCATGCCTGGCTAATTTTTGTATTTTTAGTAGAGACAGGCTTTCACCATGTTGGCCAGGCTCATCTCAAACTCCTGACCTCAAGTGATCCTCCCGCCTCGGCCTCCCAAAGTGCTGGGATTACAGGCGTGAGCCACCGCGCCCAGCATGAATTCCCCTTTTCCCTCTTCCCCTCCAAAAGATGGGGCTGGAAGCCTGGAGGATCCCACACTTGAGGGAAAGCGACCTCCCTGGATCTTCCGTGTGAAATGATCCCTTTTTGGAAAGGTCACTGCCCTTGGCGCACACATCAGTCCTCAGCTTCTGCCACCTTCTCTTTCTGCCCGGGGCAGAACGGAGGATGCCACATCCCCTTGGCGAATGAGAGGCAGGATTTGAGGCTGAATGGAGCTACAGAGACTGTCTTCCTCAACTGCCTGCCAGCATCCTCCTTATAAGCCCCGAGGCTCCGCCGGGCCCTTCCTGTGGCACCTCCGGCTCTGTCCTGGCCACCCTGTTTGACTTGGATGTGGTCCCTGATCCAGGGAACGAGGAGGGATGGGAATGGAAGGGTACGGAGCCCTGACCTTGAACCCTTGGAAATGGCCACAAGCAACACTTCTTCCTACCCGGCCAACAGTGTAGTGAATGGGGACACATGGGATCCCTGGACCTCACCTGCTCCTCAGGTTACCCCAGCGTCAAACCTGGAAGGAAAAGGCTTGGTTAACCCTCAGGGAACCAGGGCTTGATAGAGGAGACTAGAAGATTCCTGTCTTGACCACTCAAAGTTTGACAGAAGGGAGGTTTTTGTTTTGTTTGTTTGCTTGAGACTGAGTCTCACTCTCTCACCCAGGCTGGAGTGCAGTGGCGTGATCTCGGCTCACTGAAACCTCTGCCTCCCAGGTTGAAGTGATTCTCCTGCCTCCGCCTCCCGAGTAGCTGTGATTACAAGCACATGCCACCATGCCCGGCTAATTTTTGTATTTTAATAGAGATGGGGTTTTACCATATTGGCCACACTGGTCTCAAACTCCTGACCTCAGATGATCTGCCAACTTCAACCTTCCAAAGTGCTGGGATTACAGGCATGAGCCACTGCACCTGGCCGATAGCAGGGAGTTGAGTGAGTAGTTTCAACTGGGGAAGGGTTCCCTTCAATCATTTATCCCACTTGCAGAGGCAAGACTGAACCTGGATCTCCTGACTCCTGGCCCAGTGCTTGCCGCCTTCTGCCATCCTCTCCACACAGATGCATGATGGTGGTGATGGTGGTGGTGATGGTGATGGTGGTGATAGTGGTGGTGGTGGTGACAGTGGTGATGGTGGTGATAATGGTGGTGATGGTGGTGATGGTGGTGGTGGTAGTGGTGATGCTGGTGACAGTGGTGATGGTGGTGATA
>NW_012104687.1:438460-443031 GCF_000951045.1 Mandrillus leucophaeus
ATGGTGGTGGTGGTGTTGATGGTGGTGATGGTGGTGGTGGTGGTGATGGTGGTGGTGGTGATGGTGGTGATGGTGGTGGTGGTGTTGATGGTGGTGGTGGTGGTGGTGGTGGGTGTGTCAAGGCTTGCATTTGGGCTGTGGTGAATGGAGTTGCAGGGCCAGCAAGGAGTTAACCTTCTCCACCCAACAACCTGGAAATGCGGCCTCCTGGGAACAGCTGGCGATGACAAGGCCCTTTCTCACCTTGTCATGCTTCACTGGAGGCTGACATTTTCCTGGCCCCTGGCTCCAGAGGCATCAACAAAATGGGCTGAACAAAACACGTCTCGTTCAGTTGTTCTAAGACCTTGTTAATGCCTTCTAGCCAAAGACCACCAGAAACACACCTGGACAAAGCTGAGTTTACTGCTCATTGATACGAAGGAAGACGCACACCTTGGGAAAGCGAGGGGTGTCTAAGAGGGTGCAGGAAGGACTTAGAGGATTCGGGCTCATGTTGGATGCTTTTGAGGAGGGTTCAGGGAAGTGGAGTTTGCTCTGAATTTTATTCTGTCACGAAGGGGGAGGTCATTCTGTGATTGGAGATCTTAGGAATTTTTATCTACAGGGGGAGAGGAGTGAACTGAAACCAAAACTGTAATTGGCAAAGAAACCATCGTCATTTGTTTAGCCAGGAGAGAGGGACGTTTGCTCATTTTTGTGATTCTGGTCGCCTTTGTTTCTTTTTGTCTGTGTTCGGATATAATTGTGAAATGGTCTTGTTTTTTTGTCTTGATCATCACGGTCATAGGGTGACCTTGTATAATGCTGGTGATCTGTAAAATGGAGTCTCTCTAACAGGATCACACCAAGGGTTAGCTGGGAGGGCCAGGCAGCTCCAGGCTGTCAGGGGCCGCTTCCCTCTTTCTTCATTTGAAAGCAAACAGCATGGAGCCCGGAAAGCTGGCCGCATCACACAGGGTGCTCATGAGGGGCAAATCTCAGCCAGGTGTCATTCGGGAGCCCTCAGGCTGCAGAGGAGGCTCTGCTGAGGTCAGGAAGCTGAAGAGCATTTGGCATCAGATGGGTCCTAATCTTGACTGACTGCTCATGCTTTTGGTCGCTTTGCAAGTCACCTTCCCCTTTGCAACTTCATTCTTTGAACAAATATTTAGTGAACAGCCATTGTATGCCAGGTTCTGGGGACCTTGGGCCAGTGCCTTAACTCCCTGGGACTCAGTTTATCCCTCTAGAAGATAAGACTATTCCAGCCTGGACAATAAAGCAAGACTCTATCTCTACAAAAATAAAAATAAAAAAAATTAGCCAGGTGTGGTGATGCATGCCTGTAGTCCCAGCTACTCAGGAGGCTAGGGTGGAAGGACTGCCTAAGCCCAGGAGGTCAAGGCTGTAGGGAGCTGTGATCACGCCACTGCCCTCCAGCCCAGGCCACAGAGTGAGACCCTATCTCAAACAAAACAAAACAAAATAAAACACACACATGCACACACACAAAACAAAAATCAAAACAAAAAAAAAAGAAAGAAAGAAAGAAAATGAGACTATTGCTGGTACCTAAAACAAATTAGCGCTTACTCCCAGGGTTGCCATGAAGTCAAATGGAAAACTCAGTGTAGAGGCTCAGGCACAGAGTCCTGTACATGCCACCTGGACCTCCCAGGGGTCCTCTGGGCCTCCTCAACCACCTCTGCCTAGTGGCCCTTTATTAGTAGAGAACCAGGGCCCATTCCAGGTTCAGCCTGCCCTGGAGAACAAGACCTCTGCCCCACAGCCCAGGGACCTGAGACTGCAGCTGGTCCCCAGGCAGATCTGGGAGTGCACAAAGCAGGAGGAGGAGATCCTGGGGTTCGGGCCTCTCTCTCCCGTCTACACTTCCAGCTGCACCGGAGGCTGGACCACGTGACACAGTAGGGGGCCGGTCCTGCACTGTGGGATCACCGCCTTGCAGGCAGCCGTGTCCCTTGTACCCCTGACGCTGCCCAGGTGTCAGCTCCACCTCCGCAGGCACGGTGCTGCCTGTTCCTTGGGCTTGAGACTGACCCTCCATACGTTAGGGGGATGCCCTTCCAGAAGTGACATTCTGTGACTCTCTGGCCGTCTCCGGAGCAGCAGTGGTGCCAGTGCAGCTGCTGGGCCTGGGAAGGCAGGGAAGGCACCAGGGCTGTGGGGGTGGAAGAGGGCATGTACCATCCTGCCTCTCAGGTGTGGAGGAGGGGGTGGTGACAAGGAGGCTGTGAGAACAGCACAGAAGGAAGTCTGTGTACCCACAGACCACCAGAAACACACCCGGACAAAGCTGGATTTACTGCTCGTTGATACGAAGGAAGACACACACCTCAGGAAAGCGAGGGGTGTCTAAGAGTGTGACTGGGAGGTGACGGTGGGAGGGCCCTTTACGTGGACTTGAGTGGTGTGGGTGGGGGTGTGTGCTTGGGTGCACCCACATGGGTATAGATGTGTATATGTGTGTGAGCAGGACTCTGACAGCGGGGTGGGTGCATGTTCGTGTGGGCAGGTGTGATGCCCCTTCTGAGACCTCGGACGGGTCTCAGAAGCAACCTGAGTTTAGGGTTCAAACTGGCCTGAGTTATCCCCAGTTGAGCTCCTTTCTGGCTGTGTGACCTTGGCCAGGTCACTTGCCCTCTCTGAACCCCATTCATCCCTTCCACAAGTACACCTTGAGATGTTGCTGTGTGCGGGGAGCAAACAAGGCAGAGAAGGTCCAAGCCTTCATGCAATTGGTGGTCTTGCCTCAGTTTCCCATCTTTAAAGTGAGGGTGGCAATATCTGACTTCCAGGCAACATCTGTCAAATGCAGGGTATCGGGGGCCAACTGCTCAGTGGAGGTCTGTTTTCTTCCTCCTTCTGGAAACCTGGAACTGCACACCTTCTTCCAAGGGACACAGCTCTCAGCTGGTGGGTAGAGGGAGCCAAGCTCCCTCCACTTAAGGCACGACCCAGTTCCCAGACAGCCCTTGCTCTGTTGTGCTGGCGAGGGCCCTGGGAGGGAATGGCAAAAGCATCTGGGATGGGTGGGTGAGACAGGGGCCTTGGCATTCCAAAGAGCTGGGCGCTTCTGGACAGTGGAGGGGCGCAGGTCTGGAGGACAAAGATCCTCTGTTGGCCCCCATCAGAGTCCCCCACACACACCCAGTACAGGCACCGGGCACCGACGTGGGATGGAAACTCCTCCAACAAGTTGGGACACCCTCTTTCTCTGGGTGGGCAGGGCTCACGGGGCGGGGGACTGGGGATAGAGCAGAGGAGGTGGCTGCCAACCTCCCACTGGGCAGTTGTTTACACCCAAGTGATGAGCTGGCTCTTGGCTTCATCACCTGCTCACCTGGCCAGGTGTGCCAGGAGAGGCTGGCTGTTCCTGCCTGGCCCCAGTCAGCATTCAAGGTTCCGGCCCCGCTGGGAGAAGGCACGAGACTGAAGGGGTGACCAGAAGAGGGATGACTGCAGGTCTTTGCTTAGAACCCGATGTCTGATTTCCTCTCTGCCTGATTTCTCTCACGTGCCCACAGCAGCCCTGGAGTGTGAGAAGCTGCAGTTCCCTTTGCGGGGGAGGCTGGCAGAGATTTAGGGCATCCCTGGCCCAGAAAGGATGATGCCCTGCAAGAGGGGTTGGAGGCACCTCTTTTCCACATCAGGGAAGCGTGGGGGGTCTTGGTAGAGGTGGCTGCCATCTGCCAGCCCAGCAGGCGGGTGAAGAGGAAGTAGTCTGCACCCAAAGTAGGGAGGACTCAGGTTAGACCCGAGAGAGTCGTTGAAGCCACAGAGGAGTTCTGGAGTCAGAAACGGATGCTTCCTTGCAGGACCTGCCTTTGGTGGGGTTGGGAGGTAGAAGAAGAGAGGCCAGGACAGATGGAGGAAGGGGGTAGGTCCCCTCTCCCTCTTGCCAAGTGAAGAGCATGTGGAGCCTGCACCCACCTACCCACCCACCCATTTCCCTCCACGTTGCCAGCCAAGAGAACCCAGGCCTAGGAGTTGCACAGTTAGAATTGTAGGGAGGTCGTGAGCGAGCTCCTTTAACTTCCCTGGCCCCAGAGTTTTCGTCTTCTGTATGATGGGCAGCATGTATTTGACTCTCAGGGCCTGGGTGAGACCAAACTGTGTACCAGGCACTTTGTATGCACCATACACAGTGTACCAGGCACATCATATGTGCCACGCACAGTGTACCGGGCACTTCGTATATGCCATGCACGGTGTACCAGGCACATCATATGTGCCACACACAGTGTACCAAGCAATTCGTATGTGCCATGCACAGTGTACCAAGCACATCATATATGCCACGCATAAGGTACTGGGCCCTTCATATGTGCCACGCACCCTTGTACATGATGCCCTTGGCTGCTGCTTCTAAGGCAGACACCATTATAGACCCATTTTACAGATAAGGAAATAGGGGCTTAGAGTCCAAAGGAGACACCGGGTAGGGCAGGAGATGTCCCTCCCGTGGGTCCCTGTCCTCTTCCAGAGAGCAGGCAAGTGAGGCAGGTTCTCGGATTGTGGTAGGCAGGAGAGGCTGACGGCTCAGCTTGAGCTTGCGCTGGCTCTGGCTC
>NW_012104687.1:444536-446628 GCF_000951045.1 Mandrillus leucophaeus
TGAGGCCCAAGCTGTGGCCTCCTCCTTTCACCTGGGCTCTACCCACCTCCCTCTAGCCTCCAGCCTGGCCCTTTCCTGCACCCTCATCTGATCACCTCCCGCCCCGGTGCTGAATCCTTCAACAGCTCCTCTTTGCCTCCTGTTGAAGTCCCGACTAGTGGCTCTGGCATTCAGTGCCTGCCCTGCGGAAACTGGCCAAGCGGTGAACCACGTGGGCCTGCGGGGCCTTCTCCCAACAGCCAGTGTCCAGGCGCTGAGTCAGCCCTGTGTGTGGAGGTGAGGGAGACAACAGCTGCATGAGTTGCTGGGGAAACTGAGGCCCTAAAAGGGGCCTCAAGTCCCATGCTCCAAGTCCCATGGTGGGGAAGCTCAGCAGAGGCCCTTTCCCCTGGGTCTTGCCTCTGTGGGCACTGGGCCCCTGGGAGCCAAGTGGCCCATGGATAAGGCTGAACTCTCCTCCTGCCCTGTTGGCTTCCCAAATCCCCATAAGTCAGAGGTGAAGAGTGGGTGGCATTCTGCGCAAATCACGCTCAGTGCTGTGTGTACCCATTGGCCCCGCTGCCCGCCTGCCCGCCTGCTGCTCCCCGGGGCCGTGCATATCAAGGAAGCAACAAGCCCAGCTACCCTTCACAGGCAGGTTTGGGGCACAGGCCCCTGAGGACTCCTCCCAACTCTGTCCCGGGGGAAGCCTGCAGCTTGGCCCACTTCCCCCTCTCCAGGCAGCGAGGTCTCCACCCTGGTGCCCACCCTCCTGGCCCTGCCCAGGCGGCCTCCAGCAGGTTGTTTTCCTGGCTGGGCCTGGCTCAGCCTCCAGGGCCTGCCGGTCACGTAGCCAAACTCGTTCCTCTTCTCCTACTGCCCAGGCTGCTGAGCACAGCGGTTTCCTGCTGGGGAGAGTACAATGGAGCCCGCCCCAAGGGACCCACCCCGGGGAGGCGCCAGCCCAGCCGTCTGTGAGCGCTGTGTGTCCCAGGACCGGGCCCACGCCTTCTCTGAGCCTTGGTTTCCCTCCTGAGAAGTGAGGAGGTGAGGCGAGGTCATGGGAGGCCACTCTCCAGTAGTAACAGCCACCTTTCCCTGAGCACCAAGCCCACGCCAGGCCCAGCATCCCTACGTCCTCACCGCCAGCCTGCGGAGGGGGGCGGGGGCCAGGACAGAGTGAGGTTAACTCACTTGGCCACAGCCGAATCTCCCTTTTCTGTCCAACATCTCAGAGCTTCTTCTTGTCTCCTGTTTGGGAATCTGCTCTCCCTGTCCCCATCCCTGCCGTACCAACCCCTTCTTCCTCCCAGGGGGTGCCCAGCCCGGGCTGGTGCAGAGAAATAGGAGGAAGTATTAGAAAGTACAAATTAGATTAGAGGGCACGTGGACCAAGGTGGTCCTGGTCTGCCTGCCCCAGCTGGCTGGTGGGAAGGAGAAGGTTTGGGAGCTGTGGGGAGAGAGGCTGATGTGGGGAGGCACAGGGAAGAGGGAGAGGGACTAGGGAGGTTCAGAGGCTGAGTCAGTGGCCCTACAGAGTTCTGTTCCTGCCTCCCTGCCCTCCTGCTTCCGCCCTCAACCCGAACAACCTCTTACTCCTCTTCCACTTAAAGCCTGGGACCTAGGGCCTCTCAATGGTGGGAAGGAGGGAGAGGGCTACCCTCCCCAGAGTGACACTGCTCCAGGACGTATCAACGAGCAGGGAGCAGGGAGGACTCTCCAAGTTCTCACAACCTCAGTGTGCCTCCCCAGTGTAAAGCCATGTTGATGGGCTCCATTCCCAAGTCCTGGGTGAAGTTGAATTAATCCCAAATTGGAGAACGAGAAAACTGTTATTTGTAAATGTTATTGTTACCATTTAGAAATATGTGCACAACCTGTTTTGTCTTTCAAGAAAACTCTCCACCTATAAAAAACTACCTTGACAAAAACAATTCTGGTTTGACTGATCATTTTGTTTCTTTCTTTTTTTTTTTCTTTTGAGATGGAGTCTCATTCTTTTTGCCCAGGCTGGAGTGCAATGGCACGATCTTGGCTCACTGCAGCCTCCACCTCCCAAAGTTCATGCGATTCTCCTGCCTCAGCCTCCTGAGTAGCTGGGATTACAGGCACC
>NW_012104687.1:446758-448869 GCF_000951045.1 Mandrillus leucophaeus
TTTTTTTTTTTTTTTGCATTTTTCGTAGAGACAGGGTTTCACTATGTTGGCTAGGCTGGTCTCAAACTCCTGGCCTCAGGTAATACACCTACCTCGGTCTCCCAACGTGCTGGGATTACAGGTGTGAGCCACTGTACCTGGCCCATTTTGTTTGTTTGTTTGTTTCTTTTTTTTTTTTTTTTTTGAGATGGAGTTTCACTCTTTTTGTCCAGGTTGGAGTGCAGTGGCGTGATCTTGGCTCACTACAACCTCTGCCTCCCGGTTTCAAGCGATTCTCCTGCCTCAGCCTCCTGAGTAGCTGGGATTGCTTATAGGCATGCACCACCATGCCTGGTTAATTTTGTATTTTTAGTAGAGATGGAGTTTTACCATGTTGGCCAGGCTGGTCTTGAACTCCTGACCCACCCACCTCCGCCTCCCAAAGTGCTGGGATTACAGGCGTGAGCCACAGTGCCCGGCCTCGCATTTTGTTTCTTTAAGCAGTAAGTGTATGCAGTGTGGGTCCTGGGTGAGCCAACATTGCACTGTGGATACATTTCTATGTCCACATGCTATTCGAACAGAAGGCACCCTAAATAGAAATGTTGCTTTGAAGCAATATTTGCGGAACATGCAAGCTTCTGTGTTTGTATTTGGAAAAAAAAAAAAAAAACAGATTCTTGTTGCTAAAGGAAAAAAAAAAAAAAAAAGAACAAGGCGCCAGGCACAATCACCTAGGCTTGTAATCCCAGTACTTTGGGAAGTTAAGGTGGGAGGACTGCTTGAGCTCAGGAGTTCAAGACCAGCCTGGGCAACATAGCGAGCTCCATCTCTACAAAAAATTTAAAAAATTAGCCGGGCCTGGTGGCATTACTACTCAGCAGGCTGAGGTAGGAGGCTAGCTTGAGCCTGGGAGGTTAAGGCTGCGGTGAGCTGAAGCCAAGCCAAAAAAAATCGAACAAACAAACAAAAAAAGCAAGCAGGCATGGCGGTTCGCACCTGTAATTCCAGCACACGTTGGGAGGCTGAGGTGGGAGAATGGCTGGAGTCCAGTAGTTTATGACCAAGCCTGGGCAATATAGTGAGACCCTGTCTCTATTTAAAGAAAAAAAAAAAAGTGACCAGGCTTGGTGGCTCATGCCTGTAATCCCAGCACTTTGGGAGGCCGAGGCTGGTGGATCACCTGAGGTCAGGAGTTCGAGATCAGCCTGACCAACATGGTGAAACCTCATCTCTACTAAAAATACAAATATTAGCCAGGCATGGTAGTACACTCCTGTAGTCCCAGCTACTTGGGAAGTTGAGGCAGAATTGCTTGAACCTGGGAGGCAGAGGTTACAGTGAGCCGAGATTGCGCTACTGCACTCCAGCCTGGGCGATAGAGCGAGACTCCGTCTCAGAAACAAACAAACAAACAAACAAACAAAAAAAGGCACAGCCCAGACCTTCGACCTGACAGTGCCATGGTGTGTCCCCAGAAAAGTGGGTCCCCAACGTGGGACTTCCTCAGAGCACCGCTGAGGTTTCTGGTGAGAACCAGGGAGATAGGGAGGAGCAGTCCTTCCTTGGCAAGGCCTGGGAGGCTCCCTTAAAGGAAAGAGGAAGTGACTACTGTCCCCAGAGCCACATCTCTCCCCTCCTCAGTACAAGGCCTGGCAAACACGCTTGAAGCCCACCACCCCCAGCCCTCCAGGGTCAGAAAGCCTGACCTTGCCGCTGCCTAGCCCTGAGAAGTGTCAGCAGAAATCCAACCCTGAACCCCGGGGTCCACAGAGGGACGTGCTCCAGCCCAGCTGACCCACGCTCTTCTCCTCCCCTCCTATCTCCACCTTGAGATATGGAGAGCTGTGCTCTGGATGCCCTCTCAGGTGATGGAATTTGGAATCCTAGCACTTGCCTCTCAGAGCCTCAGTTTACTTATCTGCACAACCATCCCCTAAATAATCCCACTTCCTCAGCTGGTTGTGAGGACGAAAAGGGACAATGTACATGAAGAGCCTCACCCAAGAGGTACAGAACCATATGAATGTTTATTTGTGTTTTTTTTCTTTTTTTTTTTTTTTGAGATGGAGTCTCGCTCTGTCGCCCAGGCTGGAGTGCAGTGGCGGCGATCTCAGCTCACTGCAAGCTCC
>NW_012104687.1:450171-452492 GCF_000951045.1 Mandrillus leucophaeus
GCTCTGTTGCCCAGGCTGGAGTGCAGTGGTGTGATCTCGGCTTACTGCAACCTCTGCCTCCTGGGTTCAAGAGATTCTCCTGCCTCAGCCTCCTGAGTAGCTGGGACTATAGGTGTGAGCCATCAGGCCCAGCTAATTTTTGTATTTTTGTAGAGATGGAGTTTTATCATGTTGGCCAGGCTGGTCTTGAACTCCTAGGCTCAAGCGATCTGCCCGCCTCAGCCTCTCAAAGTGCTGGGATTACAGGCATGAGCCACCACTCCTGGCCGGAATTTTTTTACAAGAAGGGAAAAAAGTCCCATTTGGGGACTTCCTACATCAGTCCCTTCTCCCCCACCCCAGCAGGGAGCTCAGAGTCCCTACCAACTTAAGGAACCAGTACCTGGTGGTGAGGAGTGGGGGTGGCAGGACTGTAGAATCTGCACATTCAGTGAGTTTGCTGGGAGGCTTCTGCCCACTGTTTTTCCCCCAGGAAGGAACATCTTGCAGGCAGGTGAGCCCTGGGGCTCACCCCTCAGCTGGCACCACCCTGACCTGGCCTTGTGTCCCCTTCACACCTCTGCTGGGAAAAACACTTTCCCACAATGTGAGTTTCTCCCCCACTTTCCCACCCGCTTTTCGGATTGGGAAGGCAGGAATGGGCTGGGCAGGGCTGGGCAGGGCTGGGCAGGGCTGGGCAGGGGAGACCAGCTGGGCTGCGTTTGTTTTTGGGGTTTTCCTCTTAGACTGGTTCTCTAAACAAAAGGCCTGGATGGTTGTGGAGACAGAGCCAGCCCCAGCCCCCCCTGGGGCCAAGGGGGTTCCAACAGAAGATTATGTGGGAGGGGGCATTTAGAGTCCCCCCAGGGCCATGTCATCTTGGGGAACATTTGAAGCCCAGTGACACAGGTGCTATTTTCCTATTTTACAGAGGAGGAGACTGAGGTTCAGAGAGGCCCAGTGATGCACCCAGTGACAGCTGAGAAGGGGCTGGCAGGGGGTGTCTCAGCAGGAGGGCTTATTTTGGGGTTGCACTGGGTACTTGGCTACCCTCTCCTCCTTCAAACTCCCTCTCTCCCCTCATTGCACCCTCCCCGCGAAGTCGTGTTTCCTTCCCCAAATCTCCCAGCCTGCGCCTCTAGCTCTTTCTTCTCCAGGCAGCTCCATCCTCAGCTTTGTCCTCATCCGTCTTCCCCAGTGTGGACATAAGCCCCTGGTGGCAACATCCAAACCACTGACACCGGGTTATAACAATGCCATTTCAGGCGTTTGCACGGGCCACGCTGTGTCCTAAAAGGCATTACCCAAAATTAGCTGCTCATTCCTCACAGCAGCTCTGGGAGGTGAGTCTTCTTATCCTTGCTTTGCAGGTGAGGAAGCTGAGGCCCAGAGAGGGGACGAAACTGACCATAGGTGGCAGAGCTCTATTCAAACCCAGGCAGCCTGGCCCCAGAGCCCACACACTTGCTTCTCCAGGTTGTCCCTCTGGCTCTCCAGCCTAGACCTCCGACCTGGGCTCTCCCAACTAAGGAGAGATGGGAGCTATGGTGGCAGAGGTGCCCCGGGCACCATCCCTGCCTAGCCCCCACCATAGCTCCCATCTCACTCTGCATTTGGCCTAGTTGCTCCATGACCCCACCCTACCCCCTTGGGTCCCATTCATTCATGGTCACGTCCCCATGCCCAGCACAGCAGACGTGGCACACAGTAGGGCCTCAGCTGTGTTCACAGAGGAACAAAGCGGATTCCAGTCCTAGATCCAGCCCCAGCTTCCCCAGAGTGCCCTCTGCTGGTCAGACCAGACACTGCCCCAAGGCCTCCAGGCCATCAGCCCTGCTTGATCCCGCATCATCTAATAAACCCCTGCGTTTATAGAGCTCCTTTCTCCCACCGAGCTCAAAGCACTTTCCCATCTGTGATCTCTCTGGCCTGGGACCCACCCCAGAAGTGTGGGAGGGCCAAGTATTCATCTCCCCATTTTACAGAGACGAACCAAGGCCTGGAGAGTGATGGGACGAGCCCCAGCGTGCTGCTGGCAGCTGCAGAAAAGAACTTACAGGTCCATTCATCCAGCCCTCTAGGGTACAGATGAACACACTGAGGCTCAGAGGGGAACAGACTTGCCCGAATGAGTCCTGGGCTAGAACCCTGGTGTCCTAAATGCCATCCAGGGCTTTCCCACGACATCAAGATCTCTGCCTGCAGAGACAAGGAGCAAGGCCTTGGCCAAGTCATCAAACATAAGGAGCCTCGGCTGGGCACGGTAGCTCACGCCTGTAATCCCAGCACTTTGGGAGGCTGAGGCCGGCGGATCACGAGGTCAGGAGATTGAGACTATCCTG
>NW_012104687.1:453287-460821 GCF_000951045.1 Mandrillus leucophaeus
GGGGTTTCACCGTGTTAGCCAGGATGGTCTCGATCTCCTGACCTTGTGATCCGCCGGCCTCAGCCTCCCAAAGTGCTGGGATTACAGGCGTGAGCCACCGCGCCTGGCCAGGGACTTGTTAATGTTGTCTCCTCTGCCACACTCTAAGCATCATAGTTCACTGTAGCCTCAATCTTCTGGGTTCTAGTGACACTCCCACTTCTGCCTCCAGAGTATTTGGGACTACAGACGCATGCCACCATGTATGGCTAATTTAAAACATTTTTTTTGTAGAGACAAGTGTTAACTATACTGCCCAGGTTGGTCTCGAACTCCTAGGCTCAAGTGATCCTCCCATTTTGACCTCCCAAAGTGCTGAGATTATAGGCATGAGCCACCAGGTCCAGCCTATTTTCAGCTTTGAGGGTCTTGCCATCTCTGTCTACACCACTCTGCCGGGGGAGGGTGAGGCAGCCAGAGACAACAGATAAACAAATAAGTGTAGATATGTTTCAATAAAACTTTGTTTAGGCCGGGCGCGGTGGCTCATGCCTATAATCCCAGCACTTTGGGAGGCTGAGGTGGACGGATCACCTGAGGTAAGGAGTTCCAAGACCAGCCTGGCCAACATGGCGAAACCCCCATCTCTACTAAAAATACAAAAATTAGCCAGGATTGGTGGCACACACCCGTAGTCTCAGTTACTCAGGAGGCTGAGGCAGGAGAATTGCTTGAACGAGGAAGGCAGGGGTTGCAGTGAGCCGAGATCATACCACTGCACTCCAGCCTGGGTGACAAAGTGAGACTCTGTCTCAGATAAATAAATAAATAACATAAAATAAAACAAGACCTTGCTTACAAAAACAGACTGTTGGCCGTATTTGGCCCATGGGCCATAGTTTGCTGGCCCCTGCTCTTATCTCCAGGACAGCTGGACCACCTCCAGACCATGGGTGTGGCCTGAGCTATTCCCTCTGCCTTGGAGTCCAAGCACGGCTATTCACTGTCAGCTGTGACCCATTGTAGGTGCTGCTTCAATCAATATTTGATGAATAAAGGTGTGAACAGAGAGTGAAACAGGCAAGACTTCTGTGGGACTCAAAGGATGTGTGAGGTATGGACTGATCATGACAGGGTGAAATGTCCAAAGGCAGAAATGGGGAGTGACACTCAGGCCCCAGGGGTTACCAGGCTCAGAATCACCCCCAAGGTCAAGATAGAGGGGAATGCCAAGAGTCTAAGGGCTGGCCCAGCATGGTGATGGCTTGGACCACCTTCTCCCCCTCCTAGGGTTACTGAGAGGGTGAAACAGGACAGGAGGGAGGGTGTCTCCAGAAAGCTCCCGACACACAGAAAGGCCTCAGCTGCCATGATGATTATCGGTACTCTTTTGTTTCTTTGTTGTTGTTGTTTTTTGAGACAGAGTTTCGCTCTTGTTGTGCAGGCTGGAGTGCAGTGGCGCGATCTCGGCTCACTGCAACCTCCGCCTCCCGGGTTCAAGCGATTCTCCTGATTCAGCCTCCCGAGTAGCTGGGATTACAGGCATGTGCCACCATGCCTGGCTAATTTTGTATTTTTAGTAGAGATGTTTCTCCATGTTGGTCAGGCTGGTCTTGAACTCCCAACCTCAGGTGATTCGCCTGCCTCAGCCTCCCAAAGTGCTGGGATTACAGGTGTGAGCCACCTCACCCGGTCAACTATTGGTACTGTTAATAACCCAGACACCTGAAACTGCCCCTCAAGCTGCCACCAATGGCTTGACCTGGTCAGCAGGGCTCTCGCCACACTGGGGCCGGGCCCTCATAATGGCCATGAAATGTCTCTGGAGGAGCTGGGGACACCTGTTTACTCACCAGGCTAGGAGATTGCCCAACACAGGGACTGGATTCATCCATGTTCCCAGTGCTCAGGACAGGGCCTGGCAGCATGGCTGTGTCTCCTGCATCAGACTTGGAATTCCCTAAGGGCTCTGTCTCCCCCATCAGACTAAGGGCTTAACTTTTCTGTCTCTCCCTATCCCCCCTAGTCCAGCTGGTTGCCTGGGAAGGGCTCTGACCTGACATCCAACTCCAGTCAGAGCCTGGAAGTGAGAGTGGGCATATTCCAAGAATGGCCTGTGACTTTCTCAGGCTCCCCAGAAAGGGCCCAAGCCCCAGCCCCAGGGAACCCCCAGGCAGGGCCAGGACACGAGAAGTGACACCTAGCACCTGACCCCTCCAGACTGGAGCAGGGGGTCCTGCTGGCTGTGGGGTTCCAGTCCCAGCTGTGCTCCTAACTGGCCTTGGTTCCTTTCCTGGGGCTCAGTCTCCGCATCTGTACAATGGGTTGTCAGGACCACATGTCGTCTGACTTCAGGAGCCTGGCTAGGCTATACAGAGACTTTGTGCAGGTTTGTAAAAGGTCTTCCCTCTGGGTAGATGCACCCTGTGAGTGCACAGCTTAGCGGAGGTGACACCTTTGTGCCAGGAAAAAACCCGCCCTGTCCTGGGGCAGACACAGAATTCTACACAGTGGTAGAGCTCAGGGCTTTGGGACCAGAGCATGGGCAGATTTTGGTCCCCTCCTGCTCAGCCAGGCACCTCTGTGCAGGGTGCAGCATGCACCACCTGGAGCCATGACTGTGGCTGAGTTACCAGCGGGGTACCTTCTGGGTCAGCTGACCGCAGAAGGAAGGAAAGGACGGCAACAGAGAATGATGCTGTCTCAGGCTGCCCCCTGATGGCCAGTGGCTGCCTCACACTCACAGCTCTGGAAAAGCAGCGGTTCTAGCAGGGGGCCTTCCTCCCCATCTGCAGAGATCCTGAGATCTAGGAATTGGGGTACCAGCCCTCTGAACCTTGAGGAAGGGACCCTATCACAGAGCAGCCACCATGGGCCAGGACAGGGCCGGGCATCTTAGAGATGAACTCAGGGCCCTTTTTTTTTTTTTTTTTTTTTTTTTAGATAGAGTCCCACTCTGTCATCCAGGCTGGAGTGCAGTTGCGTGATCTTGGCTCACTGCAACCTCCACCTCCTGGGTTCAAGTGATTCTCTTGCCTCAGCCCCCAGAGTAGCTGGGATTACAGGCGTGTGCCACCACATGGGCTAATTTTTTTGTATCTTTAGTGGAGACTGAATTTTGCCATGTTGGCCAGGCTGGTCTTGAACTCCTGACCTCAGGTGATCCGCCCACCTCGACCTCCTAAAGTGCTGGGATTACAGGCATGAGCCACCGTGCCCAGCCCGGGACACCTCTTTACCCACCAGGCTGGAGGCTCCCAGGGAGTGGGCTGGTCTCACCCCAGTGTCCTCGTGCCCGGCACAGTGGCTGTGTCTCCTCTGTTAGACTTGGAGCTCCCTGAGGGCTCTGTCTCCCCCATCAGACTGAGAACTTACCGTTCTGTCTCTCTCCCTAGTCCAGCTGGTTGCCTGGGGGTGAGGCAGAGAGATGACCTAACACCCAACTCCAGTCAGCAGCCTCTGGGCCCAAGCCTGGAGCTGAGAGTGGGCCCATTCTGAGGTCAGCCTGTGGCCTTCTTTCTCAGCCTCCACCAAAAGGCTCCAAGTCCTGGTCCCTGGAACCCCCAGGCAGGGCCGAACCTCCAGAGAAAGCAGGGAATTCTCCTGGAAACTCATTTGCGCCTCCATCTCACCGAGAATGAATGGAGCAGGATTTGGTTCACAGATGAGGAAACAAGAGATGTGCTTTGGACAAAGACTGGATTCCACTGCGAGGCCCTGCAGGAACTGCCATCTCTATCCTCCTCCTGGGACCTGGTCCCTCCCTCCCACCTCCAGTCCGTGACCGTGACCGTGGCCTAGCCTCTGTGCCCAGCCCCTCTGCCTTGGAGGCCCTCCCCTCTCTCTGCCTAGCTAAGTCCCACCCATCCATCAGCTGTGGGCTCTGTCACTGTCATTTCTCTGGATGTGCCCTTCATGCCTAGGACCAGATGAAGTCCTCTTCTCCACTCTCAAGGGCTCCTTTCTGAGCGCTTCCAGGGCCGTGATTGTAAATGTATCTGGGTCATTATTGGATTAACACCTGCCTCCCGCATCAGAACCGTAAGCTCCAATGAGCAGGGCCCTTGTCTGTCTCATTCATGCTGTAATCTCGGCACAGACTGCACTTGTCACACAGGAGGTGCTCAGTGAGCAACTGCTGGATGAATGGAAAGTTGAATCAGTCCCACGTTCTAGATGTGGGACCTTGGAAGAGTCTCACTTTCTTGCATTCATTCAGCAAATACTTACTGAGCATCAATCTACTGCATGTTGGTTTTGGCACAGGATTCAAACCCCAGATCTGACTGGCTTCCGATGCTGTTCTCTTGCTGCTTTTTAACCTCTGCCTTTCTTGCGATGTTTGGGGCCCAGGGAAGCGGTCCAGCCCCACCCTCTCCCACTGGTTCCTGGATGTCATATATGCCAGTCTACTGTGGCCCCCTGCCTCCAAACCTTTGTGCACACAGAGCCTTCTACCACCAACAGCCCACCTGACCTTCAAAATCCGCTTCTAGGGTCACGATCGCCTGAAAGCCATCCCCACAGCCCTTGGCAGAAGTGACTCTCCTGTCACACACTTGGCTGGCAGGGAGATGCAGCACTGTCCACCCTGACCCTGCGCTATTTATGCATGTGGCTCCTGCAGCATCCCCACCCCACCCCCTGGGGCTGCCAGGGCAGGGCCTGGTCTGATTCATCACTGTAACGGTTGGCCTTGATTAATCTTTCTCTGATCAAACCCTGCAGCAGCTCCTCTCCATGCTGCAGCGCCCAGCCAACCAGGGCCGGGCACTCAGGGCTGGTGCATGCTCAGAGCAAGGCCACAGGAGTGGGGGTTCTGCCTGGATCCCCAAAATCATGACAGGAGAATGGGCTGCCAGGTGCGAAGGGCACAGCATGGACACTCTGTCCTCCCCACTTGCCCCAGCAGCGGGCATGGCAAAGAGGGCCCTGGGGGCGGAAAGTGGAAGGTCACAGGGCAGATGATGGGCTGTGCGGTGAACTGGGAAAGGACAGTGTGGCCCCGGGGAGGACAACCACACAGCTTGGAGCTGTCTGGACATCGTCTGCTTCAGCAGAATTCCAAGGTGAATGTGAGTATGCAAGGAGAGCCACCGCCCCTGCGTGGCCTGGTCTCAGGCTGGTGCCAGGGCTGGGCTGACAGGCAGGAGACCTGGGTTCTAGTCCCCACTCTTCCACTGATTTGCTGTGTGACCTTGGGCAAGCCCCTGCCCCTCTCTGCGTGCCAATGTGTACAAGGAGAGGTTTGAGTCAGTGTGGAACTGACCAGCATGAACACCAGAGGCTGGGCCAGATCTCCAGCCCAGCCACATCTCTGAGTGGGTCAGCAAGGGACTCCAGGTGAGGCCACTGCCTAGCCCTCCCTCCTGTCCCTGGCTTAGGCTAAACAGGGCACAGTGGGGTGCCCAGGCATCCTCTCCCTTGTGAGCTGCCCTGTCCTCTTCTCAAGGGTCCCTCTCCCTGTCCCATCTACCCCCAAAGCTGTCAGGCTGCCAGCAGGGAGCATCAGCTGCCATGACGGAGCATCCTGCGTCATAGTGAGTCAGAGCCCTCCTTCCAAGCCAGATCCAGTCACTCTGTGACAGGAAGAAGAGAAGGACACCGCTGCCTTTCCAAGCCCGGGCCACACAGGATGGGACCCCAGAGCCTGGCACAGGCAGATCCACCTTTCCCTCTCCGCACAAGGGCAGGCACACACCTGGCACTGGAGCATCCAAGGTGATAGAAGACCATCCCTTCTGAGCCACCCCCTCCAAGGGCAGACCTGGAGGGTACGGTTAGGGAGGCTCTGAGCCACTGTGACTGAATACAGTGCTGACTCAAGGATTGGCACATCTGTCTTGTTCACACTGGCACACAGTAGATGCTTTATATGTATCTGTTGAACGGAAGTTCTCAGGCTTCCCTGTGGTTGTCGGGAAGCTGTGGTGGAGTAATAACACATCACACCTGTTTGTGTTCACTATCACTATTATTTAGTCTTAGTCTTAAGTTGAGTACCTACTACATGCCAGTCATTTTGCATATATTAATTTCATTAGCCCTCACAGCAATCCCATGAGGCGAGATTTTTACCCTAAGTTAATGGATGAAAAAACTGAGACTCAGAGAGGCAAAGCAACTTACCCGAGGTTACACAGCTTGTGTGAGCTAAGCCCTCATTCACCCAGGTCTGCTGATACCAGGGTCAGGCACAGAACTGCTCTCTACTTGGGATTACAGGCTTGTGACACCATATCCAGCTTTTTTTTTTTTTTTTTTTTTTTTTTGAGACGGAGTTTCTCTCTTATAGCCCAGGCTGCAGTGCAATGACATCTTGGCTCACTGTAACCTCCGCCTCCTGGGTTCAAGCGATTCTCCTGCCTCAGCCTCCCGAGTAGCTGGGATTACAGGCACCCACCACCACCATGCCTGGCTAGTTTTTGTATTTTTAGTAGAGACGGGGTTTCACCATATTAGCTAGGCTGGTCTCAAACTCCTGACCTCAGGTGATCTGCCCACCTCGGCCTCCCAAAGTGCTGGGATTACAGGCGTGAGCCACGGCGCCTGGCCCCTCCTTATTCATTCTTCAAAACCTTTCTCTGCCGCCACCAGCGAACCTGGCTGCCTCAACTGGAAAACAGACACAAGAGTGCCTGCCCTGCCTGATGCACAGGTGGGCGTGAAGGAGAGAGCGAGATGCCGTGTGAGAGTGAGGGTCTCAGATGCTGACACTGAGTGCTGTGCACATGGGAAATTTTGCTAAAGGATGTTCACACCTTAGGAGCTGGGATGTGTGTGTGTGTGTAAAAGCAAGGGTGCTTCAATGTGAGTGTATAACTGTCATTGTGCGGGTGTGAGTGGGTATGCACACATGGGAGACTGTTGTATTCATGTGCAGGTATGTGAGTGTGTGTGCCTGTGTGTGAATGCAAGTGTGCATATATATGTGTGTGTATGACCATCAGTGTGTGAATGAGGGTATGTACACATGGGAGAGTGTGTGTGTAGGCATGTGCGTGTGAGTGTGAATAACTACAGAGGCCGTCCAGGGCTGGGGAAAAAAACCCATGCCTCAGTTTACTTTGCCCTAGACAAGCCCTGAGAGGCAGGCAGCCTTGCCCCCCTCTTCAACCATCGCTGGAGACCTTCATCCAGCTGCCAGGCCGCCGGCGCACTATCTACGCCCACTCTCTCTACCCCACCTCTGGGCATATATTATTTTGCGTATGTTAATTTCAATCGCTCTGAATGAGGCGTTGACAGTCAAAAGTTGCTGAACTCACAGCTTAGGGCTCTCAGGCAAGGCCTCTAACTTCTGTGAGGCTCACTTTCATCCTCTGCAAAATGGGCCCAACGGAACTGTTGTTCTTGTGCACACCCCTCCTCGCCCCCAAGCCCTCGTGCCCAGTCGTCGCTGTTGTGGTTAAATTCATGTCGTTTACTTTGTGCCCCAAATGCCAGGAGTCTCCCCGCCCCCTCCTTCCCCTTCCCTGACCTTCAGCCCGGGCAATCCCTGGAGGTGCGGGAGGCCCGAAGGGACAGAGGTGGCCCTCCCGCGCGCCGCGGCCAC
>NW_012104687.1:461241-473014 GCF_000951045.1 Mandrillus leucophaeus
CACAGCCCGGCCGCATCCCCGAGGACGCGGCGTCCTGAAGGGGACAGGGCTGGGGACGGTGGGGGGCGGGGAGCAGCGCAAAGAGTGCACGTGCAGAGCTCACTGCATCTCCGCCCCGGTTTGCAGCCCCGCAGGTGACACGAAGCAGGGTCCAGTGCCGCGCTCTCATCCCTACAGCCACACACCCCCTGCCGGGTGCCTGGGAGGGGAGGGAGGCTCCGGTTCTTCCTGGCTTCGCGGAGGAACTGCGGGGCACGGGGAGAACTAGCAGACCCTCCCCGTCCCACCCTTCCCCAAGACACAGGCCTTGCCAGCTCACCCCCACAGCCCCTTCCCACCTCTTACCGGGTGACCCCATCTGCAGAGTCCCTGAACGCTGTTGTCAGGAAAGGGTTAATGGTGGGGAACAGGTTATAAAGAAGGTTCCCCTGCCCCCACCCTTATCCCTAATCCTCCTCCCCACCCCCATCCTTGGTCAGGGGACAGAAGGGCCAGAGCACAGCTGATGTTCCCAGTTACCGCCTGAGTCTTTCTCTCTTGTGTCTGACCTGTCACCCTCTGCTCTCCCTGAGGTGGTACCCAGGGAGGTGGAGGGACCTGCCCTTGCCTGGGGGACCAGGGCAGGCCCTGGCCTCTTCTATGGGTGAGTAGGGGACACAGAGTCTTGCACAGAGATTGGGGGATGGGCAGGTTGGTCTTTGGAGCCCCCTACCTCCACCCCCACCCATCACCACCAGCTTTCCAACAGGCCGCTGGGCAACATTTTAGACAAGCAATTGGGCTGAGCTCTTCTCCCACCTTGGTCTGTTCACCCCACAGTGGGATCAGGGGGGTGTGGCTGGGAGTGGGGGTGGCTTTGGCCTTGGTTCAGGCTCTGCAGGCTGAGGCCAAACCCACTGACCACCACCACACCCATCAACCCTAGTAGCTTACCCAGAATAGAGGGGACCTTGTCCTGGGGGTATTGAGCAGGGAGCGTAACGCCCTTCCCCGATCCTCTGGACTCTAAGGGCTTCTGCTCAGGAGTTCCTGTGGGCATTCAGGTAAGTGGCTCAGGATGTCTCTGGGAGGTATCGGGCGGAATCGCGGCTGGGGAAGGGGAAGGTACAGGGTTAGGCTGTGTGAGGTTCCTTTACTTACCTATGCAAAAGCTGATATTAACATGATAGCTGCCATGTGTCAGGCACCGTGTGCATGCTGGGCACCCAGCAGCAAGGAATCCAGCACAGCACCTGGTCCATGAGGCCTGCAGCCTAGCGGGAGGGGAAGGGAGTTTGAAGAGTGAGGAGTGCTAAGGATTCTTTAGGAGCACCAGGCTCCAGAAACCCCAAAGGTTCTAGGCAGTCTCTGGCTCCAGGTGGAGGGGATCTGAGTGTTTCCTCAGTGGCCAGGTCCCTTCCCCTTCATTTGGCCACCCCATGCCAGGCACCTTGGGATCCCAGCCCCAGTGGACTGGCCTTTGAGCTGAGGACCCACTGAGCACGGAACAGAGGCTGAGGAGGAAGAGACGCCTGCTAAGGTCACCCTGAGAGGCTGGGGCCCAGGTCCTCTGACCCCACAGCTGGGGGTCCCTCCACTGCCCCCTCTGCCAGGGCTCTTTGGGGCCACAGCAGCCAAGATGCGCTCCCTCCACCCTTCCTTCTGCAGCCTGGGCTTCCCCAGTGCCCCCCAGATCTAGTTGTACAGTCCAGCCTTGTCCCCCTCCTGAGAAGATGGGGCCCTTGACAGTCTCAACATGCACCCAAAAAGTTGGATTGAGGTGAAAATAGTATGGGGAGCCACGTGGGCAGGGGACGGCCAGGGTCCCAGAGACTCTGGGTGGCTGCATCACTGACCCACCCAGCTCTCTCCTCCTCACTGATGCTCTCCGAGTGCATACTAGTCTGAAAGTTTTAGGCAGATAAAGCTAGTTTGGGTTATATATGAACACAGTCCCCGTCTTACGAGTGGGAAAACAGAGGCAGAGGGCAGTGGAGAGACTTGTCCAGGGCCACACAGCTAGGAAAGGATAAGCCAAGATTTAAACCACGGCATGCTGACTCCACAGGCTGGGGCCTCAGTCTCTGCACTCACAGCCAGCCCTCGGCCCTGGTGCCTGCACCTGTCTACTCTCCTGGAGCTGCAGGCTCCTGTGGGCTCCTGTGCCCCCACCTGGCCCCTGCACCGGCAATCGATTGCTAATCGTAGCCTCTGAGTGCTGAGTGCCTCCTAGGCCAGGTAGGCACTGCTGCAGAAGGAAGGGTGAAGGGAGTGCGTCCACCCTTGGCCAAGGCCAAGGATTGCAGGCCTCAGGCTGATGCCCATACTGAGCCCAGAGCTTGCACCCAGCCGGGGCCATCCAGCCAAACCCCAAAACCTAGGTCAGGCCACACCTGGGAAAATCACCCCATCCCAGCATTGGCAGCAGTTAGCATCTGCATACTTGGTAGAGAGGCTAGGAGTGCAGAATAGGAAGCAGGGCTCCACCATTTACTAGCTCTGTGACTTCAGCAAGTGACTTGACCTTGTGTGTGTATCTCAGTGTTCCCATCTCTAAAATGGGAATTATAATATTATTGATGTCATAGGGTTGCTGGGCGGACTAAATGGCTTAATTCATGTAAGGCGTTCAGACCAGTACCCAACACATAGTAAGCACTCGTACATATTAGCTATCGGTCTCATTTTTACTTTTAATGTTAATATTGTATATATTATAATAGAGATAGGCTCTCACTATGTTGCCCAGGCTTATCTCAAACTCCTGGCCTCAAGCCATCCTCCTACCTCAGCCTCCTAAAGTGCTGGGATTACAGGTGTAAGCCCCTGCGCCCGGCCTTTAATTTTTATTACCTGTCTGTGCAGACAGCTAATACAGGCCTTCATGGCTGAAAGGGGAAACCTACGGAGGTTTTTAGCCGCGTCCTGCCTCATGGGAAAGGCAGTGGGTGGCAGGCACTCGAGGTGCTGAGGACATTGAGAAAGTGATTGGGACCAGATTAAGGGAACAAATGCTGTTTCCAGGAGCTATTTTGTGTTCATTATCTATTTTTAAGCTACCGTTTGTTGAGCGCTTATCCTGAGCCGGGCTGGGCCTTTGCTCTCCTGACCTAGTTAGTTCTCATTCAACCCTGTGACAAAGGACATGGGGCTCAGAGAACGGGAGGGTCTTCCCTCAGGTCACATGGCCAGGGCATGGAGAGGCAGGACTTGAATCCAGGTCAGTGCGACCCCAGAGCCTGAGTGTGGAAACCCTGTCCTTTGCTTTCTTATGTCCCTATAGAGAGAGAGGTGCTGTGGCTCACGCTTATCATCTAAACACTGGGAGGCTGAGGTGGGAGGATCACTTGAGCCCACGAGTTCAAGACCAGCCTGTGCAACATAGTGAAACCTCATCTCTACAAAAAAACTTTTAAAAAATTATCTAGGTGTGTTGGTGTGCGCTGGTAGTCCCGGCTATTTGGGAGGCTGAGGCAGGAGGATGGCTTGAACCCTGGAGGTCGAAGCTGCAGTGAGCTGTGATTGCTCCACTGCACTCTAGCCTGGGCAACAAAGATCCTGTCTCAAAAACAAAAAGAGGTGCTCAGTATACGGCCAGTGCTTAGAAAAACAATCTCTTGGAAAACTTGAATGGTCCCTATTTGTTTGGGGCTCTGCAACCAGTGGCAGTCTGTATGGAACAGAGAGGAATATTTGCCCTGCCTCTCTCCAGTTCCAGGGGCTCAGTACCCACTCCATGCCCTTGGTGCCATAACCACTCTGCCTGCCCACTCATGCCCCAGCCATCTCCTCCAGGCCAACTGATCAGCCTCCTGGCCCCACACTGGGGGTCTCCAATGCACTGGGGGCTGGTGGGGTCAGACGTGAGAGTAGAAACGAGAGACCGAGAATTTTCTTCTGGAAAATCAGACATCTGGTCATGTCTGGGTGAAGGCACAAGCTCTAAGGGGACCCACCAGAGCCACCCATAGTTTCCAAGCAGTCCTATACCAGGGACTGAGGAAAGGGTAGGTGGGACCTTGCCCTTCAGGAGCTCACAGTCTGATGAGAGAGGTACAGCTTTGTCCGTGGAGTAGTCTAATGGGGGAGGCAGGATGCATGAACCCTTGGAAGGATGACCCGAGGACCCTGTCTGGAGATCACCCCTGTTTAGTGGTTGGGGCACAGGCTTTGGAGTTTCACACGGGCCAAAGTGTGACCCTCATCTCTGCTGCTTATTAGCGGGTGATCTCGCGTAAGTGATTTATCCTCTCTGAGCCTCCGTTTCCTTATCTGTAAAATGGGCATAATACCTACTTTGCAGGATTGTTGTGTGGGTTAAATGAGAAATCATGGGTGAATAGGCCTAGGACAGTACCTGACACAGTACTGTCGCACCTGCTCAGTAAACAGTGGCGGCAAATCACTGCAGGCCAGACTTTGGCCATTAGGGCCACAGGTGAGGGAGTCACCTAATCCAGCAGAGGCCAATCTGGGCAGGTTGCTTGGGAGAGGTGAGGCTAGAGCAAGATGTTCCCAGAGACCAGGTCACAGGATGGGAGGGAGCCTGGGGAAGGAAGTAGGGAGGAGCTGGAGTGTGTGGAAGTTCCGGGGAGGAGCCCATTTTCTCTCTCCATCCTTGCACAGGGAGGGAAAGGGACCCCCTTGGAGAGCTCTGAGCTGAGCCAACGCATGGATGAGCTACTGTCACGGCTCAGGTGACCCGTAAACAAACATCCTAGGGAGGGAGGGGACACTCAGTCCACTCAAGGCCTGGCCTCTGCCAAGCTCTGTGGCCTACTCCCCTGGCAGTGATTCAACAGGCAGAGAGGCCAAGGACTCACCCTCAAGGGCTTCCCTTTGCGGAGCCTCCAGGGCCAGCTCCAGCCCTGGGGACAAGACCAGAGGAGTGGCTGACTAAGATGTGTCCCTTGTCCAGAAAGAGACACTGAGGGGAGAGGGCTGGAGCGGCTGCTGCCTACAGACTGCTTGCTGTGGTAGGTGCTTCGTCCTTGCTGCAGCCCTTTCCGGGCTGGTATTATTTCACAGATGAGAATCCAAGGCTCACAGGGGCTAAGTCGCATGCCCACCCCCTGAGCAGAAAGTGAGAAGTTGGGACTTAAACCCAGCTCAGGGACTGTAAGAGGAATGCCTTGGCCGCTTATGTTCTCTTCAGAGCCAAGGGCAGAGCCCGGCACGTCACAGCTGGGCAGTACATACCCCAGCAATGGTTGGCTGGAGGGGCCGCATCGGCTACAGGTGCCCTGAGAAGCTGAGCGGAGAAGGCCGAGGCTGGCCGGGGAGGAGCATCAGGGGACACTTTGACCCCAGGCTGCTGCTCAGTTCCTGTGTGGTTTCAAGAGGATGTTTACCCTCCCTGGGCTGCTGCAGAGTCAAACGTGGTCCCTCTCTGCCCTCTGGGGTACAGAGCCCTGGGAGACACTCTTGGGGTAGATGGAAACCATGGTGACTAATGGGCTGGGACACAGAGCCCCAAAGAACGGCTTAAAGGAGTTGGAAGACCCTGAAGCAGATGAGAGGAGCCTGAGGGTTTGTGCTGCAGACTCACCCAAGGATCAAGTAGAGAAGACGAGTATGGGAACGGCAACAAGAGGGGTTTAGGCTGGACATCAGGAGGAACTGTCTGGGAGGTTAGACTCTAAAGCAGTTTGAAGAGGATCTGGCATAGGAAGGCAGGAAGCACCCTCAAGATGCAGAGGAGAAGCTCTGGTTGAAGACAGAGGGATGGAGGAGACATCTGGTTGACACCCTCTCCTTGAAGGATCAAGATGGCACTCTTCAGGTTGCCATGGCAACCAGAAGCCTGTCACTCTTGTGGACAGAGGAGGTGGGGGAGGGAGCAGGTCTGAGAAGGGATCTCTGACCTTGAGGTCAGGAGAGTAGGATGTGGACTGAAAGAAAGGAGGTGTCCTTCTGGGAGAGGGAGCCACAGGAGCAGGTGCTAGCGGTCCCCTCGGGCTGCCTCCCAGCCCCCACGCCACATGACACTCTGTGTTTTTCCAGTTGCCAGTGGTGACGTGGCCACCAGTCCCAGCTGGGCGAAGAATAGCCTGTGATTTCACCCTGGGCTGGTTCATTACCTGACGTCCCCATGGCAACCAGCCTGTGACATCACGGGGCCAAAGTCCTCAGGGGGAGCAGGCAGCTTTGGCGGAGACACCCGAACCCCAACTGAGGTGGGGAGCCAGGCGGACTGGGGAGTGGGTGGGAGCCAGGAGTCCTCCAAGCCCACAACCATCTCAACGAATGACCTTGTTCAAGTCATGCCTCTGCCAGGCTTTGGCAGCACCATCAGCCTCCTCCGTGCCCGGCTCCCCTCCCCATCAACCTTGCTCCCTGGTCTGTGGCTGGAGAGTTGTAAAAAAGCTTCAGGGGGTGGCCAGGGGTCCTAGAAATACCCTAACGCCTCTCAAGTTCCCGGGGTCAGCCTATGGCCAGTACCACCTGTCTGTACCTTGGCGGGCCCTGGCTTGTCCAAGACGTGCAGAATTTCCAGAACCTCAAGATTGGCAACTTGCAAACTTTTTTGACTGGAGCCATAGGAATAATATATTTTGCATCATGACCCAGAAAATTTTTACTGTGAGTGTGTGTGTGTGTTGTGCACACACATCTGCACAGACTTGTGTCTGCATAAACAGAAGCTTCGTAAAGTGATACTTAACGTGACTTGCAGTGGGCTCTGATATTTTCCATTCTATTCCAGTAAATAAGGCCTAATCAATAAATGGCTGCATGACCCACTGAAAGATGCACCCCTAGTTTGAACATTGCCTTTGAAGGGCCTGGACAACATGGCCTTTGTAGAAATGGAGGCCCTGGAGCCCAGAGAAGGGCAGGACTAGCTCAGAGTCACACAGCAGGGACTCAGGAAAAAGAACAAGATGAGCTGAGTGCTATGGTGTGCAGGCACATGGCTCAGCCCACGTGACCCCATGGGGTGGGATCTCCTCCTTAGGCCTCTCACCTCCTTAGGCCTGCCTGGGTCATGGATGGAGTGCTCAATAAGATCTTTCCTTGGCTCCAGTCTCTGCCTCCAGCTTCCCTGACTAGCTCACCTGCTTACCTTTGGGTAGATCCCAGAAACCTATGGTCTCTTTTGCAAACTAAATCTAATCCAGTTGGGATGAAAACTTTAATCTCAGGCTGGGCGCGGTGGCTCACACCTGTAATCCCAGCACTTTGGGAGGCCAAGGTGGGCGGATCACTTGAGGTCAGGAGTTCGAGCCCAGCCAGGCCAACATGGTGAAACCCTGTCTCTACTAAAAATACAAAAATGAGCTGGGTGTGGTGGTGAGTGCCTATAATCCCAGCTACTCGGGAGGCTGAGGCAGGAGAATCTCTTGAACCTGGGAGACAGAGGTTAGAGTGAGCCGAGATTGCGCCACTGCACTCCAGCCTGGGTGACAGAGCGAGATTCTGTCAAAAAAAAAAAAAGAAAGAAAGAAAGAAAAAAAGAAAGAAAGAAAGAGAAAGAAAGAAAGGAAAGAAAGAAAGAAAAGAAAGAAAGGAGAAGGAGAAGAAGGAAGGAAGGAAGGAAGGAAAAAAGGAAGGAAGGAAGGAAGGAAGGAAGGAAGGAAGGAAGGAAGGAAGGGAAAAGAAAATAAAAGGAATCCTTAATCTCACCTTCAACTGAATGCCCACCTTCCCCTGCCAGCTAGGGCTGGTGACCTGCGGGCCACAGTGGGATCTCTACCCTGCCGACCTCTATCCCCTCTTGGCATTCCTTTTTCCTCTGGCATGCTGGGGTGTGGCATGAGGGATTTCAGAGAAAGGGTCAAGACATGGTTATTTTATCAGGGGCTTTAGGGTCTCCCTTGACCAACACCAGCTCACTGTTGAGACGTCTGTGTGGCAGGCACCCAAATATTCATGCCTTCCTTCTTACCCAAATATGCAATGAGTGTCTATGTGTGCCAGGCCCTATGGCAGGTGCTGAGGTGGCTGTGGTGAAGGAAACAGACAAGGGCCCAGCCCTTGCAGAGCTCATATCCTAGTGAGACTCAATGAATGAGATGGACACCCGCGATGAGGAGGGAGATGGGAGCTATGTCCCAAACAGGATGGGGACCGAGAAAGGGTCGGCTGTAAATCAGACCATTGGGGGAGGCCTCGCTGAGGTCCCAGCATTGGAACAGAGAGCTGTGTGGAGTGAGGGAGTGAACCCCTGGGTGTCTGGGAGGAGGGAGCTCTGGGCGTGGGGAGGAGACGGCCAGTGCAGAGGCCCTGAGGCAGGTGTGGCTGGGCAGCTCTGAGGACGCCCCAGGAGAGGGATCAGGGTGGCCAGAGGGGAGTGACAGGGGACAGTGGTGGGGGTGAGGTGGAATGGGGGGGCCTGGATCTCCCAGCTTAGCATGTGTGAGTTCTCTGGGGAGCCATCTGGGTGTGGGGGGGTGGGGGCTGCTGACTATAGAGCCCCTGTCATGGGAGGCCTGACCTGGCTTGACCTCTTCCACTCCCTGCCCAACTTCCCTCTCCTCCTAAAGTGCTCCCCCTGCAGCATGGGGGCTGTGGTCCCCTCACCCTGCAAGCAACCCTCTTAGCGGTCCCAGTGAGGCCTAGCCAGGACTCCTTCCTAGTTGCCTGCTTTGCTTTGAACATCTCACGATCCTTGCCATAGCACAAGCTGGAGGGCTGGCTGCTTCCCGGCCCACCTCGCCCCCACCTACCCCGCCTGCTGTCTCTCACTGATTATAGAGACATTTAACTGGGGCCACATCTGCCTCTGCAGGCATCCCACATTTCTGCACGTGATCCTCTGGGAACCTCCTGTTAGCATGTGGGGAGATGTGGTTGGTTGGAGTCAGAAGGATGGTTGATGGCTGGGGTTGCAGAGCCCGTTTCGGCCACATTAGAGATGGGGTCATCTCCCTCCCCACTGGCGACAGTGGTTTGCTTGGAAACACAGGGGCTTCAAGGCTTCCATGTTCTCAGTTTTGGATCCCACTAGACAATTCCTGAAGAACAAGAACAGTCTCCTTCAATGGCCCACTCTACAGATGAGGAAATGGGTGAGGGGAAGGCACTTGCTCAGGTCTCGTAGGTGGTAAGGGTGGAGCTGGGATTTGGACAGGACAGTCTGGCTCCAGGCCCTGACTCGGAGAGCTTTGGAGCAGCTCCTCAGAAGCTGCTCCTGAAATGAGGATTTGGGTACAACTGATATGAGGTGAACCTTCCAGACGAAGCCAGTAGGGAACGGAGCGAGAGGAGGATAGAGGAGGCCAACCAGGCAGTGGGGTGGTCTCAGGCCTGGCCTCAGGCCTCATCCTGCAGGGTACTCTGGAGGGTAAGTGAAGGGGAATTTTCTGATCCCAGACAAAGGAGTCCTGCACCTGGCAGTCATTGGCTTGGGGCTGCTCCAGGTGGGGCCAACAGAAATTTACCTAGGGCAGCCCCTGTAAAAGAGCCACAGGTGGTGCCTCTTAGAAGCCATGCAGGGCATGGGGGCAAAAACAAGAAAAAGGAATCCAGGGGAATTGGGGACAGCACCCACATGGTCCCCTAACCCCAGTGACACAATCTGGCCTAGAGCATAAAGTCCCTCCGCTGGCGGGCAGAGAGTGAGCGCAGGGACCATTGTCTTCCAGGGAGGGAGGATGCCTGCAGCAGGGGAGCCCTGGGAGAAGGGAGCGGGGAGACCTGGGATAGACCTAGGAGAGGGCTAATAGGATTTGCCGGTTTACTGGGTGGTCCCCGGGAGAATGGGGGAAGGCAGGACCCTGAGGAACTCCTAGGGTTGTAGTTGGTGCAGTGGGGGACCGGGGGAAGGTAGACCCGGATTTGGGAGTCCTCTTTTGTCCAGGTGTGCTTGAGGTGCCCCTTGGGCATCCATGTAGAGAGCTGGAAACTCAGTTGGGAGCTCAAGTGAGGAGTCAGGGCTGGAGGTGTGCACATGGGCAGTGGGCAGCGGAAACACGAAGGTGAGGCCTCCTGGGGAGAGAGGGTGGTGAAGGGCCAGGACGGAAGTGTGGTGCCAGCCAATGGGCAGGGGTGAGCCAGGGAGGAGCCACAGAGGGGACCCAGGACAGCAGCCAGAGAGGCCGGAGGCCAGGATGAGAGCGAGGCTCAAGAGGGCAGGCAGGCTGCACAGCTCTAGCTCCAAGAAGAGGCTGGAGCGGCCCCCACTGGAGTTGGCCCCATGGAGGTTCCTGGCAGCTTGGCAAGGGCTGCCTCATGAAAGCCTGCTTGGAATGGGTGGAGGAGAACTGGAGGACGAGGAAGTAGAGGTGGGACACAGCTCTCTGCACATCCGGCGAGAAGGGAGCAAAGGAACGGCTAAGTCGCTGGAGGGAAACAGTGGTCACAAGCTTCTCAAAAGACAGGAGATGCTGGGATGCTGATGGCCCCACCCAGTGGTAAGGGGACAGAGGAGTGAGAATGCGGGAGAACATCCAGAGCCCAAGAAGCATGGCAGCATATGCCGTGCTGGCTGAATGCTTCAAGGCGGACGGAGTGGAGAGCAGTGACTCCGCAGGAGGGAGAGCAGAGCCCCTGAGGGGAGGGCAGGGGCAGGACCCAGCCCTGGGTGGATGCGCCAGAAGGTCTTGGGTGCAGCAGGAACAGCTCTTCCTTCGTTGCAGGAGGGAAAGGTGACGATGTGGGCAAAGGTGCAGGCAGGCTCTGGTGATTTGGGTGGGAATGATCCAGGTGAAACCTTTCCAAGGATCCTGGACCCAGTGAGTGGGGGCAGAAGCCCCCAGCAGTGTGTGGGGTAGGGGAGGGAGTGTGTTTCATATCTGAGAAGGAAGATTGGGGTGAAGTTGTCAGCCTGGCAGGAAACAAAGGCAGCAGGAAATGGAGAAACAGGGAAGGATCCGGGCAGCATCCCACAGGAGGCTGGGGCTACAATCTAGCACGTGGCAGTCACTCTCTCCAGCAACATTTAGCTCTTCAGATCCAGGCACAGGGCAAGAGGGTCAGACTCAAACCCGGGTGAGAGGTAAGGGCGTCTGCGAGAGACAGCTCAGAGGCCGTGCTGGAGGGTCAGCTGGGCCAGGAGCAAAAGAGGAGCTAGTCGGGAAATACCAGGGCAAATGGATTAAACATCTCCACGAGGCCAAAAACATGCTGGAGTGTGGGTCCTAGAAATTGCGAAAAGGGGGTAAAATGAAGATGAGGCCAGTGATTCCCGCTGAGGGGCACAGGCAGGAGGGCATCTGGCTGGACCCCTCCCCTGCTGTGGACTTGAGTCAGCTTCCTCTACAATGATGCTGGATAAAAATAAGGCCACACCCATCTTATGGGGGGGCCTTGAACATGCCTTGTAAGCAAGAGAGGGCTGGGCTTTGCTGAGTTCCTCCTCTTGCTCTTATTTCCAGACCTGTTCACAAGTGCCCACAAGGACTGCCCCATGCCCCAGGGCACGGACCCCTTGAACCCAGACCTGCCCTCGGGCCACACTCCCACCGTGGCTGTAGACCATGTCACTGGCAAGGTAACTGGTTGCTCTTCATCCCTGTGCTGCCTGTGCCCCAGTTCCCGGCCTGTCCCTTACAGCTCCCCGCAGGGAGCAGAATCCATTCCAGTCTCCTTCCTTCCCTGCCAAACACTCTTCTCCCTGTGGGACCAGGGGCCCTAAGGCCTGATATTCAGCAGCATGAGAGGCTGGACTGGGCTGAGCATCCAGGGGCTGGACTAGGCTTGTTTAGAAGACCGTCCATCCTGAAGGTCTTCCTGCACAAATTAACGCTGCCTTGCAGACAACACATTCTGCTACCAGCCCACTACTCCTGAGCAGCCTCACGAATGTTATATATAAGTTATGTAATATATAAAATTATATATTATAATTTAT
>NW_012104687.1:473409-497831 GCF_000951045.1 Mandrillus leucophaeus
ATTGATTTAGAAGATGTCACTAAGGATCACAAAGGACCCCAAATTCTGGTGCATAATTTCCACCCTTGCCTTAGGGTCTGTGGCATGAACCCACCAGTTGATGTAATTACCATTCCCCCCACCAGCACACCCCTCCTGCTAAGCAGCACACTCAGCTCTCAGCCTCCATTATGTTATTTAGGCCTCACCACAGCTCGTGAGGTGAATGACATTGTCACCATTTTGCAGAGGAGGAGACATGTTTGGCAAAGTGAGAGCCCACACCCAAGCCCGCTCTATAAGCTGCACCCGCTGCCTCTCCTCCCAGCACCACTGTTACCCCCTCCTTCTTACTCTGCATGCCGGGGGACACCAGAGCATGACCCATTAGAGGACAGACCCCGACCTCACGGAGCACCAGAAGGCTGACCCCCATCCCCGCCAAGGGCCGCAGGACTCGGGCCATCTGCCAGGACAGCGTGCCAGGCCCTACCTGATCCTCTCTCTCCTCTTGTTTTAGGACAAACAGATGGATTTCTGTTGGGATCCTTGGCAGGTCAGTGCACTGTGTGTCCCCCAGTCTAGCCAGCCCCGGCTGACATCCCCATCCCTCTATCCTTTGTGCCCAGCCCAGGCACACAGTCCTGCTGGCCCTGGGGGAAAGGACTCTGATGAAACAGTGGGTGGGGGTGGTCCTGTGGGAGTTGGTAGGATCTCCCTGACTTGAGCTGCCCTGTCCCTGCCCACTGGCCAGAGGACCTGGTGGTCTGGGAGACGGGATGGGTGGGACTGGAGGGATGTAGGCCAGCAGCCTGGCCCACCCTGCTCACTCCTCCTGCCCCTTCCTCCAGAGGTGCTTCCAGACCACCAACGGCTACCTGTCCGACTCCAGGTCCTGCCCCAGCAACTACAACGTGGCAGCCCTGGCCACCTCGTCCCTTGTGGGTAGGTTCTGGCTGCAACTCTCCTGCCCTTGGAGAATGCACAGTCCCACCGTAGACCCTGGCTGTGGGAAGGGCACAGCTGAGTTGCAGGTGGGAGGACGGCAGCTCTGTTGGATTCTCCATTTTCTAAATGCCAGAGTCCATGCTAGGTTATGCGGGTCACGGGGGGACCAGTGGCTCAGGGTTCTGTTTCCACGAGTTAAACTGCTGGGTTCTCAAGAAGCTCTGCGGGGGTGGGGCAGAGTTTTTCAGATGTCTGTCTGGCATGGTCTCCCTGCCTCTCTGCCAGTCACATCACCTTAGTTCAGGTTCCCTGGAGGCAGAGCCTGACATGGCCTGACTGTGCAGGTGATTCCCTGGAGACTGGCCCTCAAGAGAAGCGAGCAGACAGCGGGGGGGGCAGAGGGGGCTGGGGAAGGGGCTCAGCAGGAGTCTAGCCCTGCCCACCTGGTCCCACTGGGAGCGTGGGAGCATGAATAGTACCCCAGAATTGATGGGGCTAGACTTTATATTCCCCCATTGCTGCCTCACTGGCTGCCCCTGGGGAGGACTCCGCAGCCTCCCGGCATCTCCAGGTGAGGAGGCTCCCAGGAGCTCAGGGTGGTTCTCCAGATAAGGGTGTGAGCTGACAGCAGCAGCACCTGAAGCAGCTGGGCATGGGCTCCCAGGCCAGTAGAGGGGGTTTCGGTGGCCACCACAGCATCAGGTGGCCCCAGCACTAAATCCCACCCAGCTCCCCTGAGGCCCCTGGGGCCCTCCCTCCCCACGATGGCCTGTGCCTTTCCTCCATCTCCAGCACCTTCCTCCACCTCAACTGCCCTTCAAGGGCCACTTGAACCCCCACTTCCTACAAAACATCCTCTCCAATTGCCAACACTCACCAACTAAGTGGGTGGGAGAGAGAGTCTCCACTTTCTTCCACACTCCCATCTTTCCTGTTTTCCCCACTCTCTTTTTTTTTTTTTTTTTGTAGCCCGGGCTCGAGTGCAGTGGCCGGATCTCAGCTCACTCTCGGGTTTACGCCATTCTCCTGCCTCAGCCTCCGGAGTAGCTGGGACTACAGGCGCCCGCCACCTCGCCCGGCTAGTTTTTTGTATTTTTAGTAGAGACGGGGTTTCACCGTGTTAGCCAGGATGGTCTCGATCTCCTGACCTCGTGATCCGCCCGCCTCGGCCTCCCAAAGTGCTGGGATTACAGGCTTGAGCCACCGCGCCCAGCCAGTTTTCCCCACTCTCTAATTACCTTTGTGGATACTCCTCCTACTTAAATATTGCCATTCCTCACATCACATCATGGCTTCCGGGACCTGGGTGACTCCCAGATCTGTTCTCAGCTTTGGTTAATGGTGATGCTGGCCCATTCCTGGCAGCCCCCTCTCCATTTTACATATCCAACAGCTCTACTCCCAAAGCCCCCGACCCCTCCTCTCTGTCTGCCCAGCCTTTGCCATGTCTGTTGCTGGGTCCCTGCAGTAACCCCTAATCCTCCAACTGGGGTGTCTTTCTAAACAGCTGTGCTAATTGCTCACTGTCTTGCTCATTACTCTGCTGGGGCTCCCCACTGCACAGGAACGTGAGCCCTCCACCTTATTCTCCCCAACCCTGTTCTGGCCCTGATCAGCTCCCAGCTTCTCCTATCACCCAGTCCTAGTGTGGACCCCATGTCTCACCCCAGCTACTCCTGAGCTCACACCAGACTCTTCCATGCCTTCATCCTCTCTCATCACTGAAAAAGCCTCCGGTCTTGCCTCCAAATGTTCAAACCCAACCCACCTTCAAATTTCAATCCCAGGTCCCCTCTTCCAGGAAGCCTTCCCTGCCTGCTCTACCCACCCAGCTCTCACCTTCAGCAGAGCTGGCAGGCTACAGAGATGCTCTCTCAGAATGTGTTTAATGGATCATGGAGAAAGCTGGGGGCTCATGAGTGGTCCTTGGGTGGATCTCCTTGGGCGGAAGGGTCTGAACTTAGAAAGGGAGTGAGGGTGTGGGCGATCTGGGGAAGAAGCACCCAGTGGGTGGGAACATGGACTAGCAGTAGGATGCTGGGAGGAAATGCGGATGCCTGTGGGTGGGGGCATTGAGGGGAGGGGGCCGCAGAGCTCAAAGGGCTCAGGGCAGGAGAAGGAGGCTTCGGAGGGCATGAGGAATTAGATGGGTATAGGCCCTTGGGGAGGTGTGGGGCACTGATGGAGACTGTGGCACACTGACGGAATATGGGATACAGGCCACCAGGTGGGCCTGAGGCATGGAGGCCAGGCCCTGGGCTGGGTCTTGTGTCAGGACAGTCGCCCAGATGCCCTCCATGCCCCAGGGGTGGTGCAGAGCATCAAGGACCACATCACAAAGCCCACGGCCATGGCCCGAGGCCGAGTGGCCCACCTCATCGAGTGGAAGGGCTGGAGTGCCCAACGGGCGGGCTGGGAGCTGTCCCCAGCTGAGGACGAGCATTACTGCTGCCTCCCGGACGAGCTGCGTGAGGCCCGCTTTGCTGCAGGTCAGTGAGGAGGGGGACTGGCCAGAGCTCTGTGGGGGTGAAGCTGGGACCTTGGGGGGCCCAGATCAGTGCATGGACATTCTCTGGGCAGGAAACAATAATGGCATAGGGTGGGGGGCTATTAAGTGAACATTCTTGACCGCTGGGGCGTGGATGGGCAGCGCTGAGAGGCGGCCACCCTCCAGCTTGTCCTGGAGCAGCTCTATCAGGCACTGAGACTGTCCCCACCCATCCCCCACTGAGCCAGATCTCGCTGTCCCGGCAGGGGTCGCTGAGCAGTTTGCCATCACAGAGGCCACATTGAGCGCTTGGTCCTCGCTGGACGACGAGGAACTGCACCCCGAGAACAGCCCCCAGGGCATCGTCCAGCTCCAAGGTACAGCCTAGGAGGTGCGGGGGTGGGGGTGGGCAGAGCGGAGCTGAGGCTGGATGCCTGCCCACCACCAAATGCAGTGTGACCTCGGCCAAGCCCCTTCCTTTTCTCAGCCTAAGTTTCTTCATCTGTAAAATGCGGCAGTGATCCTGGCCCTGCCCATTGCCCGGCAGTGCCAGGAGCAGGAAGGAGAGAATGAGCACAGTGGGGGCGGGAATCGAGTGCTTATCGCACTGAGGGCTGTGCACGAGGCATCTCCCGGAATCCTCACAGCAGCCCTAGGGAGGGGGTCCTGTCGTCCCCATTTTACAAATAAGGAAACAGAGGCACTCAGAGGTTCAGAAACTTACTCCAAATGACACAGTTAGAAGCGTCAGAGCCGGATCTGAAACTTAGCACCAGACACAAGCAACCGCCTTTCTAGAAGCCCAGGTTACTATAGAGGGCTTCAGGGAGCCTTGGCCCTGGGGGAAGCCTGCGCTTAATCCTCCCTGACAGATGGAGAGGGACGGGGAGGGGACAGAGGCCCAGGGGAGCACTGGTTGTCCCAGTTCTCAGAGAGCACAGGCTGGCGCCAAGCCCACTCTTGACTCCTCTGTTTACTGCCTCGAGGAGGAACCTGGGGCTCAGAGGGTTTTGGTGATTTGACCAAGGTCACAACGCTCGCCAGAAGCTGGATTTGGAGGCAGGTCTTCTGCCCCTTGCCCTTTCTCACACCCCCAGAGAAGGCGAAGAGCCAGATTCGGGACTCCATTCCCCCGTCATCCCTTTGCTTTTCCAGATCTGGAGAGCATCTACCTTCAGGACAGCCTTCCCAGTGGCCCCTCGCAGGATGACAGCCTTCAGGCCTTCTCCTCGTCCAGCCTCTCCCCTGACAGCTGTCCCTCACTGGAGGAGCCCCCCAGCACCGCTGGCATCCCGCAGCCCCCCAGCCCAGAGCTGCAGCATCGGCGGCGGCGGCCCGGGCACCAAGGACCCGAGGATGGGACGCACCTACCAGGATCCCTTCCCTCCGTGGACAGCGGTTCCCTCTGGGAGGAGGAGGACGAGGTGTTCTATAACTGAGGCGGGGGCCGTGCTGGTCAGGCACCTGCTCACACCATGACGTCGCCTGGTGGGCAGTCCAGGCAAATCTGGATCCCGGGGTCCAGGGCAGGGCATCTCTTGACACCTCGGGTAGGCACAGGGCAGGTGTGGCAGGGATGGGGCCAGCGCTCATCATGGCCTCTCTGTGCCTCGGCAGACCTGCCCCAGCAGTGGCAGCCATAACCCCTCCCCCCTCATTACTTCACTCAGGTGGGCACCTTCCCCTGCAGGGTGTCTGCCCTCAGGGAACTCAAGGACTCTCAGAGACACCAGGGCAGCCTGGCCCAGAGGAGCAACAGCCAGGCCCCCAGGAGGACAGCCATGGAGAGAACTGAGACCCACTTAGAGGGGAGTCTGGGAACTCTGCCTGTACCTGGGGCTCAGTCCCTCCCCACTCTATCTGTGTGTCTACCCCCAAGCAAAAGTGGGGTGGCCACTTCTGGTAGCTAAGCACCTGCTCCCCGGCTGTCCTCACCAGGACATCTGTCTCTCTGGAGTGTTTGTCTGTCTGTCCCTCCCTCTCTGAACCTGCTTCCTCGGTGTCCCCTGCTCCTCGCCCCCGGGAGCCCACTCTCGTTCCTTGCAGCTCCCTCCCATCTCACTCAAGGTTCTCTGAGGACATTAAAGTGGTCGATTCACTCTGGATGACCTTGGCCTGGTCTCTGCTGGGAAGATGTGACCTTGGGCCCCTGGACGAAGTCCGGAGGGAGTCGGGGAATGTCCCTACTGCCAATGCTCACGTAGCTGGTCAACCTGCTCCCACCTAGCCAGAGAGGGCCCACGGAGGATGCCCAAGTCTCAGTGGACTCCCCAGGGAGTTACACTTGGGGACTCAGCTTTTTAAACTGTGGCTCAGCCAAGCAGGAGACTAGGGCTTAAGCGACACAGGGTCCTGCTTATCCATGAGGACAAGCATCATAGACCTGGTGGGAGACCCTCTCCCTGGCATCTCCCTGCCAAGAAGTGGAGCATGAGGAGGAGTCCAGGGGCCCGAGCCTGCAGTGTCCACGTGACCACGGGAAACTCACTCTGGGCCAGCACAGGTGAGGAGCTCCAGTCCCAGGCCAGCAACCTTGCAGCTGAGATGAGGGATGGACAGCGGCTCTGGGAACCAGCTTTATTTTTCTCAGGAGCTTCTCATTGGGAATCAGACAACCCCAGAGGGCATCTGTGCCTGCCCTTGGTGACAGCGTACTCCAATCTCATTATTCATTAATGTGATGGCCAGTCACTGAGCACCTGGCAGATACTGGTTTTCCATCATCTCACACTCAGCTCTGTCCAAGGTGGGATTTATCTTTCAAGGCAGGAGCCATCGTCACACCCAGGATGAGCCATCTTCTTCCCGGCTAGGTTAGAGTTGTCTGTTATGCCAAGGAATGGAGCTGGGTTGGAGTGGGGGTAAGGGGTGACAGGGAAAGAGAGGCAGGGTCTCAGCCCAACCTCAGTACCAGGCAGCTGGGGTGCCCTGTTTCATCTTGCTGGACTGGCTCACTTTGGGGCTGGTGGGTTTGTCAGGTTGGAAATTGCTTTCTTCATCTAGAACAGAGAAAGGGGGAGGGGGCTGGAGAGGGGATGTAGAGGAGGTTGACAGGACAACACCAGCATTTTTAGTCCTCTAAGGGTGGTTTCTGGCTGAATAGTAGAGCCCGTGCCACCCCATTGCACAGATGGGATCACTGAGGCAGAGAGGGGCAGGCTGGCCACTGGCCAGGAAACAAGATAGGGGAGCCAGGCCCAGTGGCCAATCTGGGCCAGGAAGAGGGACTCATCAGTATCCTCTGAATCCCCCCAGGTTTGGATGGGAGCATGCCGGTGTCCCCCCACCTCCCCAGCCTTCTCAGGCATGGGTCCCCTGCTTTGCTCTGCCCCTGGGACCCTGGTACCTCTACCCAGGACACGCAGCCCACAGCTCTGCCCCGCGATGTCACGAAGAGGGACTGAAGGTTCAACAGCTCAAAGAGGTTGTGTGCCTGGATGGGGGATTGTTAGGAAACACTGGAGGGTAGAAGGCACCCAGCCCACCCTCTGGCCCACTCTGCCAGGCCTCTGAGCCAGGAAGAGGGGCCGGGCCTGATGTGTGTGGGAGGCAAGAGATCCAGGCCTGCAATGTCCAGTGTGGCCACTGGGAGATGCCAGAGTCCATGCAAGGGTCTAGGCGAGACCACAGGTGAACAGGACCCAATATCCAGCACCCTCCAGCAGCACAGAGGTGACAGGACCATCTCCAGGTTTCCTGTGGGCCTCTGCCCCTTCCCCGCCCATGTGCCAGGCTCTGTCCTGAGTGGTTAAGTCTTTTGTGCAAGATCACACAGGGAGAATGTGGTGGACCTGAAACTGAAGTGCACGTGTGCCCTGGTTCAACTCCACTGTCTTTCCACCCAGATACTTAAACATTTGCCACTCTCCCACTTCCCTCATCTCTCTGCATCATCCCCGCAACCCTGGCAGTGAGGGGCAACAGGGCAGGAGCTGCTTTGCCCAGTCTGCTGATGAGGACACAGGCCCAGGAGGGGAAGGAAGCAGCATAAGGCGGGCGGGGGCGCGGGTTGGGAGGGGAGGCTGAAGCCTGAGCTCCTCATCAGCTCTTTCCCCACCCAGGGGCCTCATATGCCACACTCCCCAATTCTCCCTGTTACCTCATGCAGGGAAGTCTCCGGGGACAGCTTCAGGGTCACTGGTTCCGTGGGGCAGCCCCCAGCCAAGATGTCCTGGAGACACTGCTGGGAGTGGGGAAGGGTTACAGGGGAAGGGTTACAGGTGCAGGGCCAGCCTCTCCAGGATGCCTCTCTCAGACCACCTCTCCCTCAGGAGATCAGCAGGCCCCTCCTGTCCCAGCGCTGCTGACCGACCCCCACTCCTTCCCCACGCCCCTCAGGAGTACCCACCTGGTGTCCTGGAGCCCAGGAAAGAGGCTCAGCCTGGAGGGCCTGCACCAGCTGGGCCCTTCGCACGATGCCCACCAGGATCTGGGACTCTGGCAAGTGGAGAGGGAGAGGGAGGGAGGCGCATTAGGAGGAAACAGGAACTCACATTTACTGAGCACCTACTTAGCCAAGAACTGTCCTGGTGTTCCTATGGGGCTGTTGTAACTATTGTCTCCCATTATAAAGGACAGGAACTGAGGCTCAGAGACAGAGAGGCTAATTGTCTTGCCCCAGGTCATTCAGGTGTGGTAGCTGAGGGTGGCTGAGTGAGGCTACCAGGGGGCCAGGAGGGACCCTGGCCACCACTGAGATCCCCCACATTGCAAGGTCTCAAGACAGGAGCAAGCTGGGGACGCCAGCACGATGAAGTCTGTGTGTCAGGGCTGGGCTTTCTCCTTCGTTTCCCAAGAGGCTTCACATCTGGCGCAGCCCAGTGAAGGTGCGAACCCAGGAGGACCCTGTGTTCTGAGGTCCTACTGTGTGCTGGGGCCTTGGCAAGCTTCACTCTGGCCCTGGGGTATCAATGGCATTGTCAGATATTTAGTTTTGAGGGCCCAGCTTGGTGTTTTTGCTTTCTGTTGAGTGAAATAAAAACTTGACACTTAGACATGTAAATGTCCCCCTTCCCTTTTAAATGAACAATGAAGGCTATTTCTTGGGTAAGCAGTGGGGTCCCACAGCCTGGGCCTGTGTTGGTTGGAGCACTTTGCTATGGCTCTAAGGGTAAAAGAGGACTTTGTCTTCGAGGCTAATTCTTTCTTTGCTCCAGGAGGTGAAGATTCTTGGGGGGCTCATCTGAAAGCAAACATTTTCAGATGAGATATTTGGCATGTTCCACAGCATAATGCTAACAGTCTTCCAATTAGTGGGGAAAGAAGGGCCTAGCATTTGGAGTGAAAATGTCTGGCAATCATATACTCTCTTGATCCCTACTTTCAAGATGATGAAAATGCAGTACATAGAGCTTAAGTGGTATACTCACAGTTATTTAGCTCATAAGTGGCTTTATCCCTCTTGGGGTGGGCATAGGGGTGACCCCTATTGTACAGGTTGCTCACTGCACAAGGTGCCTACCCAAAGTGCAAGTGGAGACCAAAATCCAGCTGTGATGTGCTTGCCAGGTGTGCACCTTATCTCATTTGCACAGGGGGACACATGGGCTGACAGCAGACTTGAGTGAGCAGGGTTACCCCCCAACCCCACCTTATCTTCTGAATGCAGATACTGGAGTTGTACCCACAGGAAATGATGCTCTAGTTAAGCTTTCCGCAAGAAGCGGGTTCCATGCCTTTTAACAAGGGCCACCATGCTTTTGTCTTTAAGGAGATGTTTACCTTATGGCAACAGGGATTTGGGGGAGGGGTCTCATTTGGGGAATGCTTAAAGGGTGGCCTGTAGGGAAGCTTCCAGAAGACCCTAGTGGTGTCCCCATGCTCCTACCCCAGCAGCTACCCAGGAACTGCCTTACAAGCACCCAGCCGACTCTCTTTAGACATGTCAACCACCCCAGGGGAGGGTGGCCATGATTTCCATTTTACTAATGAGGAAACTGAGGCTCACGTGAAGTGACTTGCCCAAGGTCACACGGTTGGTTGCTAAGTCACAGAGCCTGGATGCAGATCCTGTCTGCCTGACAGGTCCAAGAAGGAGGCAGAGGGCATCCCCCACCCCCGACTTCCTCCTCCCTTCCGGCTGGCACCTGTGCTCTCCACCAGGGGATACTCGGCCATGTCTGTGGAGGTCACGACCTTGACCACCTCCTGCAGTGGTGTGTCCTTGGCCAGTGTGGTGATGCTGCGGTTCATGAAGTGCTCCACCCTCACGCAGTGGGAGCTGCAGGCAGAGGGGCTCCCATCAGGTCCCGGAGTCGGGGATGTGAGACCCAGGCCGACAAGGGGATCTGGGGGGAGCTTTGCTTGAACTGGGGACCCACGGCTCTGGAGTGTGGGCAGGGCCGGAGAGGTTCGTGGAATGAGGGATTCCTGGAATCCACGGTGGGAGGAAACCTGGGGACCACGTCACCGATGACCCAGTTCCTAATCCCAGCCCCCTGGACCCCCATGTCCCCCAGACCAGCTCCACTTTGTCCTGTTTTACCCAGCGGCCTTCCCTGGAAAATTTAATTTGAATAAAAAGTATATGCGGATGGGCGCGGTGGCTCACGCCTGTAATCCCAGCACCTTGGGAGGCCGAACCAGGTGGATCACTTGAGGCCAGGAATTCGAGACCAGCCTGGCCAACATGGTGAAACCCCGTCTCCACTAAAATTACAGAGATAATCTGGGCATGGTGGCACATGCCTAGTCTGAGCTACTTGGGAGGTTGAGGCAGGAGAATTGCTTGAACCTGGGAGGTGGAGTTTCAGTGACAGATTGTGCCACTGCACTCCAGCTTGTGTAACAGAGTGAGAAAGATTCCATCTAAAAAAAGAAAAAGGAAAAAAAAAAAAGTGTATGCCTCCACCAGGGAAAAACTTGAAAGTCTGGAAACCACTGTGGTAAGCAGCCCCGTTTTCCAGATGGGGAAACAGGTTCAGAGCAAGGCAGCAGCTTGCTTGTGTTTAGAGCGGGGCCTCGGACCCAGGGACTCTCAGAGCCTCCTTGGTCTGCTTCTCTGGCACCAGAAGCTGCTCTGGTCCTATCTGGTTGAGTGAAGACCTCAAAGCCCATTTCCATTCTCGTTCCACCTCCTGCTCCCAAAGTTCCAGTGAAGGCTGCAGAAGTGGAGAGAGGAGAGGGGACCCAGATCTGGTGCTGGAGCAAGACACGGCACCTCTCTGAGCCCCGGTTTCCTCAACCTGTACACGGGGCAATACTCATCCTCCTGCTGTGGAGCCCTGCTGACCCCTAGACAGACACTGAGGCCTCAAGGCCAACAACTTGTCCAAGGTCACCCGGGGCACTGGGGAGAATGGAGACCAGAGCACGGCTGTGTGTCAGCCCCTCCCAGCCCCCATGTCCAAGGTCAGCTGCGGTGGCATTTATTTTTGGAGGTGCCCTCCACTCCCAGCCCTACCTGGACACTATGACCCCCTTCAGCCAGCCTGAGGTGGGCACCGCTCACCCGATGTTGCGGCCTAGAATCCGTGGCAGGTATGGCAGCTTCTTGACAATGATGGTGCCATCGTAGAAGGAGGGCTGGCAGCTCTGTGCGATGGCGTTGGCTGCCAGCACCGCCATCAGCACGGGCAGTGCATGCACTATCTGGCCGGTCAGCTCAAAGGCCAGCAGAGCCGTGGAGATGGTGTGGGTCACAGCCCCTGAGAAGGCTGCAGCCCCTGCAAGGGCAGAGTCAGGCAGGGCAGCTGAGGCCAAGGGCCAGCCTCATGTGAGGGCAAAACTGGCATAGCTGCGACCAGGGGTAAGTGTGATTTGTAAGAGGTTACAGCCTGAGCACTGTGGCAAGTGCCCAGTGCCTGGGCTTGGTGAGAGGAGAGGGATAAGGGAGGCCACGGGGCTGGGGACGGGACAGGAACCAAGAGGGAGTGATGGGCCCCGGGGAATGGTGGGACTTAGGAGGGACAGACCCCCATGAGGGGTGCGGGGCTCACTGGGAGGCTCAGTGACGGCTCTGTGCCCTGTGGAGCCACCGGCCAATTCTCCAGGTCCAACCCAGCCCCACGATGCTGCCCACCCAGCAGGGTCCTGACTCACTCACCTGCCAGGGCATAGCCCCCAGGCATGATGGGATTGGTAATCCCTCCAGCCACGATGCCCTCAGGGAAGATGAAAGAGAGAGTCTCCCCAAAGAGGCGCCCGATGGCAGCTCCTGGCCACAGACTTAGGGTGAGGGGGAGCCAGGCTGACCCGGCCCCCACAACGCTCCATCCCTGAGGACCATCCTCAGTACCACCTGGGCAGGGTGAACCAGGAGCCACGGCCCTGCCCCAAGAACCCCAAAATTATCAGAACCTCAGGACTCCAGACTCACCATAGATGAAGATGGGCATGAAGTACCCGGCAGGGATGGGGATGGTGGTGGCCAGAATCAGCATCCAGAACTGTGGAAGTGGGGAGCCCGAGGCAGAGGTTAGAGGCCGCTAGGCAAGGCGTTGACCAGGGAGGACAGGACAGGGGACAGGGGAGTGTCCTAGAGAGAAAGAGGGTGCTGGCCATGCACCCATTACCAGAATCTGGCATTAGGGGAGGGTCCTCACCCTGAGAAATGCCCACTGTGTGCCTGGCACTGTGCCAGGTACATTCCTTTCTTCCTCCTCAGTCTTCCCAGTAACCACCCCATTTTAAAGATGAGAAGACTGAGGCCCAGAGAGCTGAAGTCACTTGCCCAGGACCATGCAGTGGGCAGGGGGCACATCAGGAAGTGTGGGTAGAAGGCCTGGGCTCCATGCCACCAGCTGCGAGGAGGCACCCCCTCCCCACCAGAGCTGGTCCTGGCTCTGTGCACACCTGGGACCAGAGGCCCACCTTCATAACCAGGAAGAAGGCAAGGGTCCCAAAGATGGTAAACTGCGGGTGGTACCATTCCCACCACAGGTGCTGGGGGTCAAGCTCTTCAGGCCAGGGTGGGCTGGAGTTCCGGGTCATCAGCCCCCAGGCATGGCTGTCGAACAGCGAGTCCAGATGCTGCTTCATGGACAGCTGTGGCAGGGCAGGTGGGAACTGGACATGAGGGGCCCCGAGTGGCAGACCCCAGCCGCTCCCGCACTGCCTAAGCCCGCCTGGAATCCTCCTCTGCCACTTCCCAGCAGGGGGCCTTGGGCAGGGCTCTGATCTCCCGGAGCTGTAATATCATGTATAAAATAATGCCTAGGCATCTCCATTATGGGGTATTGGGGGGAATTAAGTGAGATACACGCAAAGGGGGCAACAAATAGGACTTCCCCACTCCTGCCACCCCACTTAGGGCCCCTTACCCGAGAAGCTAGGAAGCGGCCTGCACTTGGCGGGTAGGTGATGGAGGCGAGAACCAAGACGGCCAGGGCAGAGTACACAGGCTTGCTGTAGGGGGTAGGTGAGCTCTAGGGCTGGCCCTTTCTTTCCTACATCCCCAGGAGAGGGAAGCAGGGTCTCGCGAACGCAGGACGGCGAGGCAAGGACCGGGAAGGAGGAAGAGCAGGAATGGGGGACATGAACTGGGCCAGCTCCAGGAGACAGCACCTGTGGGGTCAGCCCCACACTCCTGGGTATTTTTAGGGGTAGAGGCTGATAGGAGAATTGGGGCACAGGCACGCTGGGAGAGAGGACAGAGTGGGGCCAGACTCGGGCAGGGCTCATGCACCTGGGGCAGGAGGGCTTAGCCAATGCCACGGGCACACACGGTTTAAAGGGAGAGAGGGACTAAGAAGGGGTTAAAGGTCAGTGAGGGGGTTGGGGTTCACTGAGGGGGTATAGACTCAAGGAGATATGGGGATTAAATGGGGAGGTTTGAGACCAGTAAAGTAGGGGGGCAGTGACTGTGGGGACTTGTAGAGGGTGTTAGGGGCATGTGGGGCGTGGGCTGGGACGGGCTTTAGGGGCTCAGGTGGGGAGTGGAGCATTCTACATAAGGTTGGGAGTACGGGTGGCGGGGGGGCGCTTGCTGAGAGGTCCCCAGCCCCTAGCCCGGAGCCTACCTGGTGGCCAGTAGTTTGGAGCTGAACCGATTGCTCTTGATGAAGCCAAAGAAGATTCGCTGACAGAAGAGGTAAGCGCAGCTCAGGATGCCGCAGAGACCCCTGAGGAGCATGGAGATAGGAGTCTAGAGCCTGACCCCAGTGCCAGGGGCCGCAGTCCAGGCCTGGAGGGAATGCCTTGTTGGACTCTCAGGGGCCCAAGGCACCCACTCACCCCAGTATCACAAAAAAGAAGATCTCCGGCAGGTCGAAGGGAATGTCCACCCGGAAACTGGTCTTGTAGAGGGAGGCGATGGTCTCTGGGGAAGGAGAGCAGTGGGGAGCCGAGATGGCGCTCCCACCCCACCCGAACACAAGTCCCAGACTAACAGCCCAGGGTGGAGGGGGTGCCAGGTCCTGACCCGGAATGTGTGTCCTGGCATTCCAGGCCCCCACAACCAGGCTCCTGCCTCCCTGCCCAGCCTCATCCCTTCTACCTTCAGGGCTCCTGCCCTTCATGTTCAGCACAGGTCAGCCCCTTCCATCCTCCCAGAGTGGTGGGAACAGGGAGGAGGAAAAAGAGGGAGAGAGAGGGAAGGGAAGAGCAAGGGGTGTACACAGGGGAGAAGGGAGGGCCACTTTGCCCCAGCACCCAGGGAGGGCCAGGGTCAGGCAGCCCAGGGGGCTCACCCTGCTCGCTATTGAAGACCGCCAGGAGCCGGAACATGAAGGCCCCGCAGGTGGCCGCAAAGAAGCCCCTCCAGTAATCCCAGACAGAGAAGTGGGAAGACATGACCTCGATGCTGAACAGGACGCCTGGGAGCGACACTGATCTCAGGTGGGTCCCCCACCCCCACCCACCTGTGGCTGTAGGGCCCCCTCCCCATGTCACCTCCTCCCTGACCCGTCTGTCCTGCTGTGCTACAGCCCGGACAGGGACAGACAGGAGGGGAGGGCAGGGCATGTGCCCTGGGCGAGGAGGAGCCAGCTGCCCAGAGAACCATCCAGCCTGGAATGCAGGTGTGCGTCCTCTCACGATTGGGTGAGGATGGTTGCGATCTCCATTTTATAGAGGAGTAAGCCGGGCTCAGAGAGGCCAGCGGGCCAGGGTCACACGTGGATTCCAAACCCAAGTCTGTGTAATGTTACCCTCAAGCCTCTCAGCACCTCCAATCATGTCACCCCCCGGTGGGGTGCGGTGGCTATACCCAAGGAGGGGCTGAAGTAAGAACTAGAATGAGACCCACCCCCTCCTCCAGGCTCTCAGCTGGGCCCAGGGAACCCAGGGAGTGAGGGGAGGAGTTTGAGGGACCCGGGGGCGGGGCATGAGGGCGTCTCACCGCTGAAGGGAGCTCCAAAGACTGTGGCCACGCCCACTGCCGCACCTGCCACCAACATTTCGTTTTGCTTGCTCTTGTTCTAGTGGGATCCGAGTCCGGGGCTCAGCATCAGCGCCCTCCCTCCCCACTCCCATTCCTCTAAGGAAGCCCCCGAGTCCCTAACCTCAGGCTCCCCGACAGTCGTGGTGCGCACACGGCCCAGGTAGGCAGCCATCATCACAGACAGGTGCACGAAAGGGCCCTGCAGAGGGAAGGGTGGGCCCAGGGCCCAGGTGAGGGCAGCACAGACAGCCTCACCCAGAGGCAGCATGGCTTCCTCACCACACCCCCTCCTCCCTCTCTCCAACCCCCAGGGCTGTCCTCAGGTGGCTTTTGTCACACTCTGGGGACCTGTCCTGGCTCTTCCCCCAAGACTGAGCTTCTCAAAGGCAGGGACAAGCCCAAGTCCCCTCTGACCCAGCTTTGGTAGGGTGATGGGGGTGAGGCTGGGGTGGCTGGGGTGGGTAGGGTGGTTGGGGTGCCCTCACCCCTGCCCATACCACTTTGCCCAGGAAGAGGGTGCTGCCACAGGCCAGGGTGCAACACATGCCCACCACCTTGGCCCCAAAGTTCTTGATATCCAGGTAGTCCTCCAAGACCACACCCGACAAGATGGTCTTCACCTCCGGGATTCCAGAACCTTGGCGGGGGTGGGCAGGGCCAGGAGAGGGACAATCTCTAGATTAAAAATCTCAACACTCTACCGCGAAGTGTTTTCAAATTACGATCTCGCCAGATCAGCAGAACCCTCTGAAGTTAGGATTATTTTCCTTTGGGGACAGGGTCTTGCTCTGTTGGCCAGGCTGGAATACAGTGGTAGGATCATAGCTCACGGCAGCCTCAGATGCCAGGGCTCAAGTTATCCTCCCGTGTCAGCCTCCTGAATAGCTGGGACTATAGGTGGAGACCACTTCGCCCGCCTTACTTTTTTAAAGAGATGGAGTCTGGCTATGGTGCCCGGGCTGCTCTAGAACTCCTGACCTCAAGTGATCTGTCCGCTTCTGCCTCCCAAAGTGTTGGGATTACAGGCGTGAGCCAGTGTGCCCAGCTGGGTTAGGATTCCTTTGTTTGTTTGTTTGTTTGTTTGTTTGTTTGTTTGTTTCAGACAGGGGTCTCACTCTATCACCCAGACTGGAGTACAGTGGTGCAAACACGGCTCAGTGCAGGATCGAATTCCCCGGCTAAAGCAATGCTTCCGCCTCAGCCTCCTGAGTAGCTCGGACCACGGGCACATGCAATCACGCCCAGCTGATTTTTTTCTATTTGTTGTAGAGACAGGATCTCCCTGTGTTGCCCAGGCTGGTCTCAAACTCTAGGCAAAAAGTGATCCTTCTGCCTCAGCCTCCTAAATTGCTGGGATTACAGGCATGAGTCACCTCATCCAGCCTAGGGTAAGGTCCTTAAACTCATTTAGCAGATTTGGACGCTGAGCGTCACAGACGGAATGTGAGTTGCTTACATTCCTCCCGCCAGACCTGGCAGAAAGCTGTGGTAGGATAGGGGAAGCCTGGATGAAATCTCAGGCCACCACTGAGTGAGCCTTGAGCTCCCCTCTGCTAGCCTGGAGCTGGAGGCCGGGCTGAGCGGCCAGGTGGAGCTGTGCCTCCTCCACCAGCTCCTCCCAGGCTTCACAGAAGAACCTCCCACCAGGCCTCCCATCAAGTCCCAGAGGAGCCCCTGGAAAGCGGGTAGGGCCAGCAGTGACCCAGAGGTCAAGATCTGGCCTTCTTCCTGTGTCCCTTCAGGCAAGCAACATGACTCTTCCGGGCCTTTGTCTGAGAAATGAGGCTGCCGCTTCCCGACTCCCCCCATCAGAAGCCCCCTGGGATCTGAGAAGGTTTTGGCCAGTGGGGACTGGCGTGGTGACCATGGACTCACCTCCAGAGGAAGGTGTGATGCTTTGGGAGAAGCCCGAGGAGAAAGAGACGAGGGCCACAGGGTACACAGTCCAGGAGAGATACCGGAGCAGGTGACTGTCCCCAATCTCTCCGTACAGCCACTCATGCGCTGGGGACAGCTGTGTATCAGGAGCCACCCATAGCCTCTGCAGCCCTTGGGGCTAGACACTGTGGTGCCCACTTACTGACCAGAAATGGAGTCACAAAGAGGGAAGAACCAGGCCACCCAGTGAGGGGCAGACCCCCAAGAAGAGGCAGGAGTATGACCCTGGGTCCATATCCCAGGTTTACCACTGCCTAGCTGAGTGACCGTGGGCAAGTCACTCAGCCTCTCTGAGCCTCAGTTTCCCCATCTGTCAAGTGGGCTAGTGATGGGCTCTCCCTCACAGGCTCATTGAAGACTAAAGAGGGCCACTGAGATCTAAATGACACAGGTGTGAAGCACCAAACACCTGCTTGTAGGTGTAGTAGGTCCTGCTTCTGGCAGCTGAGGGTCTCCAGAGAAAGTGTCTTAGACCCTTCCTGGCCCACACCCCCTCTTCCAGGGAGGCCTCAGGGTGGAGGCAGGCTGCTGAGGGAGCGGGGGTTGGGAAGGAAGCTCCAAGCTTAGTGTTATAGGGAAGTGCCCCCACTCCCACCCCAGGCATGGAGGAGGGAAGGAGAAGGAACGGGGTGGCTGGAAGAGGAGGCAGAGAGGTCAGAGGAGGAAGCGCTCTTGGGAACATTCAGGCCTCTCTCCCTTTGTTCAAATGAGATAACTGAGGCCCAGAGAGGGGCAGGAGCCTGCCCAGGATCACACAGCAAGTCAGGAGTAAAGCCAGGACCAGATCCCCACCCAGAGCCCACCTCCCACCTCTGCTACACCTGGCGACATCCACCTGGCATCCCCAGAGCGAGCTCAGGATCCCTTGGCCCAGAGCAGCACCTGCCATGGAGGGGTTACCTTGGACAATACTCCCGACAGCCAAGTCCACGGCATAGCTGACCAGGGCCATGAGCACCCCGAGGGTCATCAGGAAGTACCAGTCCTCGCCCAGGCGGAACAGCTTCTGCTTCAGCCACTCCAGGCCACCTGGGGCAGGGCGGGGGGTCATGGCACAGGGTGGGGCAAGAGGCACAGACAATCCCATCCTAGGAGGCCTGCTGGGTTCCAGGCAGGGAGGCTGGGGCAGTGGGGTGGAGCTTGGTGGTGACTCTGGGGTAGTCCTGAGGGGGACCTGCCTCACATAAGTAGCCGGGCAGGATTTGTGGCAGGCAACAGTGGTGACACAGTGGGTGCCAGGACTGCTGCTCCTGCCGCAAGGCCTTTGACCTGCCCAACCTCTGCATCCCTGCCTGTACTTGGAGGTTCCTGGGGCACAGGGAGTGTGGAGGAAGCTGGTAGCTACAGCTTTCACCTGTATCCCCACAGAGTCCGTAGCTGAGAGAGCACCAGGGTCTAGCAGACTCCTGTGTGTCCCAGGGCCTGTGGTACAGGTATCCTCTGGGTCCACAGCAATGCCCCTGGCCAGCTGGCTACCACCCCAGCCTGGGAGCTGGCCCTCACTGGCTGTGGGCACCAGCCCCTGGGGCTGCACTTAGCCTCCTTCTGGAGCACCTACTTGCTCTGCCCTGTAGCTGAGGGGACAGTCAGGTTTCAAAGTGAACAAGGCACATGGGGTTCCAAGGAAAGGTGCCAAGTGCAGATTGCCCCAGCCCCTTGCTGTGGCCCCAGCTGTCCCAGCAGCTAACCCCCACGTCCCCTCACTGGCACAGGTAGGTGAGGGAGAGGCCTGGGTGGAGGATGGGCACAGTGACCAGGCCTTGGGCTATATCTCCCGAAAGGCAGAGGGCAGATGCCTGACCCATCTGACCCACAGACAGTGGGACAGACAGACCCCTTCTCTCCCTGCCTCCCAGGAGACTTTGGGCAGTGAGGTCCTGGACAAACGCCAGGAGGAGGGTGGCTCCTGGGCAGGGAGGTGGGGTGGGAGCTGGGCAGGAGTGATGTCCTGAGTGGTTCTCCAGGGGGAAGGGAAGAGGACCTGGCTCTCACCTCGGACGCCTCGGCGGATGCGGGGACACGGGCCCCACAGCTCCTGCAGAGTCACAGGGTCCCCTGAGGAGCCCTCATGCAGCCCCACCAACTCCTCCATCAGGCCCCTGGGGAAGCAGATAGAGGGAGGGACCCGGGTGAGCTGCTGCACGTCCTCGCTCTGCCTCTAGGCCCTTCCAGTGCTCTCTCCACCAAATCAAGAGGAAGGATTGTGCTTTTGTGTGTGTGTGTGTGTGTGTGAAGTTACCACACTAGGTCTGTGTGTGCCCTCATCCCTGAGGTTCCGTCACTGAGGGTGTGTACCTGTGTGTGTCATTTTGCAGGATGGGGGTGGGATTCCTAGATGTCCCCCCGTGTCTAGCTGCAGACTGGGCACAGGCCGGAGCCTAAGCCCTGCTCAGAGCCCCTTCCCCTTCTGTGGCCGCTGCTCCCACCCTTCTGGGTCGCTTGGCGCTTCCACTGCTGGAAGCAGTCTCTGCCCAGGGCTGTGACTCTCTCACTGCAGGGTCCCATGAATGGCTCTGACTCTCCCTGTCCACCGCTGAGCACCCCCCACCCCAGCCCAGGCCACAGAGGCAGGAAAACCCCAGGCCCAGAAGGAGATCCCTCCAGGGCCACAGTGAGGTGCTGGCTTCTGCCCCTACCACCCCACACTCCGCCCTGCCTGCCTGGCCCTGGGAGGCCCCAGCTCCTTGCAGCGACCCCTCACCTGTCAGTCCTCCTGCTGTGACTGAGCTGGCCCTCTTCTCACAGAGCCTCCAGCTCCCCTGCACCTGGACAGGTGTGTGTTCCAACAATCAACATCCTCCCCCCTTTGCTGCCGGGCCCAGGGTTTATGGCGAACACTTAGAATGTCCTTGAAAACCGACCAGAACTGCCCAGGCCGGAGTGGAGCAGAGCAGAGCTGCCAAGAGGGAGGGGAGCAGGAGCCTCTCCACCCACCACAGCGGCACAGAGGGTGGTGCCCGGCCGTCCTCAGGCTCCTGGGTGCTGCTGGACAGGGGCTGGGGAGGGGGAGCTCACACACACAGCAGGACAGCGAGGGGTCATCTGCCAGGGCTGAGACTCAGGGCCCAGAAGTCTCAGAACTGGACGTGAAAGGTTTGGAAAAGCACAGAGGGAGAGGGGAGGAGGCTGGGCAGGGAAGGAGAAGGCAGGCCGGCAAAGGTGAGTGGGGTCAGCATGACCACAGCCTCCCTGTGTGCCAGGTAGAGAGTCAGCCTTCCCCAGATTAATTACCCTGAGTGCCCACGGAAATCCCACGAGGCAGGCAGTGTGATCCCGTTGTAGAGAAATGGCGTCTCAGGGAGGCGAGGCTGCCTGTCCAAGATCACAGAGGCCGAGGCAGAACCGGGATTCCCTGCCCAGGTTTACCAGGCTCCAAAGCCTGCAGGCTGTGCCGCACGGTCCCGTCCTGATGAGCCATCTTGTCCAGGGCTGGCGAGGAGGCCGACACCTGGGGCAAGGCAGTGAATTGGGGTCAGGAACTTGGACTTGATCCTTGTGTCCAGACCCTCCAGGCTCAGGAAATGCCTCTCAAAGCACACGTCCAAAGGCCAGCGGCTCTGTCTGGGGACTTCTGGGTAATTCCACAGACTTTGTCCTACCCTAACAGAAGATGGGAGCACAGGTGTGAGGGGACATGGCAAGGAACAAGCACATGCTACGTGTCAGGAGCTTCTGATCTGCAACTCAAGTCCTCCTCCCCACACCCTGTGAATGGGGAGAGCATCGCCATTTTGTAGATGATCAGAGAGGTAGGTCACTCATCCAAGGTCACACAGCAGAGGCTGAACCCAGCCCTCCACTGTGCAACTCTTTCCCTGCCCCAATCTCCTCTGCTCCTGAGGCTGAACCAGGGCAATGGTTGAGCACAAAACAGAAGAGTTGTGTCTGATGCCACTTTTGGGCAAGAGGTTGGGGGCAATTGCCTCCACTCCTACCAGACAGAGCCACCCTCTGAATAACATGATGGCCCTTGAATGATTGTTAAAATCTGGGACCCTGGGCTACCCTCTGCCTCTAGATGCCAGTCAAGTCAAATCAAAATCGAAAGTGTGTGTTGTAGGAGGTAGGACCCGAGCCCCCCTTCACCTTGGCCACCCCGACCTGTTGACTCTGCACAGCACCAGAACTGGCTGCCCTGTTGACATCCTAATCCCCAGTGTCTGGTCTGGGGCAGCTGCTGGCTACGGTCCCACAGCCGGCACCGCACATTCGTATCCACCCTCACCCCTCAGCCCTGTGAGCACCAGGAGGCCGAGAAGAGCACAGCCAGGGGGCGCAGGACCCAGTGCAGGTCCCTCCCAAACCCACTGCCTCCACATCAGCCCTAATTTCTCCCCTTACACATCACTTGCCTGGCAGCAGTAGCGGGGGCTCAGTAGAGTGACAGCAGGGGAGAACCCAGTGCGGCTCTGTGACCCTAACGCCATCACCTCTGTTTCCTCCTCTGTCAAATGAACTGAGCCTGACACCTGGGTCTCTGTCTCATGACAGGATAAGGGTGGGAGTCGGGCGCCCAGGACCCCCACAGCCCCCTCGCCTCAGAGCAGCTGAGGACAGGGGATGGGGGACAGGGCATCCTGAAAGATACAGGGCGGGTATCGGTGGCAGTGGGGCGGTGCAGAGAACCCACATGCAGAGGTCACTGAGTCCCCACACTACTTTGCAGCCCGGCAGGTGACATGAAGCAGGGTCCCTTGCCCTGCTTTTATTCCAACAGTTACACCCCCACTGTCAGGTGCCTAGGAGGGGAGGGAGGCTCTGGTTATTCCTGACTTCCCAGAGGAACTGTGGGGACAGCTGGGGAGCTAGCAGATCCCCCATCTCCCACCACTCCCCAAGACACAGGCCTTACCAGCTCCCCCCCACAGCCCCTTCCCATGCCTTACCTGGTCCCGCTGTCTTCAGCGAGAGGGGAAGGGGTTGGAAGAGTGAGGAGTGCTGGGGGTTCTTTAGGAACACCAGGCTCCCAGAGTCCGAAGGTGGCTCCAGACACCCCAAAGGTTCCAGGCAGTCTCTGACTGGGACCAGCTCCAGGTGGAGGGGATCTGAGTGTTTCCTCAGTGACCACGTCCCTTCCCCTTCACTTGGCCACCCCATGCCAGGCGCCTTGGGGTCCCAGCCCAGGTGGACTGGCCTGTGAGCTGAGGACCCACCAAGCACGGGACAGAGGCCAGAGAGGAAGAGACGCCTGCTAAAGTCATCCCGAGAGGCTGGGGCTGACACAGCCCTCTGCACATCCGATGAGAAGAGATGCTGGAGGGAAACAGCGGTCATGACAAGGTTCTGAAAAGACAGGAGATGCGGGGCCGGGCACAGTGGCTCATGCCTGTAATCCCAGCACTTTGGGAGGCCGAGGCCAGCAGATCACCTGAGACCAGGAGCTTGAGACCAGCCTGGCCAACTTGGCGAAGCCCCATCTCTACCATAAATACAAAAATTAGCTAGGCAGGTGGTGCACACCTGTAATCCCAGCTACTTGGGAGACTGAGGCAGGAGAATCCCCTGAACCCGGGAGGCAGAGTTTGCAGTGAGCTGAGATCGTGCCACTGCACTCCAGCCTGGGTGTGATTCCTTCTCAAAAAAACTAACAAAACAAAAAGATTTAAAAAAAACAAAAGAAGACGCTTGGGCTGCTGGGGTGCTGACAGCCCGACCCAGTGGTAAGGGGACAGAGGGGAGAGATTGCGGGAGAAAGTCCTGAGCCCAGGAGATGTGGCAGCAAGTGTGATGCTGGCGAGATGCTTCCAGGCTGATGGAGCGGAGAGGGCACAGTGATGCTGCAGCAGAGAAAGCAAGGCCCCGGAGGGGCGGGCAGGGACGGGAGCCAGTCCGGGATGGATGGGCAAGAAGGTCTTGGGTGCAGCAGAAACAGCTCTTCCTTTGTTGCAGAACGGAAAGGAGGTGATGTGAGTGAAGGCGCAGGCAGGGTGGTGATTTGGGGTAGAAAGAATTTAAAAAAGAAAAAAAAAGGAATTCTCAGTCTAGATATATTTGGAAGATGTCGCTCAGGGTCACTAGAGGCCCCACATCCTGGTGCATAATTTCCACCCTTGCTCCAGGGTCTGTGGCATGAACCCACTGGATGATATAATTACCTTCTCCCCAGCGACCCTCACCTCCCGCTAAGCACCACACTCAGCTCTTAGCCTCCGTTACGTTATTTAGGCCTCACCACAACTCGTGAGGTGAATGACATTGTCGCCATTTTGCAGAGGAGGAGACATGTTCAGAGCTGTTAGGAATAAGCTAGGGATACCAGCTGGGAAACGGCAAAGTCAGAGCCCACACCCAAGCCTGCTCTATAAGCTGCACCCGCTGCCTCTCCTCCCAGCACCACTGTTGTCTCTTCCTTCTTACTCTGCATGCCAGGGGACACCAGAGCATGACCCATGAGAGGGCAGACCCCGACCTCACAGAGCACCAGAAGGCTGACCCCCATCCCCGCCCAGGGCCGCAGGACTCGGGCCATGTGCCAGGACAGCGTGCCAGGCCCTGCCTGGTCCTCTCTCTCCTCTTGTTTTAGGACAAACAGATGGATTTCTGTTGGGATCCTTGGCAGGTCAGTGCACTTGTGTGTCCCCCAGTCTAGCCAGCCCCAGTTGACACCATCGCCCCTCTATCCCCTGTGCCCAGCCCAGGCACACAGTTCCACCAGCCCTAAGACAAGAATCTGATGCAACAGTGGGTGGGGGTGGTCCTGTGGGAGTTGGTAGAATCTTTCTGGCTTTAGTTGCCCTGTCCTTGCCCACTGGCCAGAGGACCTGGTGGGCTGGGAGACGGGATGGGTGGGACTGGAGGGATGTCTGGCCAGTAGCCTGGCCCACCCTGCTCACTCCTCCTGCCCCTTCCTCCAGAGGTGCTTCCAGACCACCAACGGCTACCTGTCCGACTCCAGGTCCTGCCCCAGCAACTACAACGTGGCAGCCCTGGCCACCTCGTCCCTTGTGGGTAGGTTCTGGCTGCAACTCTCCTGCCCTTGGAGAATGCACGGTCCCACCCTAGACCCTGGCTGTGGGAAGGGCACAGCTGAGTTGCAGGTGGGAAGACGGCAGCCCTGTTGGATTCTTCATTTGCTAAATGCCAGAGTCCCATTTTCTAAATGCCAGCCCTGCTGGATTCTCCATTTCTAAATGCCACAGGTCACCGGGGGACCAGTGGCTCAGGCTTCTGCTTCCACGAGTTAAACTGCTGGGTTCTCAATAAGCTCTGCGGGGGTGGGGCAGAGTTTTTCAGATGGCTGTCTGGCATGGCCTCCCTGCCTCTCCGCCAGTCACATCACCTTAATCCAGGTTCCCTGGAGGCAGAGCCTGACATAGGCATGACTGTGCAGGTGATTCCCTGGAGACTGGCCCTCAAGAGAAACCAGCAGTCAGCGGGGGAGGCAGAGCGCGCTGGGAAGGGGCTCAGCAGGAGTCTAGCCCTGCCCACCTGGTCCCACCGCAGCTTGGGAGCATGAATAGCACCCCAAAATTGATGGCACGCTATGGCAAGAGGCTAGACTCTTTTTATTTTATTTTATTTTATTTTATTTTATTTTATTTTAGAGAGACAGAGTGTCACTCCGTCATCCAGGCTGGAGTGCAGTGGTGTGATCTTGGCTCACCACAACCTCCGCCTCCCGAGATCAAGCAATTCTCCTGCCTCAGCTGCCCAAGTAGCTGGGATTACAGGTGTGCGCCACTACACCCAGCTAATTTTTGTATTCTTAGTAGAGACAGGCTTTCACCATGTTGACCAGACTGGTCTTGA
>NW_012104687.1:498696-524947 GCF_000951045.1 Mandrillus leucophaeus
TTTGTGTGTGTGTGTGTGTGTGTGTGTGTGTGTGTATTTTTAATAGAGACAGGATGACAGGATTTTACCATGTTGGCCAGGCTGGTCTCAAACTCCTGACCTCAAGTGATCTTCCCGCCTTGGCCTCCCAAAGCACTGGGATTATAGGCGTGAGCCACCACACCAAGCCTCGTCTTTCTTAAATATCACCATTCCTCACATCATGGCTTCGGAGACCTCGGTGACTCCCAGATCTGCGTTGTCAGACTTGGTTAATGACAATCCTGAACCATTGCTGACAGCCCCTCTCCATCTTCCACACACAACTCCTCTCCTCCCAAAGCCCCTGACCCCTCCTCTCTGTCTGCCCAGCCCTTGCCATGTCTGTTGCTGGGTCCTTGCAGTAACCCCTAATCTTCCAACTGGGGTGTCTTTCTAAACAGCTGTGCTAACTGCTCACTCTCTTGCTGATTACTCTGCTGGGGCTCCCCACTGCACAAGGAGAATATCTGAGCCCTCCACCTGGTTCTCTCCAACCGTGTTCTGGCCCTGATCAGCTCCCAGCTTCTCCTGTCGCCCAGTCCTAATGTGGACCCCATGTCTCACCCCAGCTAGTCCTGGACTCATGCCAGACTCTTCCATGCCTGCATCCTCTTCTCATCTCTGAAATGAAACCTCCAGTCTTGCCTCTATCTGTCCAAACCCAACACACCTTCAAATTCCAATCCAAGGTCCCGTCTTCCAGGAAGCCTTCCCTGCCTGCTCTACCCACCCAGGTCTCACCTCCAGCAAAGCTGGCAGGCTACAGAGATGCTCTCTCAAAATGTGTTTAATGGATCATGGAGAAAGCTGGGGGCTCATGAGTGATCCTCGGGTGGATCTCCTTGGGCAGAAGGGTCTGAACTTAGTCAGAAAGGGAGTGAGGGGTGTGGGCAATCTGGGGAAGAGGCACCCAGTGGGTGGGAACACAGACTAGGAGTAGAATGCTGGGAGGAAATGCAGATGCCAGTGGGTGGGGGCATTGAGGGGAGGGGGCCACAGAGCTCAGAGGACTCAGGGCAGGAGTGAGAAGGAGGCTTTGGAGGGCATGAGGAATTAGATGGCTATAGGCCCTTGGGGAGGTGTGGGGCACTGATGGAGACTGTGGCACACTGAGGGAATGTGGGGTACAGGCCACCAGCTGGGCCTGAGGCATGGAGGCCAGGCCCTGGGCTGGGTCTTGTGTCAGAACAGTCACCCAGATGCCCTCCATGCCCCAGGGGTGGTGCAGAACATCAAGGACCACATCACAAAGACCACGGCCATGACCCGAGGCCGCGTGGCCCACCTCATCGAGTGGAAGGGCTGGAGTGCCCAGCGGGCAGGCTGGGAGCTGTCCCCAGCTGAGGACGAGCATTACTGCTGCCTCCTGGACGAGCTGCGTGAGGCCCGCTTTGCTGCAGGTCAGTGAGGAGGGGGACTGGCCAGGGTTCTGTGGGGTTGAAGCTGGGACCTTGGGGGGCCCAGATCACTGCAAGGGCATTGTCTGGGCAGGAAAAAATAATGGCATAGGGTGGGGGGCTATTAAGTGAGCATTCTTGACCACTGGGGCGTGGATGGGCAGCGCTGAGAGGCGGCCACCCTCCAGCCTGTCCTGGAGCAGCCCCATGGGGCACTGAGGCTGTCCCCACCCATCCCCCACTGAGCCAGATCTCGCTGTCCCCGCAGGGGTCGCTGAGCAGTTTGCCATCACAGAGGCCACACTGAGCGCTTGGTCCTCGCTGGACGACGAGGAGCTGCACCCCGAGAACAGCCCCCAGGGCATTGTCCAGCTCCAAGCTACAGCCCAGGAGGTCCGGGGGCAGGAGTGAGCAGAGCGGAGCTGAGGCTAGATGCCTGCCCACCACCAAATGCAGTGTGACCTCGGCCAAGCCCCTTCCTTTTCTCAGCCTAAGTTTCTTCATCTGCAAAATGCGGCAGTGATCCTTGCCCTGCCCATTGCCTGGCAGTGCCAGGAGCAGGAAGGAGAGAATGAGCACAGTGGGGGCGGGAATCGAGTGCTTACCGCACTGAGAGCTGTGCACGAGGCATCTCCCGGAATCCTCACAGCAGCCCTAGGGAGGGGGATCCTGTCGTCCCCATTTTACAAATAAGGAAACAGAGGCACTCAGAGGTTCAGAAACTTACTCCAAATGACACAGTTAGAAGCGTCAGAGCCGGATCTGAAACTTAGCACCAGACACAAACAACCGCCTTCCTAGAAGCCCAGGTTACTATAGAGGGCTTCAAGGAACCTTGGCCCTGGGGGAAGCCTGCGCTTAATCCTCCCAGACAGATGGAGAGGGACGGGGAGGGGACAGAGGCCCAGGGGAGCACTGGTTGTCCCAGTTCTCAGAGAGCATAGGCTGGCTCCAAGCCCACTCTTGACTCCTCCGTTTACTGCCTCGAGGAGGAACCTGGGACTCAGAGGATTTTGGTGACTCGACCAAGGTCACAACGCTCGCTAGAAGCTGGATTTAGAGGCAGGTCTTCTGCCCCTTGCCCTTTCTCACACCCCCAGAGAAGGCGAAGAGCCAGATTCGGGACTCCATTCCCCCGTCACCCTGTTGCTTTTCCAGATCTGGAGAGCATCTACCTTCAGGACAGCCTTCCCAGTGGCCCCTCGCAGGATGACAGCCTTCAGGCCTTCTCCTCGCCCAGTCTCTCCCCTGACAGCTGTCCCTCACTGGAGGAGACCCCCAGCACCGCTGGCATCCCGCAGCCTCCCAGCCCAGAGCTGCAGCATCGGCGGCGGCAGCCCGGGCACCAAGGACCCGAGGGTGGGACACACCTACCGGGCTCCCTCCCCTCTGTGGACAGCGGTTCCCTCTGGGAGGAGGAGGACGAGGTGTTCTATAACTGAGGCGGGGGCCGTGCTGGTCAGGCACCTGCTCACACCATGACGTCGCCTGGTGGGCAGTCCAGGCAAATCTGGATCCCGGGGTCCAGGGCAGGGCATCTCTTGACCCCTCGGGTAGGCACAGGGCAGGTGTGGCAGGGATGGGGCCAGCGCTCATCATGGCCTCTCTGTGCCTCGGCAGACCTGGCCCAGCAGTGGCAGCCATAACCCCCTCCTCCTTCATTACTTCACTCAGGTGGGCACCTTCCCCTGCAGGGTGTCTGCCCTCAGGGAACTCAAGGACTCTCAGAGACACCAGGGCAGCCTGGCCCAGAGGAGCAACAGCCAGGCCCCCAGGAGGACAGCCATGGAGAGAACTGAGACCCACTTAGAGGGGAGTCTGGGAACCCTGCCTGTACCTGGGGCTCAGTCCCTCCCCACTCTCTCTGTGTGTCTGCCCCCCAGCAAAGGTGGGGTGGCCACTTCTGGTAGCTAAGCACCTGCTCCCCAGCTGTCCCCACCAGGACATCTGTCTCTCTGGAGTGTTTGTCTGTCTGTCCCTCCCTCTCTGAACCTGCTTCCTCGGTGTCCCCTGCTCCTCACCCCCGGGAGCCCACTCTCGCTCCTTGCGGCTCCCTCCCATCTCACTCAAGGTTCTCTGAGGACATTAAAGTGGTGGGTTCACCCTGGTGATCTTGGCCTGGTCTCTGCTGGGAAGATGTGACCTTGGGCCCCTGGGGAGAATCCAGAGGGAGTCAGGGAGGACCCTTAATGCCAACACATACACAACCAGGCAACCTGGGCCACCCAGGCGTAGAAGACTCATGGAGGATGCCCAAGGCTCGGTGGACTCCCCAAGGAACCACAATTGGGTCCTGGCTTTATGAGCTGTGGCTCAGCCAAGCAGGAGACTAGGGCTTGAGTGACATAGCGTCCCACTTATTCATGAGGACAAGCATCACAGACCTGGTGGGAGACCCTCTCTCCCTGGCATCTCCCTACCAAGAAGTGGAGCATGAGGAGTCGTCCAGGGGCCCGAGCCTGCAGTGTCCACTTGACCACAGGAAACTCACTCTGGGCCAGCACAGGTGAGGAGCTCCAGTCCCAGGCCAGCAACCTTGCAGCTGAGATGAGGGATGGACAGCGGCTCTGGGAACCAGCTTTATTTTTCTCAGGAGCTTCTCACTGGGAATCAGACAACCCCAGAGGGCATCTGTGCCTGCCCTTGGTGACAGCGTACTACAATCTCGTTATTCATTAATGTGATGGCCAGTCACTGAGCACCTGGCAGATACTGGTTTTCCATCATCTCACACTCAGCTCTGTCCAAGGTGGGATTTATCTTTCAAGGCAGGAGCCATCGTCACACCCAGGATGAGCCATCTTCTTCCCGGCTAGGTTAGAGTTGTCTGTTATGCCAAGGAATGGAGCTGGGTTGGAGTGGGGGTAAGGGGTGACGGGGAAAGAGAGGCAGGGTCTCAGCCCAACCTCAGTACCAGGCAGCTGGGGTGCCCTGTTTCATCTTGCTGGACTGGCTCACTTTGGGGCTGGTGGGTTTGTCAGGTTGGAAATTGCTTTCTTCATCTAGAACAGAGAAAGGGGGAGGGGGCTGGAGTGGGGAGGTAGAGGAGGTTGACAGGGCGGCACCAGCATTTTTAGTCCTCTAAGGGTGGTTTCTGGCTGAATAGCAGAGCCCGTGTCACCCCATTGCACAGATGGGATCACTGAGGCAGAGAGGGGCAGGCTGGCCACTGGCCAGGAAACAAGGTAGGGGAGCCAGGCCCAGTGGCCAATCTGGGCCAGGAAGAGGGACTCATCAGTATCCTCTGAATCCCCCCAGGTTTGGATGGGAGCATGCCGGTGTCCCCCCCACCTCCCCAGCCTTCTCAGGCATGGGTCCCCTGCTTTGCTCTGCCCCTGGGACCCTGGTACCTCCACCCAGGACACGCAGCCCACAGCTCTGCCCCGCGATGTCACGAAGAGGGACTGAAGGTTCAACAGCTTAAAGAGGTTGTGTGCCTGGATGGGGGATTGTTAGGAAACACTGGAGGGTAGAAGGCGCCCAGCCCACCCTCTGGCCCACTCTGCCACGCCTCTGAGCCAGGAAGAGGGGCCAGGCCTGATGTGTGTGGGAGGCAAGAGATCCAGGCCTGCAATGTCCAGTGTGGCCACTGGGAGATGCCAGAGTCCATGCAAGGGTCTGGGCGAGGCCGCAGGTGGACAGGACCCAATATCCAGCACCCTCCAGCAGCACAGAGGGGGCAGGGCCATCTCCAGGTTCCCTGTGGGCCTCTGCCCCTTCCCTGCCCATGTGCCAGGCTCTGTCTCAACTGGCTACATAATTTGTCCAAGATCACACAGGGAGAATGTGGTGGACCTGAAATTGAAATGCACGTGTGCCATGGTGCAACTCCACTGTCTTTCTCCACCCAGAGACTTCCATTTGCCAAGCCCCCCACTTCCCTTGTCTCTCTGCATCATCCCTGCAACCCTGGCAGTGAGGGGCGACAGGGCAGGAGCCTCCCTTCCCGGACTGCTGATGAAGACACAGGCCCAGGAGGGGCAGGAAGCTGCATGAGGTGGGCAGGGCAGGTTGGGAGGGGAGGCTGGAGCCTGAGCTCCTCATCAGCTCTTGCCCTGCCCCAGGGGCCTCGTGCGTCACACTCCCCAATATTTGTAACCTGGTGCATGGTGGTCTCTGAGAATAGCGTCAGGGTCACTGGTTCCGTGGGGCAGCCCCCAGCCAAGATGTCCTGGAGACACTGCTGGCTTTCTTGGCCTGGTCTCTGCTGGGGAAGATGTGACCTTGGGCCCCTGGACAGTGTCCAGAGGGAGTCGGGGGGACCCTGAACCCCAACACATACACAACAAGGCAACCTGGGCCACCCAGGCTTAGAAGACTCATGGAGGATGCCCAAGGCTCGGTGGACTCCCCAAGAAGCCGCACTTGGGTCCTGGCTTTATGAGCTGTGGCTCAGCCAAGCAGGAGACTAGGGCTTGAGTGACACAGCGTCCCACTTATTCACGAGGACAAGCATCATAGACCTGGTGGGAGACCCTCTCTCTCTATCATCTCCCTGCCAAAAAGTGGAGCATGAGAAGGAGCCCCGGGGCCCCAGCCTGCAGTGTCCACGTGACCACGGGAAACTCCCTCTGGGCTAGGGTTATGGGTGCAGGGCCGGCCTCCCCAGGATGCCTCTCTCAGACCACCTCTCCCTCAGGAGATCAGCGGGTCCCTCCCCTCCCATCCCTGCTGACCGATCCCTGCCCCATCCCCACGCCCCTCAGGAGTACCCACCTGGTGTCCTGGAGCCCAGGAAGCTGGCTCAGCCTGGAGGGCCTGCACCAGCTGGGCCCTCTGCACGATGCCCACCAGGATCTGGGACTCTGGCAAGTGGAGAGGGAGAGGGAGGAAGGCACATTACGAAGAAACAGGCCTGAGGCCAAGCTTCCGGAAGACCCTGGTGGTGTCGCCATGCTCCTACCCCAGCAGCTGCCCAGGAACTGCCTTACAAGCACTCGGCTGACTCTCTTTAGACACGTCAACCATCCCAAGGGAGGGTGGCCATGATTTCCATTTTACTGATGAGGAAACTGAGGCTCACGTGAAGTGACTTGCCCAAGGTCACACGGTTGGTTGCTAAGTCACAGAGCCTGGATGCAGATCCTGTCTGCCTGACAGGTCCAAGAAGGAGGCAGAGGGCATCCCCCACCCCCGACTTCCTCCTCTCTTCCGGCTGGCACCTGTGCTCTCCACCAGGGGATACTCAGCCACGTCTGTGGAGGTCACGACCTTGACCACCTCCTGCAGTGGTGTGTCCTTGGCCAGTGTGGTGATGCTGCGGTTCATGAAGTGCTCCACCCTCACGCAGTGGGAGCTGCAGGCAGAGGGGCTCCCATCAGGTCCCAGAGTCGGGGATGTGAGACCCAGGCCGGCAAGGGGATCTGGGGGGAGCTTTGCTAGAACTGGGGACCCACGGCTCTGGAGTGTGGGCAGGGCCAGAGAGGTTCGTGGAATGAGGGATTCCTAGAACCCACGGTGGGAGGAAACCTGGGGACCACATTACTGATGGCCCAGTTCCTAATTCCCAGCCCCCTGGACCCCCATGTGCCTCAGACCAGCTCCACTTGGGTCTTGTCCCAGCTTGGACAGAGCTGAGTGTGAGATGACGGAAAACCAGTATCCGCCAGGTGCTCAGTGACTGGCCATCACATTAACGGGTAACGAGATTGGAGCACAGACCCAGCAGCCTTCCCTGCATAGCTCCATTTGATTATAAAAGGGTATGTCACCCCCGAGGAAAAACTTGGAAGTTTGAAAACCACTGGTATAAACAGCCCCGTTTTCCAGATGGGGAAACAGGTTCAGAGCAAGGCAGCAGCTTGCTTGTGTTTAGAGCGGGGCCTCCAGCTCAGGGACTCTCAGAGCCTCTTTGGTCTGCTTCTCTGGGGCCAGAAGCTGCTCTGGTCCTATCTGGTTGAGTGAAGACCTCAAAGCCCATTTCCATTCTCGTTCCACCTTCTACTCCCAAAGTCCCAGCAAGGACAGCAGAAGTGCGGGGAGGGGAGGAGACCTCTCGAATCTGGTGCTGACTCTCCGTGTCACCTGGAGCAAGACACGGCACCTCTCTGAGCCCCGGTTTCCTCAACCTGTACACGGGGCAATACTCATCCTCCTGCTGTGGAGCCCTGCTGGCCCCTAGACAGACACTGAGGCCTCAAGGCCAACTACTTGCCCAAGGTCACCCGGGGCACTGGGGAGAATGGAGACCAGAGCACGGCTGTGTGTCAGCCCCTCCCAGCCCCCATGTCCAAGGTCAGCTGCGGTGGCATTTATTTTTGGAGGTGCCCTCCACCCCCAGCCAAGCCCAAACACTGTGACCCCCTTCAGCCAGCCTGAGGTGCGCACCACTCACCTGATGTTGCGGCCCAGAATCCGTGGCAGGTATGGCAGCTTCTTGACAATGATGGTGCCATCGTAGAAGGAGGGCTGGCAGCTCTGTGCAATGGCATTGGCTGCCAGCACCGCCATTAGCACAGGCAGTGCATGCACTATCTGGCCGGTCAGCTCAAAGGCCAGCAGCGCCGTGGAGATGGTGTGGGTCACAGCCCCTGAGAAGGCCGCAGCCCCTGCAGGGGCAGAGCCACACAGTTCGGCTCAGGCCAGGAGCCAGGGGCCAGGGGCCAGGGGCCAGGGGCCAGCCTCATGTGAGGGCATAACTAGCCTGGCTGCGGCCAGGGCCTAAGGTGGGAATTGTAAGAGGCCATAGCCTGGGCACTGTGGGAAGCGCCACAAGGCCTGGGCTTGTGAGAAGAGAGGGATAAGGGAGGCCATGGGGCTGGGGACAGGACAGGAGCCATGAGGGAGTGATGGGCCCCCGGGAATGGTGGGGCTCAGGAGGGACAGACCCCCATGATGGGTGGGGGGTTCACTGGAGGACTCAGTGCCCTGTAGAGCCACCGGCCAATTCTCCAGGTCCAGCCCAGCCCTACGACATCGCTCACCCAGCAGGGCCCTGACCCACTCACCTGCCAGGGCATAGCCCCCGGGCATGATGGGATTGGTAACCCCTCCAGCCACGATGCCCTCAGGGAAGGCGACAGCAAGAGCCTCTCCCAAGAGGCGCCCGATGGCAGCTCCTGGCCAGACTTAGGGTGAGGGGAAGCCAGGCTGACCCAGCCCCCACAGCCCTCCATCCCTGAGGACCATCCTCAGTACCACCCGAGAAGAAGGTGAACCAGGATGCATGGCCCTGCCCCAAGAACCCCAAAACTCTCAGAACCTCAGGACCCCAGACTCACCAAGGATGAAGATGGGCATGAAGTACCCGGCAGGCATGGGGATGGTGGTGGCCAGAATCAGCATCCAGAACTGTGGGAGTGGGGAGCCCAGGGCAGAGGTTAGAGGCCCCTGAGCAAAGCATGGACAAGAGAAGACAGGACAGGGGACAGGGGAGTGTCCTAGAGAGAAAGAGCGTGCCCGGCCATGCGCCCACTGCCAGAGTCTGGCATTAGGGGAGGGTCCTCACCCTGAGAAATGCCCACTGTGTGCCTGGCACTGTGCCAGGTACATTCCTTTGTTCCTCCTCAGCCTTCCCAGTAACCACCCCATTTTAAAGATGGGAAGAGTGAGGCCCAGAGAGCTGAAGTCACTTGCCCAGGACCATGCAGTGGGCAGGGGGCACATCAGGAAGTGTGGGTGGAAGGCCTGGGCTCCATGCCACCAGGTGCAGGGAGGCACCCCCCGACCCACCAGAGCTGGTCCTGGCTCTGTGCTCATCTGGGGACCAGGGGGCCCACCTTCATAACTAGGAAGAAGGCAAGGGTCCCAAAGATGGTGAACCGCGGGTGGTACCATTCCCACCACAGGTGCTGGGGGTCGAGCTCCTCGGGCCAGGGTGGGCTGGAGTTCCAAGTCATCAGCACCCAGGAATGGTTGTCAAACAGCGAGTCCAGATGCTGCTTCATGGACAGCTGTGGTGGGGCAGGTGGGAACTGGACTTGAGGGGCCCTGAGTGGCAGACCCCAGCCGCCCCCACACCGCCTGACCCTGCCTGGAATCCTCCTCTGCCACGTCCCAGCAGGGGGCCTTGGGCAGGGCTCTGACCTCCCGGAGCTATGGTCTCCTTATCTGTAGAATGATGCCCAGGTGTTGCCCTTGTGGGGTGCCGAGGGGATTACGTGAGACACATGTAAAGGGGAAAACAAATGGGTGTTCCCACTCCTGCCACCCCCACTCAGGGCCCCTTACCCGAGAAGCTAGGAAGCGGCCCACACCGGGCGGGTAGGTGATGGAGGCGAGAACCAAGGTGGCCAGGGCCGAGTACACAGGCTTGCTGTGGGGGGTGGGTAAGGTCTAGGGCTGGCCCTCCCTTCCCACATCCTGAGGAGAGGGAAGCAGGGCCTGGCCCAGGCAGCAGCAGAGCAAGGACTGGGGAGGAGGAAGGGCAGGGGCAGGGAACATGGCCCCCTCCAGGAGGTGGAGCCCGTGAGGTGAGCCCCTCACTACTGGGTATGACTTAGGGCAGAGGAATCACACAGGAGATTAAGAGGAGAATTGGGGCAGAGGCAGGCTGGGAGGGAGGAGAGAGCGGGCCGCCCCGGGGCAGGCCATGTGCATCTAGGGGCAGGAGGGCTGGCCAATGCTAAGGCCAACGCCAGGGGCCACACAAGATTTGAAGGGGCAAGGGTTTGAGGCTCAGTGAGGGGATGGGGATTTGCTGAGAGAGTGTAGACTGAAGGAGGGATGGGAGTTCAATGGGGGGTTTGTAGCCCAGTAAGGAAGAGGGGACAGTGACTGTGGGGACTTGGAGAGGGGTGTTAGGTGCTCCATGGGCTAGGGAAGGATTTAGGGGCTCAGTTGGAGGATGGGGGTGGGGCTTTCTACATAAGGTTTGGAGCCCACAAGGGGCTCGCTGAGATGTCCCCAGCCCCTAGGCCTGGAGCCTACCTGGTGGCCAGCAGTTTGGAGCTGAACCGATTGGTCTTGATGAAGCTGAGGAAGGTTCGCTGACAGAAGAGGTAAGCACAGCTCAGGACGCCACAGATGCCACTTGGGGGATGGAAGGAGGTAAGACCAGAGCCTGAGCCCAGTGCCATGGGCCACAGTCCAGGCCTGGGGGGAATGCCATACTGGACTCTCAGGGGCCCAAGGCACCCACTCACCCCAGTGCCACAAAAAAGAAGATCTCTGGCAGGTCGAAGGGAACGTCCACCCGGAAACTGGTCTTGTAGAGGGAGGTGATGGTCTCTGGGGAAGGAGAGCAGTGGGGAGTCGAGATGGCGCTCCCACCCCACCCGAACACAAATCCCAGACTAACAGCCGAGGTGCCAGGTCCTGACCCGGAATGTGTGTCCTGGCATTCCAGGCCCCCACAACCAGGCTCCTGCCTCCCTGCCCAGCCTCATCCCTTCTACCCTCAGGGCTCCTGCCCTTCATGTTCAGCACAGGTCAGCCCCTTCCATCCTCCCAAAGAGGTGGGAACAGGGAGGAGGAAAAAGAGGGAGAGAGAGGGAAGAGGAGAGCAAGGGGTATACACAGAGGGGAGAAGGGAGGGCCACCTCGCCCCAGCCCCCAGGGAGGGCCAGGGTCAGGCAGCCCAGGGGGCTCACCCTGCTCGCTATTGAAGACCGCCAGGAGCCGGAACATGAAGGCCCCGCAGGTGGCCGCAAAGAAGCCCCTCCAGTAATCCCAGACAGAGAAGTGGGAAGACATGACCTCGATGCTGAACAGGACGCCTGGGGGTGACGCTGACTCAGGTGGGCTCCCCACCCCCACCCACCTGTGGCTGTAGGGCCCTCTCCCCATGTCACCTCCTCCCTGACCCGTCTGTCCTGCTGTGCTACAGCCCGGACAGGGACAGACAGGAGGGGAGGGGAGGGCATGGGCCCTGGGCGGGGAGGAGCCCGCTGCCCAGAGATCCGTCCAACCTGGAATGCAGATGTGCACCCTCTCACTATCGGGTGAGAACGGTTTGATCCCCATTTTACAGAGGAAGAAGCTGGGCTTAGAGAGGCCAAGGGGCCAGTGGATTTCAAACCCAAGTCTATGTAATGTTACCCTGAAGCCTCTCAGCATCACCCAACCACGCCCCCCACCACCCGCCCCCTCCCCCGCCGCCTCCGGGGATGGCTATACCCAAGGCGGCGCCGAAGTAAGAACTAGAATGAGACCCACCCCCTCCTCCAGGCTCTCAGCGGGGCCGAGGGAACCCAGGGAGTGAGGGGAGGAGCTTGAGGGACCCAGGGGGCGGGGCATGAGGGGGTCTCACCGCTGAAGGGAGCTCCAAAGACTGTGGCCACGCCCACTGCCGCCGCCGCCACCAACATTTCGTTTTGCTTGCTCTTGTTCTGGGGGATCCGAGTCCGGGGCTCAGCGTCAGCCCCCTCCCTCCCCACTCCCATTCCTCCAAGGAAGCTCCCGAGTCCCTAACCTCAGGCTCCCCGACGGTCGTGGTGCGCACACGGCCCAGGTAGGCAGCCATCATCACAGACAGGTGCACGAAAGGGCCCTGCAGAGGGAAGGGTGGGCCCAGGGCCCAGGTGAGGGCAGCACAGACAGCCTCATCCAGAGGCAGCACGGCTTCCCCACCACACCCCCTCCTCCCTCTCTCCAACCCCCAGGGCTGTCCTCAGATTGCTTTTGTCACACTGTGGGGACCTGTCCTGGCTCTTCCCCCAAGACTGAGCTCCCTGAAGGCAGGCACTGGCCTGAGTCTGCTCTGATCCAGCTTTGGTGGCGTGATGGGGGACAGGCTGGGGCAGGGTTGGGTGGGTGGGGTGGCTGGGGTGCCCTCACCCCTGCCCATACCACTTTGCCCAGGAAGAGGGTGCTGCCGGTGGCCAATGTGCAGGAGAGGCCCACCACCTTGGCCCCAAAGTTCTTGATATCCAGGTAGTCCTCCAAGATCACACCCGCCAACATGGTCTTCAGCTCCGGGATTCCAGAACCTTAGCCAGAGAGGACAGGAACAAGAAGGGGACAAGCTGTAGATTAAAACTCTCGGCCGGGAGCAGTGGCTCACGCCTGTAATCCCAGCACTTTGGGAGGCCAAGGCGGGCAGATCATGAGGTCAGGAGTTTGAGACCAGCCTTGCCGACGTGGTGAAACCCCATTTCTACTAAAGATACAAAAAATTAGCCGGGCATGGTGGCGGATGCCTGTAATCCCAGCTACTCGGGAGGCTGAGGCAGGACAATCACTTGAACTTGGGAGGCGGAGGTTGCAGTGAGTCGAGATCGTGCCATTGCACTCCAGCTTGGGCAACAAGAGGGAAGCTCCATCTCAAAAACAAACAAACAAACAAACAAAAAACTCTCAACACTCTACCCACACGGTGTTTTCACGTTAGGTTTTTTTTTTTCCTTTGAGACAGGGTATCACTCTGTTGTCCAGGCTGGAATGCAGTGGTTTGACGTTGGCTCATTATAGCCCTGACTTCCTCAGGCTCAAAAGTGATCCTCCCACCTTAGCCTCCCAAGTAGCTGGGACTAGAGGCAGGCACCACCACACCTGGCTAACTTTTTGTTGTGGTGGTTTGTTTTTTTTTTCATTTTTTTTAGAGAGGGGGTTTCACCATGTTGTCCAACTTGGTCTTAAACACCTGGGATCAAGTGATCTACCCACCTCCCAAAGTGCTGGGATTATAGACTGTTACTGCACCTGGCCCTATTTTGATCACGCAGAACCCTCAGAGGTTAGGATGCATAAACTTATTTTGCAGATTTGGATGCTAAAGTCAGAGAGAGAATGCGAGTTGTCCATGTTCCTCCCACTGGGCCTGGCAGATGGCCGTGTCAGGATGGGGGAGCCCCAAACAGAACCTCAGGCCACCACTGAGTGAGTCTGGAGTTCCCCTCTGCTGGCCTGGAGCTGGAAGCAGGGCTGAGTGCCTGGGGGAGCTGTGCCTCCTCCACGGGCCCCTTCCTGGCACCAACACAGGCCCCACAGTGGAATCTCCTTCCAAGAAGCCCTTGGAAAGCCAGTAGGGCCAGCAGTGACCTAAGAGTCAAGATCTGGCCTTCTTGCTATGTGCCTTCAGGCAAGCCACATAACTCTTCTGGGCTTTCGTCTGTCAAATGAGGCTGCCACTTCCCGATTCCCCCCATCAGAAGCCCCCTGGGATCTGAGAAGGTTTTGGCCAGTGGGGACTGGTGTGGCGACCGTGGACTCACCTCCAGAGGAAGGTGTGATGCTTTGGGAGAAGCCCGAGGAGAAAGAGATGAGGGCCACAGGGTACACAGTCCAGGAGAGATACCGGAGCAGGTGACTGTCCCCAATCTCCTGGTACAGCCACTGGTGCGCTGGGGACAGCCAGATATCAGGGAGGCACCCACAGCCTCTGCAGCCCTCAGGGCCAGACACTGTGGTGCCCACTTACTGACCAGTCAATGGAGTCACGAAGAGGGTAGGACTAGGCCACCCGGTGAGGCGAAGAACCCCAAGAAGAGGCAGGAGTATGACCCTGGGTCCATATCCCAGGTTTACCACTGCCTAGCTGAGTGACCTTGGGCAAGCCACTCAGCCTCTCTGAGCCTCAGTTTCCTCATCTGTCAAGTGGGCTAGTGATGGGCTCTCCCTCACAGGCTCATTGAAGACTAAAGAGGGCCACTGAGAACTAAATGACACAGGTGTGAAGCACCAAACACCATAGTAGGTCCTGCTTCTGGCAGCTGAGGGTCTCCAGGGAAAGTGTCTTAGACCCTTCCTGGCCCACACCCCCTCTTCCAGGGAGGCCTCAGGGTGGAGGCAGGCTGCTGAGGGAGCGGGGGAAGACTCCAAGTTTGGTCATCTAGGCACGTGTCCCCATTCCTGCCCCAGGCATGGAGGAGGGAAGGAGAAGGAATGGGGTGGCTGGAAGAGAAGGCAGAGAGGTCAGAGGAAGGGCTCTTGGGAACATTCAGGCCTCTCTCCCTTGTTCAAATGAGATGACTGAGGCCCAGAGAGGGGCAGGAGCCTGCCCAGGATCACACAGCAAGTCAGGAGTGGAGCCAGAGCCCTCCCCGCACCCAGATCTCTCCCTGCACCACTGCACCTGGCGGCCCATCTGGTATCCCCAGAGCGTGCTTAGAATCCCTTGGCCCAGAGCAGCACCTGCCAGGGAAGAGTTACCTCGGACCACACGCCCGATGGCAAAGTTCATGGCATAGCTGACCAGGGCCATGAGCACCCCGAGGGTCATCAGGAAGTACCAGTCCTCGCCCAGGCGGAACAGCTTCTGCTTCAGCCACTCCAGGCCACCTGGGGCAGGGCGGGGGGTCATGGCACAGGGTGGGGCAAGAGGCACAGACAATCCCATCCTAGGAGGCCTGCTGGGTTCCAGGCAGGGAGGCTGGGGCAGTGGGGTGGAGCTTGGTGGTGACTCTGGGGTAGTCCTGAGGGGGACCTGCCTCACATAAGTAGCCGGGCAGGATTTGTGGCAGGCAACAGTGGTGACACAGTGGGTGCCAGGACTGCTGCTCCTGCCGCAAGGCCTTTGACCTGCCCAACCTCTGCATCCCTGCCTGTACTTGGAGGTTCCTGGGGCACAGGGAGTGTGGAGGAAGCTGGTAGCTACAGCTTTCACCTGTATCCCCACAGAGTCCGTAGCTGAGAGAGCACCAGGGTCTAGCAGACTCCTGTGTGTCCCAGGGCCTGTGGTACAGGTATCCTCTGGGTCCACAGCAATGCCCCTGGCCAGCTGGCTACCACCCCAGCCTGGGAGCTGGCCCTCACTGGCTGTGGGCACCAGCCCCTGGGGCTGCACTTAGCCTCCTTCTGGAGTACCTACTTGCTCTGCCCTGTAGCTGAGGGGACAGTCAGGTTTCAAAGTGAACAAGGCACATGGGGTTCCAAGGAAAGGTGCCAAGTGCAGATTGCCCCAGCCGCTTGCTGTGGCCCCAGCTGTCCCAGCAGCTAACCCCCACGTCCCCTCACTGGCACAGGTAGGTGAGGGAGAGGCCTGGGTGGAGGATGGGCACAGTGACCAGGCCTTGGGCTATATCTCCCGAAAGGCAGAGGGCAGATGCCTGACCCATCTGACCCACAGACAGTGGGACAGACAGACCCCTTCTCTCCCTGCCTCCCAGGAGACTTTGGGCAGTGAGGTCCTGGACAAACGCCAGGAGGAGGGTGGCTCCTGGGCAGGGAGGTGGGGTGGGAGCTGGGCAGGAGTGATGTCCTGAGTGGTCCTCCAGGGGGAAGGGAAGAGGACCTGGCTCTCACCTCGGACGCCTCGGCGGATGCGGGGACACGGGCCCCACAGCTCCCGCAGAGTCACAGGGTCCCCTGAGGAGCCCTCACGCAGCCCCACCAACTCCTCCATCAGGCCCCTGGGGAAGCAGATAGAGGGAGGGACCCGGGTGAGCTGCTGCACGTCCTCACGCTGCCTCTAGGCCCTTCCAGTGCTCTCCCCACCAAATCAAGAGGAAGGATTGTGCTTTTGTGTGTGTGCGTGTGTGTGTGTGTGAAGTTATCACACTAGGTCTGTGTGTGCCCTCATCCCTGAGGTTCCGTCACTGAGGGTGTGTACCTGTGTGTGTCATTTTGTGGGATGGGGGTGGGATTCCTAGGTGTCCCCCCCGGTGTCTAGCTGCAGACTGGGCAGGCACAGGCTGGAGCCTAAGCCCTGCTCAGAGCCCCTTCCCCTTCTGTGGCCGCTGCTCCCACCCTTCTGGGTCGCTTGGCACTTCCGCTGCTGGAATCAGTCTCTGCCCAGGGCTGTGACTCTCTCCCTGCAGAGTCCCATGGATGGCTCTGACTCTCCCTCCCCATCTCGGAGCACCCTCCTCTCTCCCCAACCGCTCAGGCCACAGAGGCAGGAAAACCCCAGGAGCAGAAGGAGGCGTCTGCAAAGCCAAAGTGAGGTGCTGGCTTCTGCCCCTACCATCCCCTCTGCCCTGCCTGCCTGGCCCTGCCAGGTTCATACCCCAGTCCATGCCCAGAGACCCCTCACCTGTCAGTCCTCCTGCTGTGGCTGAACAGGCCCTCCTCTCAGAGCCTCCTTTGCTCCCAGCTCCAGTGCACCTGGACAGGTATGTGCTCTACCAAGCATCATTCTCCCCCCGCCACCCCCACCCACCCCGGCCTGGGGTTTACAGTGGAGATTAAAAATGTCCTTGACAAATCAACCAGAACTGTGGAGGCCAGAGCCATGCAGGGCAGAGCTGCCAAGAGGGAGGGGAGCAGGAGCTTCTCCACCCACCACAGTGGCACAGAGGGTGGTGCCCGGCTGTACTCAGTCTCCTGGGTGCTGCTGGACAGGGGCTGGGGAGGGGGAGCTCACTCACACAGCAAGACAGTGAGGGGCTATCTGCCAGGGCTGAGGCTCAGGGCTCAGGAGTCTCAGAACTGGACATGGAAGGTTTGGAAAAGCACAGAGGGAGAGGGGAGGAGGCTGGGCAGGGAAGGAGAAGGCAGGCCGGCAAAGGTGAGTGGGGTCAGCATGACCACAGCCTCCCTGTGTGCCAGGTAGAGAGCCAGCCTTCCCCAGATTAATTACCCTGAGTGCCCATGGAAATCCCACGAGGCAGGCAGTGTGATCCTGTTGTAGAGAAATGGCGTCTCAGGGAGGCGAGGCTGCCTGTCCAAGATCACAGAGGCCGAGGCAGAACCGGGATTCCCTGCCCAGGTTTGCCAGGCTCCAAAGCCTGCAGGCTGTGCCGCACGGTCCCGTCCTGATGAGCCATCTTGTCCAGGGCTGGCGAGGAGGCCGACACCTGGGGCAAGGCAGTGAATTGGGGTCAGGAACTTGGACTTGATCCTTGTGTCCAGACCCTCCAGGCTCAGGAAATGCCTCTCAAAGCACACGTCCAAAGGCCAGCGGCTCTGTCTGGGGACTTCTGGGTAATTCCACAGACTTTGTCCCACTCCAAATGGGAGCACAGGTGTGAGGGGACATGACGAGGAACAAGCACATGCTACGTGTCAGGAGCTTCCGATCTGCAACTCAAATCTTTCTCCCTGCACCCTGTGAATGGGGAGAGCATCGCCATTTTGTAGATGATCAGAGAGTTGAGTCACTCATCCAAGGTCACACAGCAGAGGCTGAACCCAGCCCTCCACTGTGCAACTCTTTCCCTGCCCAAAGCTCCTCCAGCTCCTGAGGCTGAACCAGGGCAATGGTTTGGGCACAGAACAGAAGAGTTGAGTCTGATGCCACTTTGGGCAAGAGGTTGGGGACAATTGCCTCCACTCCCACCAGAGAAAGCCACTCTCTGAAGCTTATGATGGCCCTTGAATGATTGTTAAAATCTGGGACCATGGGCTACCTACCCTCTGCCCCTAGATGCCAGGCAAGTCAAATCAAAATCGAAGATGTGTGTTGTGGGAGGTGGGATGGGGATTGCTGCTCTGTATGGACTCAAGCCCACCTTCACCTTGGCCACCCCGACCTGTTGACTCTGCACAGCACCAGAACTGGCTGCCCTGTCGACATCCCGATCCCCAGTGTCTGGTGTGGGGCAGCTGCTGGCCACGGTCCCACAGCCGGCACTGCATATCCACATCCGACCTCACCCCCAGCCCTGTGAGCATCAGGAGGCCGAGAAGAGGGCAGCCAGGGGGCGCAGCAGGATGACAAGTTTGAAGCCAGCACAGCTCTGCTGACCCTAACTCCTTCATCAACTAGAGCCTCAGTTTCCTCTTCTGTCCGATGAAGTGAGCCTGGAAACCGGCCTGTCTCTGCCTTATTCATCTCTGAGTCCTTCAAAGCCTAGTACTGTGCCCAGCACCTATTTATAGCATGGTTTCAATGAATACCTGCTGAGTGATGAGGGCTTCATCACTGGCCTATGAGCTGGCTGTGTGGGGAGCTGATGGGAAGAGATGCGAGGTCCCTTCTCCAGATCCCAAATCAAAATCCTGAGGTCCAAGGAAAGGGTCCGTGTTTGTGAAAAGCTCCCCTGGGTGACTGGGATTCAAAGGACTACATCATCTTTGTAGCTCCTTCTGTCCCTGTGATCTGAAGGTAGAGGCAGGGGAATGGCCTTGATGACCTTTTGAGGTCCCTCTGGGCCAGTGAAGCCAGAGGACCAAGTATTTGTGTGGGTGATGCCTCGGGAAGTGGGGAAAAAGGGAGGAGGGATGGTGGGCGGGGTGGGTAACGGGATCTGACATCCAGGGGCAGTGACTCAGGCCCTCAGCACCATGACAGTGTGTCTGCATTTAGCCACCGGCTCCTGTTTCCCTGGCGAGCGGCAGGCTCTGGGCCCCCCACCCCGCCCCACCCTCTCTCCATCTCACCTCAGTGCTGGTGGCTTCCCAGTGGCCCTAGAATCCCCTCAGCCAGGCTGGGTGTCACAGGCCCTGACACGGGCAGGAAACTCTGCCAGGGGTGACAGGCCCTGTTGCTCCAGGCACCAGCCTGGCCCACCACTGTGCCCTGTGCCCTGCTCTGCTTCCACTCCACATACCACTAGCCCCGCTAAGACCCCTGTAGAAGGATCCCTCCAGGATGAAGCTCCAGACTGGGTTGTAGGAGGCTCTGATAAAACAGAAACTGCCCATCTTCAGGAACCTTCAATCTAATGGGGAGACAGGTGAACCCTTGCCCCCATGGGAACTGCCAGTTGGATAGGGAAGAAGGGACACAGCAGAGAGTCACAGCACACGGGAAGACCATGTCACACTGCCAGGTGCTGTGGGAGGACTAAGACAGTCAGTGCTGGGGGCATCTGGACCGGGTGTGGGCCCATGTGAGCAGGAGCAGTCAGAGAGGCCTCCCTGTGGGAGGAGGTATTGGAGCTGATCTGGGATGGTAGGGCCGGACGGGAGAGGACAGCAGAGGCCCTGAACTGCAACCTGGGCAGAGCAGAGGGCCTGGCTGCCTCTCAGAATGGCCTCCACCCTGGCCCAGTGCAAGGTCAGTCCTGGCTTTGCTGAGCAAGCAGGTGGGTAGGGAGGGGCTTCTCTGGCTCTTCCGGGCCAGCCTGTCTCCATAGGCATATGTTCAAACCACCTCAGCCTCTGAAGGGCTTTGGGTCCAACACACCTGGGCTCAAATCCCAGCTCTGCCACTTATGCAAGTGCGAGCTCCGCCCTTTCCAAGAGGCTTCACTTCCCCCTCCATAACATGGGAAGAGCGCCTCCACCCTCCCAGCTGTGCGGGGATCAAACGGGGCCACACTTAGACAGCTTGCAGCCAGGAGCCTGTGCCCAGAAGGCACTCCAGAAGTCAGGGCTAGAATAATTGTCTTCCGGAATTCTCTTTTACCTCTGACTGAAATCCCACCTAAGGCAGTCGCAGGCATCACCTCTGACACAGGGTGGAGCAGACAGCTGTCAGGAACATGACCTTCTAGACCTTTAAGGAGAAAGCTGCCGGCTTTGTCCTCTTGGGGCCTCTACATGTTCTGAGAGTCAGAGGGAGTGCAGGTACAGAATCCAGGTCCCCGTGGGGGCTGGCAGGGGACAGCTGCACATTCTACACCCCCTGGCAGGGCTCAACCTTTCCTTAGAGATGGGCTGTGAAGGTTGTCTGCCTTGAGGGAAGGAACTCCTGACATCACACAGCAGTGGTGCTTCCACCTACCCCGTCCCCAAGGAGCCTGCACACTGATGGGGGAGGCACAGCCATGGAGGAGCCCCAGAGTCTCGTGGGGAGGCACACTCCTCAGGAGCCCCCCAGGCTGATGGGGGAAACAAAACACACAAGAAACCCCAAACTTGCAAGGTTCTGGGGCAGGCACCGAGGTCCAAGTGGCAAGGAGACAGGATCCAGCCCTGTGCAGTGGTGAGGAGGCCCCTGGGGCTGCTGTGGTCGGCCTGGAATGTCAGGCTGTGAGCTCAGCCCTCTCGGCCTGCGTGTGTTGGGCTGTCAGCAGGGCCGGCGCACGGGAGAAGATTTCCAGCCCCCTCTGGGCCATGGAGAGGCCTAAATTTAGCTAGTAGACAAGGGGCTGGCCCCAAGCCCAGGGACAGTCGGCCTTATAAAGCGGCCGCAGTCGGGGCCCGGCACGCTCCCCCAGAGGTCTGTGCCCACACCCTCTCCTGTCCAGCCCTTGCCCGCCTGGGCAGGGCCCGGCGCCGCCCGTGGATGAGCCACAGGACCTCTTCCACCTTCCGAGCGGAGAGAAGTTTCCATTCCTCCTCCTCTTCCTCCTCCTCTTCCACCTCTTCCTCGGCCTCCCGTGCCCTCCCGGCCCAGGACCCACCCATGGAGAAGGCCCTGAGCATGTTTTCCGATGATTTTGGCAGCTTCATGCGGCCACACTCGGAGCCCCTGGCCTTCCCAGGCAAGTGATCCGGGCCCTGAGGGGAGGGGAGGCGCACAGGGAGGGGACATCTGCTCCAGGGCGCCACCGAACAGGCTGTGGCTGCCGGTCCGCCTGGAACAGGTGCTGAACAGCCTGCAGCCATGTGTGGCCACCAAGACAGATGTGGCCACAGGGACAGATGTGGCCATGAAAACAGGTGGGCCTCTAAGGAACAGTCGTGGCCCCGGGGGTTGGACATGGTTCCATGGCCACCCATGCTCTGGCACCGCAGCCAATCCCAGCTGGAGCCCTGGAGGGCCGGACGGGGTGAGGGGTGGGAGGCAGCCCCCAGGCTCCAGGCCTGGGGTGGGGTTGTTACAGATCTAGCCTCATATACACACACACTGTGTCGGGTGAGGCCCCATCCCCACCCCAGAAAAGGTGGGCTGTAGGAATGAGGAGGAGCTTAGGGAGAAACAGCTCAGGGGGAGGTAGAGCCTGGGGGAGCCGCCCCTTGCCCCAAGAGAAGGAGCCAGAACCCCCGGATCTGCACGCAAGGCCTGCTCCATGCCTCACTCACAGCAGCCCACCCCACAGCCCGCCCCGGGGCGCCCGGCAACATCAAGACCCTTGGAGACGCCTATGAGTTTGCAGTGGATGTGAGGGACTTCTCGCCTGAAGACATCATTGTCACCACCTCCAACAACCACATCGAGGTGCGGGCTGAGAAGGTGAGCTCCCCCCACCCACCGCAGCCCAAATTTGCTCCTAGCTCCAATGCCTCCTACTCCCCCTTCCCATCGTGGGACTCCAGACCCTGGCCAGTGTCCCTTCCCCACCCAAACACCCCCAGGGCTAATTGAAGGCCTTGTCCCTGTAGCCCACAGCCATGGGGCCCCTCACTGCCTCTCTTTGCACCAGGGTTCCCAGATCCTTTCTTGCAGGGCCCTGGGCAGCTGAGGGAGCCTCTGGGGAATGGGAGAGGGATGGAGGGATGTGGGCAGAGGGAGCCTGAGGTGGGGGGGCTTGAGGGTGGGAGATGACGGGTGTGAGATGGTGATGGCAGAGTGAGGACAGCTCCTCTGGTAGCTGTAGAGGGTGGATGCGGGTAGCTGGGGAACTCACCTGGTCTGTGGGGGAGGGGTTTCTCCATGTGACACACCTCAAGCCCTCTTCCCTCCCACAGCCAGAGCTCCATCCCCCATCTTGGGACTCCTAAATTAGGCCCAAGGCTGGGCAGGGACACTGCAGTTTAGGGTCACACACACTCCAAACCACACACACCGTCTGCCCACAGGTCTCAGGGTCACTGGGTCTCTAGGGTGTCTGAGTTCGAACTTGGAAGAGGCACTGGGGCCTCCACCCTGGGGAGGGCATGGCCAGGCCTGAAGAGGGGCGTTGCCCAGGAACAGCCACGGCTGCCAGGAGAGAGGAGAGGACCTGCCCCAGGCCTCCTCCTAAGCCCCCAAGGGCTGGCTTCCTCCCTTCCACATTCAAGGGTGGACTCCTGGGCATCCCTGCCAGGGATGCCATGGACTGGGGGCACCAGGACCCGCGGGCAGCACGTGCCAGCCCTGCCACCGCCAACAGTGACTCAGCCGCCCCTAACTCCCCTGGACACTATGTGCTGGCTGAGTTGCGGGGGAGGGGCCACGCTCAGCCCCAGCGGGCAGATGCCCAATGTGTCTGGGGCTCCAGGAAGGCACGGCTCTCCTCTGTCATCTCTGCGTTCCCCACGAGCCCCAGATGCTGAGCCACTGCCATGGAGCCGCCTCTCTCTCCAAGCCCCACCTCTTCCCCATGCCCCTTGCCTGTCCGTTAGAGCTACTGAAGCTCCACGGAGCACCCCTGTGCTGTCCCTGCAGAGCCCTCGGCCTGTGGCCATCACCACCCTGGGCAGCCCCTCCACACCTCAGGGCAGAGCCCCTCGGCATGTGGGGCCTGGCTGCTGTTGGAATAGGGAGAAGAGGGCTGTAGCTTGTCACAAGCAGGACAGGGATCGGGGCAGCCTGCCTGATGGGTCACCCCGCCTGATGGGTCACCCCTTCCCCAGCTGGCGGCTGACGGCACCGTCATGAACACCTTCGCCCACAAGTGCCAGCTGCCGGAGGACGTGGACCCGACGTCTGTGACCTCAGCTCTGCGGGAGGACGGCAGCCTCACCATCCGGGCACGGCGTCACCCGCATACAGAACACGTCCAGCAGACCTTCCGGACGGAGATCAAAATCTGAGGGCCTCTCCCTTCCCTTTCCCTGTCCCCCTGCCCCACGCCTGCCAGCAAAGCCTTCCTAACCCCATTACAACAGCCCCAGGACATCTCAGCCCAGGTTCCAGCCCCAAAGCTGCCCAGACCCCAGGTGGACCATCCTCCCAAACTAGGGCCCTCCACTCTATCCAGAGCAGGCCAGGGACTCCCTGTCCTGCCCAGATTTCAGATATGGCCTCCCCCACTTAATCCAGAGTACAGGGGCTGGGGTCGGGGAAGGAAGATCTAAAGAACCCGTGGTGGGTAAGGGGAATGGGACCAGCAGGACACCTGGGCAAGCTCTGCAGGACAGACAGACAGAAAAACCCTCTGATCTATGAAGTCTCTGCAGGGCAAGGGGACCAGGGACCTGGAACCCCCTTGGCCAAGGGAAGTGGGAGAGACAGAGGGAAGGTCACAGGCAGGGGTGCCTATCTAAGTGGAACTAATGCCCGAGAGCTTAGCAAGGCCAAGAGGAGACAGTGGTGCTGGTAAACTTCCCCTCTGCCGGCCTCCAAGCCCCACGCCAGCGAGCAGGCTGCCTGCCCACCCTGTGCCCCCAGCCAGCTGGCTGTGCCAGGGCAGAGCCACGCTACATCTGTATATAGATGGGGTTTTTCCAATACAGCTGGTTCGTGATAAACTGCATGAAACTCCTGCCGTCCCATGCCTGCTGGGGCCTCCAGGCAAGGCCATGTGGGGTTGGGGGCGGGGCTGGTCCTTCTCCCTCCCACAGGCCTGTGTTCCTGCGGCTGCTCCCATGTAGACAGAGTCACCTAACAGAGATGGAAGCCAGGGTGTGGATGGAGTTTTGGGTCCTCAAGGTTGGACCCCAGCTTCTTGCCACCTTCCCTTCCGGGTAGTCGCCTCCCCATCCATCCCCCTCTTTAATCTATGACTCTATAGGCTCGTTGTGTGTAACACACACACACACCCCCCTGCATATTGTCCTTCGAATATGCAGCATTACCATTGGTTGAGGCCAAATTCAGAGCTTTCTCAAATCAGATTTACAATCTCCATTTTCATCAATGGGGAAACAACTCCGAGCCACTGACTGTCCGGCTTCGTCGCTGAAGGTTAGATCTGAACCCAGGGTGTCAACAGCTGCTCTCAATTCCCCATCTCTGGGCACTGAGGAGTATTTCCCCTCATTCTACCTCTCTAGGGCTATGCACCCCTCCCCACGTCTTCCAGCTGGAGGATGGGGGGAGTCATAGGAAAAGCCCCCCATCTCCCATCTGGTATAGGGATGTTCCATCAGCCTTAACCCTGGGGAACGCCTGCTGCCCCCAGTGACTCTTGGCTTCATCTCCCACATACAGAAGCAGGGTGGAGGGGAGGGGTGGATCTCAGTTAGCAGCAATCCCCAGGGCAAGTGGCAAGCCAGCCTCCTCCCTCCGTGCCTCTGTGGTCAGTGTGCCTTAGGGTGGCCTCTCACTCCCACCATTCTGGGCCCCTTGGGGGAGGACTGGGGAGGGGTCTGTGGGAGAGCCCTGATGCTGGAACCTGTATACACAATAAAGGACAGTCTCACAGACTTCTGGAGGCCGCCTGCCTGGAGTTCTCTAACTTAGGACAGGGCTGGAAACCTCGAGAGAGAAACAGACACACCTTCTTTGAGATTTGGGGGTGGGGGTTGTAGCTCAAGTTAAAGCTGAAGACCTCACAAAATATGGGCGTTCCTCGGCCTCTTCGGTGAACTCCCCAGACACTCCTAGGCAGGAACCCCAGGATTGTTTCTGGAAAACCCTTGCAACAGCCTCTCTTCCAACTGCCTGCCCTTCCCTTTTCATTATTTCTTTCCTTCCAGAGATATTTACTGTCTTGCTATGTGGCGGGCACTGTGCCGAGCACTGTCTCAGTCCCAGGCGCAGGGACGCAAAGGTGGGCAGGAGAATCTTGAAGCCCTTCCTGTACCTAATGGGGATTCTGCGGCCCAGAGAGGCTGAGTGACTGGCCCAGGATCACACAGCCCCAGAGGCAAAGCCAGCTGGAACTTGGGGGGTGGTGTTCTGGCTGGTTCAGGGAGCCTGGGGAGGGGAGCACTCCGGAGGGGTCCCCCACCCCTCATATCCCCAGGCGTGCTCCCCAGCGCAGCTCCACCGGCTGCGGTCAGGAGGAGGGGAGGGGATCAGAGGGAGCGCGGTATTTCCAGCCTCCATGACTCACTGATTCCACTGGGCTATTTGCAGCCCCGACACTCACTGGCGCGATGTTGGGGGAGGAGCCAGCCTGGTTCCCCGTCCCGCGCCCCCCACCCGGGGTCAGGCTCACCTTGGCGTATCGATCCCAGTGAGCCCTCCCTTAGCCGGCCCGTGCTGGGAAAGGAGGCAGCTTCCCAAGTGGTCAATGGGGCCGAAACCCCCCGCCAGCCCCCAGCAGCCCCCCGACGAGACAGCAGTTTGCGAGGATGAGGACAGCTCAGGGGACCAAGCGGCCGCTGGGCCGCTGGGGCACGTCGGGTCTGAAGGAGCTCTTGGCCGCCAGCCCGGCCAAGGTGACCCTGCGGTAGGGGAGGGCGGGTCGGCCGCGGGGCTTTCGCCGGCTCCGCCCCCTGGGCGCCCAGACTGGCAGCCGCGCTTTGTCTCCCAGCGCCCCCAACCTCCTTCCAGGCTAAATATAGGCCTGGCTGCAGGCGCTGCGCCCCGCCCCCCACCCGGAAGAGTAATTATAGCCGTCCCATTCATTGAGCAACTAGTGTGTGCCAGGCGCGCTGCTGATTCCCACAAGAGTCCTGCAAAGCAGGTTACTATGATTAATGGTGTGCCGAGGACACAGAGGATCAGCGAGGTCAGGCAACTGGCCCAAGGTCACCCAGCCTGGAGGTGGCACGGTTGGGATGTGAATCCTTGCTATGGCTCTGGAAAGCCCTCTGCTGGGTCAACCTGGATCAGTCGCCACCACCAATGGGCTGAGGCAGCTCCCCTCCTCCCACCCTGGCAGCCCCCACATGGAAAGGTGATTCTTGCATCTTGTAGCTTTGCGGGTGGGCCCGGGCAGGAGGTAGGGGAAATTGAAAAGACGCAGCTCTCTGGGGCTGGAGACCTGTGAGAAAGTCCAGGTCAGGTAATACCAGAGACTGGGACTGGCAGAGAGGACCTAGGTTTCCTCACTCTGAAGGCCTAGCCCAGGCCAAAGGCCTCCTCCTCCAGGAAGCCCTCGAAAGCCAGAGCACAAAGAGCCCAGGCAGATGTTCAAAGCCCCTTCCTAAACCCTGTCTTCAAACTCGGATGGAAGTAGCACATGTTCAGGAGGCTGAGGTGAGAGGATTGCCTGAGCCCAAGGTTTAGAGACCAGCCTGGGCAACATGACAAGAACTCGTCTCTAGGCCGGGCGCGGTGGCTCAAGCCTGTAATCCCAGCACTTTGGGAGGCCGAGACGGGAGGATCACAAGGTCAGAAGATCGAGACCATCCTGGCTAACCCGGTGAAACCCCGTCTCTACTAAAAAATACAAAAAACTAGCCGGGCGAGGTGGCGGGCGCCTGTAGTC